>NW_028317931.1:5350000-5660000 GCF_062004578.1 Staurois parvus
TAAAATCACATTAAATTGCACAAAAGTACTGCATGCACAACATTTTAGAAACACACTGCACCACCACCACAGTACCATGCAATCTGGTGCAGGAAAATGCACTGCTTTGTGATTAGTGTTGGGGTATATATAAATGATAGTCCCCTTAAAAACTCTACTCTCTCATTTACATCCTAGTCCTCATCAGTGTCCCCATGAATAGAGGCCACATCAACTTGGACCATACTCATCAGTTACCCCCTCCTGTGTGTTCCCCTCATGGGAGACCCCCTATCATTAACTCATCATCATAGAAACCATTACCATAGATTCCTCAAAAGAGAAATCCCTCATCTCATCAGTGCATCCCTTACTCAGAGACCCCTCATTGAAGACTACCTAAACCCCCTCATATATCTCCCACCATCAGTTTTCTCCTCATTTGTCCTCCACAGTTCGTTCACTCCTCATCTGTCCCCACCATCACTGTCTGCCATACTGTCCCCACCATCACTCTCCACCATTCTGTCCCCACCATCATTGTCTGCCATTCTGTCCCCATCATCACTGTCTGCCATTCTGTCCCCACTATCACTCTCCGCCATTCTGTCCTCAACATCACTGTCTGCCATTCTGTCCCCACCATCACTCTCCGCCATTCTGTCCCCCTCATCACTATCTGCCATTCTGTCCCCACCATCACTCTCCGCCATTCTGTCCCCCTCATCACTGTCCGCCATTCTGTCCCCCTCATCACTGTCCGCCATTCTGTCCCTGTCATCACTGTCCACCATTCTGTCCCTGTCATCACTGTCTGCCATTCTGTCCCCACCATCACTGTCCGCCATCCTGTCCCCACCATCACTGTCCGCCATTCTGTCCCCATCATCACTGTCCACCATTCTGTCCCCACCATCACTGTCCACCATTCTGTCCCCACCATCACTGTCCGCCATTCTGTCCTCATCCCATCATTGTCCACCATTCTGTCCCCACCATCACTGTCCGCCATTCTATCCTCATCATCATTGTCCACCATTCTGTCCCCACCATCACTGTCCGCCATTCTGTCCCCACCATCATTGTCCGCCATTCTGTCCCCACATCACTGTCTGCCATTCTGTCCCTGTCACTGTCCACCATTCTGTCCCCACCATCACTCTCCGCCATTCTGTCCCCATCATCACTGTCCGCCATTCTGTCCCCACCATCACTGTCTGCCATTCTGTCCCCACCATCACTGTCCGCTATTCTGTCCTCACCATCACTGTCCACCATTCTGTCCCCACCATCACTGTCCGCCATTCTGTCCCCACCATCACTGTCTGCCATTCTGTCCCCACCATCACTGTCTGCTATTCTGTCCTCACCATCACTGTCCGCCATTCTGTCTCCACCATCACTGTCCGTCATTCTGTCCTCATCATCATTGTCCACCAATCTGTCCCCACCATCACTGTCCGCCATTCTGTCCCCACCATCATTGTCCGCCATTCTGTCCCCATCATCACTGTCCGCCATTCTGTCCCTGTCACTGTCCAACATTCTGTCCCCACCATCACTGTCCGCCATTCTGTCCCCACCATCACTGTCCGCCATTCTGACCCCCTCATCACTCTCTGCTATTCTGTCCCCACCATCACTGTCCACCATTCTGTCCCCACCATCACTGTCTGCCATTCTGACCCCCTCATCACTGTCTGCCATTCTGTCCCCACCATCACTGTCTGCCATTCTGTCCCCACCATCACTGTCTGCTATTCTGTCCTCACCATCACTGTCCGCCATTCTGTCTCCACCATCACTGTCCGCCATTCTGTCCTCATCATCACTGTCCACCATTCTGTCCCCACCATCACTGTCCGCCATTCTGTCCCCACCATCACTGTCTGCTATTCTGTCCCCACCATCACTTTCCGCCATTCTGTCCCCACCAACACTCTCCGCCATCATGCCCCATTATCACTGTCTGCCATTCTGTCCCCACCATCACTCTCCGCCATTCTGTCCTCAACATCACTGTCTGCCATTCTGTCCCCACCATCACTCTTCGCCATTCTGTCCCCCTCATCACTGTCTGCCATTCTGTCCCCACCATCACTCTCCACCATTCTGTCCCCCTCATCACTGTCCGCCATTCTGTCCCTGTCATCACTGTCCACCATTCTGTCCCCACCATCACTGTCTGCCATCCTGTCCCCCTCATCACTGACTGCCATTCTGTCCCCACCATCACTGTCCGCCATTCTGTCCCCACCATCACTGTCTGCCATTCTGTCCCCATCATCACTGTCCGCCACTCTGTCCCCACCATCACTGTCCACCATTCTGTCCCCACCATCACTGTCCGCCATTCTGTCTCCATCATCACTGTCCGCCATTCTGTCCCCACCATCACTGTCTGCTATTCTGTCCCCACCATCACTGTCTACCATTCTGTCCCCACCATCACTGTCTGCTATTCTGTCCTCACAATCACTGTCCGCCATTCTGTCCCCACCATCACTGTCCGCCATTTCGTCCCCACCATCACTGTTCGCCATTCTGACCCCCTCATCACTGTCTGCTATTCTGTCCCCACCATCACTGTCTGCCATTCTGTCCCCACCATCACTGTCTGCTATTCTGTCCCCACCATCACTGTCCGCCATTCTGTCCCCACCATCACTGTCTGCAATTCTGACCCCCTCATCACTGTCTGCTATTCTGTCCCCACCATCACTGTCTGCTATTCTGTCCTCACCATCACTGTCCGCCATTCTGTCCTCACCATCACTGTCCGCCATTCTGTCCCCACCATCACTGTCCGCCATTCTGTCCCCACCATCATTGTCCGCCATTCTGTCCCCACATCACTGTCTGCCATTCTGTCCCTGTCACTGTCTGCTATTCTGTCCCCACCATCACTGTCCGCCATTCTGTCCCCACCATCACTGTCTGCCATTCTGTCCCCACATCACTGTCTGCTATTCTGTCCTCACCATCACTGTCCGCCATTCTGTCTCCACCATCACTGTCCGCCATTCTGTCCTCATCCCATCATTGTCCACCATTCCGTCCCCACCATCACTGTCCACCATTCTGTCCTCATCATCATTGTCCACCATTCTGTCCCCACCATCATTGTCCACCATTCTGTCCCCATCATCACTGTCTGCCATTCTTTCCCTGTCACTGTCCACCATTCTGTCCCCACCATCACTGTCCGCCATTCTGTCCCCATCATCACTGTCCACCATTCTGTCCCCACATCACTGTCTGCCATTCTGACCCCCTCATCACTGTCCGCCATTCTGTCCCCACCATCACTGTCTGCTATTCTGTCCTCACCATCACTGTCCGCCATTCTGTCTCCACCATCACTGTCCGCCATTCTGTCCTCATCATCATTGTCCACCATTCTGTCCCCACCATCACTGTCCGCCATTCTGTCCCCACCATCATTGTCCGCCATTCTCTCCCCATCATCACTGTCTGCCATTCTGTCCCTGTCACTGTCCAACATTCTGTCCCCACCATCACTGTCCGCCATTCTGTCCCCATCATCACTGTCCACCATTCTGTCCCCACATCACTGTCTGCTATTCTGTCCCCACCATCACTGTCTGCCATTCTGTCCCCACCATCACTGTCCGCCATTCTGTCTCCACCATCACTGTCCGCCATTCTGTCCTCATCCCATCATTGTCCACCATTCCGTCCCCACCATCACTGTCCGCCATTCTGTCCTCATCATCACTGTCTGCCATTCTTTCCCTGTCACTGTTCACCATTCTGTCCCCACCATCACTGTCCGCCATTCTGTCCCCATCATCACTGTCCACCATTCTGTCCCCACATCACTGTCTGCTATTCTGTCCCTACCATCACTGTCTGCCATTCTGTCCCCACCATCACTGTCTGCTATTCTGTCCTCACCATCACTGTCCACCATTCTGTCCCCACCATCACTGTCTGCCATTCTGACCCCCTCATCACTGTCTGCCATTCTGTCCCCACCATCACTGTCTGCCATTCTGTCCTCACCATCACTGTCCACCATTCTGTCTCCACCATCACTGTCCGCCATTCTGTCCTCATCATCATTGTCCACCATTCTGTCCCCACCATCACTGTCCGCCATTCTGTCCCCACCATCATTGTCCGCCATTCTCTCCCCATCATCACTGTCTGCCATTCTGTCCCTGTCACTGTCCACCATTCTGTCCCCACCATCACTGTCCGCCATTCTGTCCCCATCATCACTGTCCACCATTCTGTCCCCACATCACTGTCTGCTATTCTGTCCCCACCATCACTGTCTGCCATTCTGTCCCCACCATCACTGTTTGCCATTCTGTCTCCACCATCACTGTCCGCCATTCTGTCCTCATCCCATCATTATCCACCATTCCGTCCCCACCATCACTGTCCGCCATTCTGTCCTCATCATCATTGTCCACCATTCTGTCCCCACCATCACTGTCCGCCATTCTGTCCCCACCATCATTGTCCGCCATTCTGTCCCCATCATCCCTGTCTGCCATTCTTTCCCTGTCACTGTCCACCATTCTGTCCCCACCATCACTGTCCGCCATTCTGTCCCCATCATCACTGTCCACCATTCTGTCCCCACATCACTGTCTGCTATTCTGTCCCTACCATCACTGTCTGCCATTCTGTCCCCACCATCACTGTCTGCTATTCTGTCCTCACCATCACTGTCCACCATTCTGTCCCCACCATCACTGTCTGCCATTCTGACCCCCTCATCACTGTCTGCCATTCTGTCCCCACCATCACTGTCCGCCATTCTGTCTCCACCATCACTGTCCGCCATTCTGTCCCCACCATCACTGTCCGCCATTCTGTCCCCACCATCACTGTCTGCCATTCTGTCCTCATCATCATTGTCCACCATTCTGTCCCCACCATCACTGTCCGCCATTCTGTCTCCACCATCACTGTCCGCCATTCTGTCCCCACCATCATTGTCCGCCATTCTGTCCCCATCATCACTGTCTGCCATTCTGTCTGCCACTTTTACCATTCTGTTACCCACATCTCTGTCCACATCCATGTCCCCATCATCACATTCTGTTCTGCCCTTCCGTTACCCACATCCAGGGCCAGTGCTTCCAGTAGGTAAATTAGGCAGTTGCCTAGGGAGCACTGCTACCTAGGGGCACCTGGGTTCAGCACAGGCTGGCACTCTCTGTGTGTGGAGGAGGAGAAAGGGAGGCAGAGGGGAGGAAAAAAGAACAGAGGAAGATGCCGGGTGTCTGGGGCCAGTGTAGCAGCTGAGCTGCCGCTCCTTCCAGTGTTCCTCTCAGACTCAGTCCCTTACTGCAAGTTAGCTGGTGGCTGCTGATCACTGCAGAGTTCCTGTCATTCATCAGTGAAGGCAGAGTTGTGCCTGTGGAGGAAGGTAATGTCTGTCTCTGATGTCTCATGTCTGTGTGAGTTTGACCTGGCTGGCTGGCTGGATGGTCATCCATCACATGTGCAATGTGTCAGTGAGTGATGACATCATCACTATCCCAAAGCCTGCTCTTCTAGTGCCTGCTGATCTGTGTCAGTGTTGGTGGCGGTGTGTTGTGTCGGATCTGTCACTGTGTGGGATCGCTCAGTTCAGGTGTTCTGTGTGTGTGTGGTCTGGGCTGCCTGCTGTCACAGTGCTTTACCTCCCCCCATTGCCTGGGCAATTCCATCCTGGGATCTGTCAGAGTGTGGATCTATCATCCTCCACTCACTGCAACTGTCACCCTGCCACTGCCAGCCACAGATACAGTCCATCTCTGCAACTGATTTTGTATTTAATATTGGTGCTGGTAGCACTTATTTTTCCAAATTAAAAGAAATTTAGCTGTTTCATCTTTTGCTGCTTTAATATTTTCTACTGTTTTTTTTTTTTTTTTAAATGGGGGGGCTCAAGTAGCTGGTCTTGCCTAGGGTGAAAAATAGTCTAGCACCGGCCATGCCCTCATCTCTGCTTACCTTTTGTGTCCCCCTCATAGCATACCATCACTCTGTTCCCCACTATCAGTGCCCTTCCAGCTTTAGAAATCAACCCGAGCTGCATCATTCCAGTCAGCAACCAGCATGAAGGCGAGTTGTAAACTCACAGAGTATCGCTCTCCATTCCCTCCCATTTCCTGTCACATGAGGGGCGTGTTGTTCGTTTCCCTGCATTCCAGTGTGGAGCTGTGAGGGAAAAGGTAGACATGCAGCATAATCCTGTACAGCTCCACTCCGCACGTAACACCTCCATTTTGGTGCAAAAAAGACACATAGGAAACCATTGTTCCTGCTACAGAAAACCACAGATGGTGTGAACAAGCCCTAAAACTCTGAGCCTTTAAATTGCTTTGATTCCCCTACCATTGACTGTTTGGCTACTTTGCATACTTGATATAGTTTTCCTGATTTGCTTTTGATGTGTCTATTTGTTGTCCTATTTGCTGAACTAGTTTGTAGACGGGTTCATTCATGAAAGACAATTAGGCTGTTCATTTTGCAAGGGAATTTTCCCTTGGCTTAGTGAATGAGGTGAAGCTCTGCTGATTTCTGCCATGTAATCATATGCTAGCACATATGGGAGGAACCTTGCCGTATTGAAGTCACGCCGCAGAGGCCGCATGGAAGGCCAGGGGCCATTTTGGGTTTCCTGTAAGTGAGTTCCAACAGCCAATTTTTTGGGATTTGTTCCCTTTTCTGCATACTTATTCAATTTAATAAAATACTACACTATCAGCACCAGGGGCGGACTGACCATTCGAGCGCTCGGGCACTGCCCGAGGGCCTGGGGTCAGTACGGGGCCCCATGAAATGCCCCTGGTACCTTTTATTGGCTTTTTCATAGGCTTTTTTTGGGTGTGGACAAGGACACAGGGGCCCCATGATCCCCTATTGCCCGGGGGCTCCATGAGTTGTTAGTCTGCCCCTGATCAGCACTTTATTGTTTCTGGCTTGTTAATAAAGAGCCTCTTAAGGTGGAACCATCCCATTTTTGAGCTTTATTATCTGCTGGGGATCATGAAGCTGTTCCTGGATACTGAGAGAGTCCTGTGAGTGAGGTCTGGAGTTGTGCCTTGTATGCTGTCTGTTTGCCAGATGATTCCTAATCCTTGCCCGAACCCAGATGACCACAGAGGATAATATATATATATATACATGTGCATTAATATTGCGCTTCTGGTGAGTGCAATCACATTACTGATTCTTATCACGGAAGTCACCTGCACGGATCCCACGGATTACTTTGGACTATTTGATGTCTTTCCAGATTTTATTTTTTGATTGATTTTATGTCATAATTACAGTTTATTATACACTGAAGTCACATTGCTTGTATAAATCAACAATCTATGCGTCATTAATTGCCGGTACACTTTATCATATACTGTGATCACTTTTAGCGCAATATAGCGCTCACATCAGTCACTTTAAGAATTTTAGCGTTGCATTATTTACAGGTATATATTATGCTAGCAGAAAAACATACTCACAGACGAAGCATGTATCTAAAAAGCATAGAAAAATGACAATGGCCACAACGGCGGGCAAGGTATTCTCACTGTCATTCAACAGCGAGGCTCTTTCTGTCCATACACCATACATCAGCATCAGAGGTTGGTCATCAGCTCTGAGGAAAGGGATTTGTCCCCGAAACGCGTCAGTATTGAATGCACTGACAGTGAGAACACCTTGCCTGCCGTTGTGGCCATTGTCATTTTTCTATGCTTTTTAGATACATGCTTCGTCTGTGAGTATGTTTTTATTATTCTTTCACTCCTACAATAAACCTTGGATAATGCACTAGGTGTGTGCGCCACCTGTTTTCTCTCTATCCAGTGGCTGATTTCCCCGTCTGAGGAGGGCTGCACCCCTGAAGCATTTCCTTTGGTTGTCGCTGTCCTGGTACCCTTTGCTTCTCTTTTGGCTGTGCATATCCTGAGGCGCTTGAGAGTACATACGATATGCTAGCACAAACACTGTTTTTTTTTCCTTGCATGTGATTGGGCATTCTTTGGCGACTGAATTTCCAGAATATTCAATAGGGCAAAAATTCCCTTGCAAAATGATCCGCCTATTTGCCTTTAGTAAATCAACCCCTACAGACTTCAAATAATTTATGTCTTTGCTATAATATATAATGACTTTATGTAAGGTCAAGAAACCTCTGAAAAGAAGATAATAATGAAGAATGCAACTTATATAAAGCTTGTCAGGTATTTGATGGACGGATACCACAAGGCCGTAAGGCCTGTGCTAAATTGGAGAAAAAAAACTACTGTGGAGTTGGATGTCACTTTGTATGCCATACTGAAAGTGGTAAGAAAGTAATTTCCATTAATTAATTGTACTTTCCTATTCTCATATTTTCATGCTCCTGTTTCCTTATGATTTTACTTGCAAATATGTCCTTTCGGTATGATACTGAAAAAAGAGCCAACCACTAGAGAGGAATGAAACCATACGTATTTTAATGTTCTGAGCATGCTTAGGAAAGCTGCTACCTTAACATCACATATCATAATGTATTTAAAAATGAGAGGAAACTCATTTGAAAAATGTACGCAGGAAAAGCCACCAAATTAGACCACGATCATTCTTTTCAGTTCAAAAGTTCATAACTGACTAGCATTTAACCCAATATTAAATAAATAAAACAGAAGCTGATTACACAAATGATGACAACAGTTTGCATTGCACAAGTTTAACCACTTGCCCTCCTGAGGATTTACCCCCCTTCCTGACCAGGCCATTTTTTGCGATACGGCGCTGCGTTATTTTAACTGACAATTGCGCGGTCATGCAATGCTGCACCCAAATTAAATCTATGTCCTTTTTCCCCACAAATAGAGTTTTCTTTTGGTGGTATTTGGTCACCTCTGCAGTTTTTATTTTTTGTGCTATAAAAACAAAAATACCGACAATTTTGAGAAAAAAACATATCTTTGACATTTTGCTATTAAACATGTACAGTAAAAAAATGAAAAAAATCTAATTTCATCATAAATTTAGGGCAAAATGTGTTCCGTGACATGTCTTTGCTAAAAAAAAATCCCAATACGTGTAAATTATTTGGTTTACGTGAAAGTTATAGCGTCTACAAAATGGCGGTATAGATACTGGAATTTTCTTTTTGTATACTAGTAAAGGCGGTGATCAGCACCTTATAGTGGGACTTTGGGACTGCAGCGGGCATTGTGACACTAGGGGGGAACTGACTAACTGTCACTGACAACCCCATTGACACCAATACAGTGATCAGTGCTAAGAAAAAGCACTGACACTGTACTAATGGCACTGGGCAGGAAGGGGTTAAAATGTGGGCGATCAAAGGGTTAACTGTATGCTGTATGCTGTTTTAGTATGTGTGTGCTTTACTGTGTAAGCATGCTGCTTTGTACTGCTCTGTTATGCTCTGCTAGATTGCAGTTCTGTATACACAGAATTCTGTGTGTTTGTAAGCACAGAACTCTTTGTTTTGATTGGACACAAAATCATTGGCTGAAACCTGCTAACAAACTTGTGCTGTGTCCAGTCACAGCATGGGTCAGCAGGGGGCGTGGGTGTCTGTGCCCAAAACTCAGAAGAACGGCTGCGACATATTCGTACATCGCCTAGCCTGGCTGTGCCACCCACCTGCAGTAGATGTCCTGTGGGTGGGCGGCATGCAATTAGTCTACCTATACAGTTTATTTATTGTGTTAACTGTGTGCTTTTTTTACTAAGGGATGTGACGACTTTTATTCCCTGCTTTGCATGGAGACAAAAACCACCACATCCCCACTGTCAGTAGAGAGATCTGTATTGTTTACAAACACAGATCTCTCTCCTGTTACTAGCTGTGCCAGTTGCCGGGTCTCGGTCATGAATCATTGACTGGGATCCGCTGATCGCATGTAAGGGATCCAGTGAGAGCGTAGCCAGGTGGGCGGGCGCACACGCACCACCTACCCAGAAGTAAACAATCACATATATACAGTTGTGTTCAAAATAATAGCAGTCAGACATCACTAACTGGATCAATCACTGTTTTTGGTAGAAATTATATTTCTACATGGCAAATAATTTACTAGCAAGTGTAGTAGAGTAATAGAAATCCAACAGATCCAACAGTCATGACATGCATGCTGCTGATTCTGTGTAATTGAATCACTAATTGAAAGGGGCATGTTCAAAATAATAGCAGTGTGGAATTCTATTAGTGAGGTCATTCATTCTTTGAAAAACAGGTGGTAATTATTGCCCTTATTTAAGGAAGGAAGGCAGCAAATGTTGTACATGCTGGTTACAGTGCAGTTCTCTCTGAAATTCTGAGGAAAATGGGTCGTTCCAGACATTGTTCAGAAGAACAGCGTACCTTGATTAAAAAGTTGATTGGAGAGGGGAAAACATATAAAGAAGTGCAGAAAATGATAGGCTGCTCAGCTAAAATGATCGCAAATGCTTTAAAATGGCAACCAAAACCTGAAAGACGTGGAAGAAAGCGAAAAACTACTATTCGAATGGATAGAAGAATAGCCAAAATGGCAAGGACTCAGCCAACAATCAGCTCCAGGAAGATGAAAGAAGGTGTAATGTTCCCTGTGAGTACTGTTACAATTAGAAGACGCCTATGTGAAGCCAAGCTATCTGCAAGAAGTCCCCGCAAAGTCCCACTGTTGAAAAAGACGTGCTGAAGAGGTTACAATTTGCCAAAGAGCACATTGACTGGCCTAAAGAGAAATGGTGCAACATTTTGTGGACTGATGAAAGTAAGATTGTTCTTTTTGGGTCTAGTGGCCGGAGACAGTTTGTCAGATGACCCCTAAACACTGAATTCAAGCCACAGTACACTGTGAAGACAGTGAAGCATGGTGGTGCAAGCATCATGATATGGGGATGTTTCTCATACTACGGTGTTGGGCCTATTTATTGCATACCAGGGATCATGGATCAGTTTGAATACATCAGAATACTTGAAGAGGTCATGTTGCCTTATGCTGAAGAGGAAATGCCCTTGAAATGGGTGTTCCAACAAGACAACGACCCCAAACACACCAGTAAACGTGCAACATCTTGGTTCCAGACCAACAAGATTGACGTTATGGAGTGGCCAGCCCAATCCCCGGATCTTAATCCAGAAGGAAAACATGTGGGGTGACATCAAAAATGCAGTTTCTGAGGCAAAACCAAGAAATAGAGAAGAACTGTGGAATGTAGTCCAATCATCCTGGGCTGGAATACCTGTTCACAGGGGCCAGAAGTTGGGTGACTCCATGCAACACAGATGTACAGCAGTTCTCAGAAACAGTGCGACTACAACCAAATATTCATTAAAGAAAATTGCAGGAATGTTTCACACTGGATGAGGTTCATATAGTAAAGTGTATGTTAAAGTGATTCTAAAGGCTTATTTTTTTAAAATAAGAAACATGTCTATTCTTACCTGCTGTGTGCAGTGGTTTTGCACAGAGCAGCCCGGATCCTCCTTTTCTTGAGTACCCCGCAGGCTCTTCTGGCCCCACCCTCCTGTCAGGTGCCCCCACAGCAAGCAGCTTGTTATGGGGGCACCTGCTGCTCCATGTATCCATTGAGACACAGAGCATCGGCTTGGCCCCACCCCTTTCTTTTCTCATTGGCTCACTGGCTGTGATTGACAGCAATGGCAACCAATGGCTCCTGCTTTGTCTCTGCCAATGAGGAGAGGGAATCTCAGGATATTTTAGACTCCAGTGTTCATTGCTGGATCAAGAGGGGGCTTAGGTAAGTTTTGGGAGCGGGGGGGGGGGGGACGCTGCTGCACAGGGAAGGTTTTTTACCTTCATACATAGAATGCATTAAAGGCATACAACCTTGAGCCTTTAGAACCATTTCAAAGTGACACTAAACAATATTCTTATTCTCCAAAATAATTCATATACATCCATTACTTAATGGTCTTCTAATCAATTTTTCATACAATTATTTCTTGCTGTGCTTTTCTGCTTGCTTGTAAAATCCTCCATGACAACCCAAACATCTTTTGTTCCCTTTCACATTGGAACAAGCAGTGCACATTAGTTGTGGTGATGTGCACTGCTCTATGCACACTACAAATCCAATACTCCATAGTCCCTAGTCCATCTCAGGAGTGTACAAGAGAGGATGGTTGTCACTTTAATTTAATGTACTTAAAAATCAGCACGGAAAAGACAATGAGAAGATGAATTCATGATCTGCTGTCGTGTAAATGTGCAATCCTGCTTATGCCAAAATAGACTCTTTGGTTCAGATAGACATGGCAAACGTGCCAATGCACCCTGGCAAGATAATACTTAACACAAACCTGAAATCATAAAGAGAAGGTTTGCACTCTTACAAGAACATCTAAAAATGTTAATTGTACCTAAGAAATGCCCTGAAAAATGCACCTTTTGCCTTGATTTTCTTTTGAAAAACACCAGCTCACTGCCTGTGTCTCCAGATTCATAGCTGTATATCTGCAGCGTAGGATCATCTAAGGCACTGCTGACTTTAACATTCAGAGATTCAAGTTGGAGATGTGAGTTACAGTTGGTGATGTCTCTACTGCTCTAATTACCGCTCTACTTGTCGTAAAGGAAGCCGTTTCTAAGATACTGCAAATATTTCTCTCCTCCTTAAGGCCTCATGTACACCCCTGCTCCTAAAAGTGAGTTTAGGAGCTTTTGGCATTTTTCCTATGAACCCAACACAATAAAAGCCTATGTGTCCATGTACACATAGACTTTTACCAGAGTTTAGGAGCAGCAGAGATAAGGGGCAGTTAAACATTAGTTTCCTGAACACAGAAAAATCACATTCGGGAGAGGAATGTTTTGGCCAAAAAAACACAAAACGTGGAAAAAATGCATACAAGCACTTGTTAACTTGCCTATACATTAGTTGTGTTTAGCACTTGGGCACTTATTTATGTCAATGGAAAATACTCTGCCTAATCAAATGAATAAACGTCCAAGTGATAAATGCGGCTAAACGTGGCCAAAAGGCATGTAAATGTGTGTAAATGCTAGCCGTGTTTAGAGCTTGGGTGTTTATTCATTTCAATGTAAAATACTCTGGCCAGTCAAATGAACAAACGTAAAAGAGGGGCTAAACGAGGTACCACGTCAATGCGGGTTTTTTTGCTGCGTTTAGTGTTTTTCAGCTGCCAGGAGAGCTAAATCTCTAGGGGAGTTCATGTGTACATGTAAACAAATATAGATGGTGTAGCGCTGATACTATAAACAATAATAACATACAGCTAGTAAATATGCTTAATGAACTGCTCCTTATAACTATGAAAAATATATCATAATCTCATAGATACCATTAAGATTGAAACCAAAGATACAATGTACATAAGTCCGCATCAGTGAATGACACCATAGGGATAACAATCACTAGTGTAAGTGTAACACACTCAATCTGTGACAAATGGTGATAAGTAAGTCCACTTCAAACACAAGTGAAAAAATCCTCATAGACGTGAAGGTGCCATATGTGCCAGAAATCCCAGAGCCCTGATGAAGTCACGTGTTACTCGTAACGCAACGCGTTGGTACGCCTATAGTCATTTCCGGGACGCTGTGATGTCATTTCCGGCTATGAGGACAGCTAGCATTTTTTGATACCTGTTAACATGTGAGTGGGTATTTTTTACTTTCATTCAATAAAGTGATAATATTACACTATGGAGCGTATCTGTTTGTATCTCTGAGTGGGACCTAAAGGGACATGAAGTATTGCCAGAACGGTGGAGTGCAGGAGAAGATCTGGCCAAAGCCCTGGTTATTAACCATTACAGTCCAATTGGGAAGGTGATCCATAGGAGATCGTTTGTAGCTTATTACAAAGCTGTCTGGCCCTTGTGGTCACTGCAAGGAGGTGAGGGGGCACTGTTGGATTTTTAGACACATATAATACTTCTTCTAGTGTCTTGAGGCGATTATGAATGAAAGAGCCATTGAAATAAAAAATGAAGTGTGATTTTATTCTATCACACAATGGTGTCAAATAAACAATGTAAAGCGTATTATGAACAGTTCCATGTAGATAAAACTATTGTAAAAATGACAAGCGAAAGTTCAAAGAAAAAGTCACCATTATCTGTCATGGCTGTTCTGTCCTTGCCATGTGCGATACTCCATGCTGTCCTTCTCAATGACTTTGTGAAGAAGGAGAAGCCGGATGTGACTATATTGTAACCGGAAGTGATCTCAGTATGCACCTGTTGCAGCTTCTCAGACGTGTGTATGCAAGTCATGTAGCGCGTAAGTGTGTGTGTGAGTGAGTGTCTCTCTGTCCGTTCTCCGATGGTCTTTTATGAGGCAAATGTACGTCATAGTTAGTGATCTTAATACCTTCTATGGAAAGTATTACTGCTTAGCAAAGCCATTTCATATAAGGAAAGGATGCTATTCATATGATGTTTGATGGACAGGAACATATGTATGCTGATGTACCAATATTATAAGCTAATGACGTAAATGTATCAATGTTAGAAACGTATACTAAATATACACAAATACCATTAAAATACGTAATGTAATAGTAAGTCACTTCTAATAACCTTGACATAACTACCAAATACTTTTATGCCTAAATATAGTATACTCAACCTTCAACTGGTATATCTTTTGGTCTCAGCTATAATTGAAGAATAGTAAATACTACCATTTGTCAAAGACCACTTACACATATTAATATTAATTATGACTAATCATAAAAACCAAATATTTTGCAAGCTTGCCATCAATATAAGTGCCGAATCATAATTTAGATTTAACATGTCCCCCTTATTATGATTAGTTCAGAATTAATGCTTAATCAATGCACACTTCATTCATGTCCCATACACACTGTCTTATACCAAATGATCGTACATATTCTTCATATCTGGACCAATCAAAAATAACTTTCCTTCAAAACTCTATACCTTATCTCAGTTTCTCTTCCTAAAAATTCTTAAACATAATGTTAATTGATATATGATAATATTAATAATAATAATAATAATTAAATGATGTAATAATAATTAATGTATTATATTTCCATATTTGTATAATATTTTAACTCTCCGGAAATATACTTTTCCATTCTAAAATGTGTCATAAGTTTATATTGCTCCTATAAGAGTAATATATTTCCTAAATCTTTTAACAAAAGATATTCTAATAACTGGAATAATTCTATGAAGTTTTAACCAAAAAATATTCCGTATATGAATATGTAAAAAATAAAAAATAATAATAATATTATCCCAATATGGATGTAAGTATCGGAATAAAAGGATCATTAAAATGTATATGTGACCTATAACAATATTTTCAATAATAAATTATTTTATCATTAATAAATAGATTTCCTCTTGATGAATCTTTTCTTCATGCAATGTCTATAAAATATCTTCGTTAAGTTCTGTAAAGTAGAAACATCTTTGTTGAACGTGATAAATCAGTCACAAGTGTGAAGTATTAAGCTCTTGTTCAATCTTCTTCCATATGAAGATCTCTTCTTTAATGTCCGAATTCCTTAAAGTTGGCTTGTAGGAGATTGTTACGCTTCATATTTGATTTTAGATGTCATTTCTGTAAAGAAATGCAGTATCATTACTTTGGCACAAACATTGCATTAGTCTTGCACCTTTTTCAACAAATATGAAAGATTATGAAACAATCAGTGTATGAGTTTGAAACACATATTGTGAAGTAACATTACTTCCTATTTCCTTTTACAGAAAACCTCTATATATCAATCAAAATACTGTCCTAATCCTGTCTGAAATTACCTAAACTAGAATACAAAAGTAGTGTGTTATTTAGGTATGACAGGACGCAATATTTCATCATAGGTCATGACCGCAAAACCCTGTTTTAATAAACAAAGAAAGGTTTTGTATCACCCCAGAGATGACAAAGGTTTATGCCTTTGTTCTCATCCCTATAATATTAGAAATATGCGTAACTGTTTTCTGTGCTGATGTCATTATTCTGGTGTTAGAGTGTTCTTCAGTAATGCATGTGTTGCTGTGAATGTGAGGTAGAGACTTGTCTGATACAGCTGTATCTATCACAATGTGTTTGGCTAACAGTGCTCTTATCCACTGAGGATACCTTTCACGACATTCTCTGAATGTATCTTCCTCAAGAATTCTTCTTAGTGAACTGTCAGGAGACTGTAATATGATACTGTGTGACTTTACTGTGCTTTGTGAAGCTTTGATTGCATAAAAGAAACTCAACAGTTGTTGTTCCTCTGATGTAAAAGTTCTTTCCAATGGTGATAAATTTCTGGAGAAGTAACTAATTAGTCTCTCATTACCTTCTTTTAATTGAGACAAAGTTACTGAAATTGCATTATCAGATACATGAGTTTTCACAACAAAAGGAGCATTGGAACAAACCTCAATTGTACTTAATGCTGGCGCATTCTGCAAATCCTTTTTTCAACACTTTTAAAGCATTATTCTCATTTGGACCCCATTGGTCAACCAAGTTATTTTTACTCTTCAAAAGATGATATAATGGCTTAACTTTCTCTGCGAAACCATGTATAAACTCTTTACAGTGATTTATGTTTTTCAAAAATTGTTGCAATGCTTTATGTGTTGTAGGAACTGGAAAGGCAGTGATTGCTCTGACTGTTTCATGTAATAATTGTCTCTTTCCTTGACTAATCTGCATGTGAAAGCATTTCACCTGACTTTTCATCAACTGAACTCTGTCCGGGTTTAATTTTAGGCCTGCATCCTGTAACAACATAAATAACTCAGACAAAAGAGTAATATGTTCGTTAACATTCTGCGTACTTAGCATAATTGTATTTACATGCTGAAAAATGCATTCTGGCCTTGAAAATTGTGATAGAATTTTTGCTATGGATTCATGGACTACACCATCACTGATGTCTAAACCAGCTACTAATCGAGTGAATGCATAGGTCTCTTTCTGAAACTTAAAAGCTAACTTGTATTGACAACTTTTAGCTATGGGGATCGAAAAATGACTGTTATCGATTTCCAAAACAGAAAACACTTTGGATTCGGCCTTTAAATGTAACTTGATATTAGAATGATCAGGAACAACTGCTTTGTTATTTGTAATATGTTTATTCAGTGTCCTGAAATCAACTGACAAAGAATATGAATTGTCAGCATTTTTGATAGGCCAAATACAGTTATTTACTACTGATTGTGTTTTCTTTAAAATGCCAAGTTGTACAAACTCTTGAATAATGGCAGAAAGTGGTCCTATTGATTCTCGTGGTAACTCATATTGATTAAGGGCTTTAGGATCTTTTCCCTCAATATTCAATTCTGTATCTTTCAAAGTTCCTATGTCATTTTTAAATTTTGACCACAAACTTGGAAAACGTTGTACCAATTCTTGTAAAGCACAATTACCATCAGTATCAGGCCATTTTTGTGCTATAGACATTTTAGAGTTGAAACCAACATCACTGTATATAGAAGGATCCATTAACATTGATTTGGGCCTAGATGGATTCCTCCAAATAACTTTGGTCATAATATCAATAATCCACTTTTGCTTATTGATAAAATCAATGCCAAGAATATTCTCGGTGGCATTACTATACCAAATATCAATGTTAGTTTTCACTAGCCCAGGTATTTCAAATGTTACATTAGGCACCTGTCTAGCAGTGGCATGACCTGTATTATTAAAACCTTTTATTTTACACATGGGTGAATTTGGTTTTACAGGTACGTTTTCTCTGGTCAGATTAATCTCAGATCCGCTGTCAATTAGGAATTTGATCTTTTTACCATTTAGGAATCCATGTATAAAAGGCCTTCCATTGTCATCCAATACAATTGGAGCGACAAATTCTAACGATATCGGGGATGAATGTGGACGTGATTCTATTTTTGGAACTGGTAATAAACCATTTCTGTCAGTGACAGCCCTTCTCACCATGTTGTCAGAACAGTTGTTTCTATTCAAAGTATGAATTTGTTTAACTGTTGAAGCATAAGGCAATTCAGTTAAATTTTTATCATTACACAACACAGCAGATTGTACAAAAGCTGCTTTTTCACTTTTTATTTCCAGTTTCTTTATTTGTGAGTCAAATTTAAACTTCCAACAATGGCGTCTGATATGACCTTGTTTATGACAGTGAAAGCATGTGGTATCCTCATTATGGCTCTCTTGCTTGCATCTGTCATTGTCATTCTTACTGGGACCTGTAGTTCTTGGCATAACTGTAGTCAGACTATTTTTGTCACTTTGAAGCGCAGCTACCTCATAAGTGATATTGCTATTTTTCAATTTTCTTCGAATTTTATCAATGAAACTTACTATATCATTCAAATTTTGTTTTTCCTCTGCTATGACAATGGTTACTGGGTCTAAATACGTGAATTTCTTTACAAAAGCTTTGATCATAGCTGAGTCTTCCTCATTTTCTACTCCAAATATAATTTTATATGCTTTGGAAAACTTGTTTTTAAACTCAAAAGGGTCTTCGTCAGCAGTGGTCTGAAGTAATTCTAGCATTTCTACAGAAGGTACGTCTTCACCTGTTGAACATAACAGCAATTGTCGCAGTCTGTCTGTCGCGTCATTATGTTTTTTCTGATCTTTATCGTTAACAACAGAATTTTTAATGCGAGACATAAATTTAATTGGTAGCCACATCGGAAATAAATAATTTATGTCATGATCTGAAATCTGATGGCATTTGACATGCATTTCATATATTTCCATATTGCTGTAGATATCTTTATCTGGATCATAAGCAGGGATGTCTTTTAAAACTTTCATTAATTGATTATGTATTTGCAACTTAAGTTTTGCAGTTTTACATAACAATTCTTTATGTTTAATTTGTGTTTCGTCATCAGAGTCAATATCCGAACTTTCAGAGATATCGGACAGCCGTGGCTCTGATTTTGAATCACTCTGTTTGTCATCTGTGTTTATCATGGCAACCTGTTTACTGTCATTCTGCAGTCTTAACAAAAGATTTGTCTTTAAGTCAATTTGTTCCTCAAGATTCTCTACGTAATTACAAAAAATGTCACAGTTTGGGCAACTAGGAGCATCTTGAGACAAATTTTCATGCTGTTCTGTATTCTGTACAGTGCTACATTCTGTCTGTTTTAACGTACAAGCTTTTTTAACAGATAAATCAACATTCAAAATCATTTTGTTGAATATTCTTACTAAATTTAAGATGTTAGATATCTATTTACGTTGTCTGTGCACAGTAAATCTAGATTTATCTATCTGAATATTGGCCTGTAAACATTCGTTATACATATAGTGCCATAGCTGACTGTCTTCAGGATATAAAGAAACATCTTTAAATTCTAACTTGCTTTCATTTACTAAGTCATCAATAAATTCCATAATTGTTACTCACCATAATCAGAAGATTTTCTCGTTTGACCCGGCTCAGTCACTGGAATTCTCGTCCAAGTCTGTTTAATCGCCTGTTCTGCTAGGATTTTTGCACCGTGTGTTTCCCAAGACTTGACAATCACAGAATCGTGCGTTTTCCCCCTTAGCAAGGCATGGGAATACTCGGCGATGGCTGGCTCACCAAAATGTTGGATTTTTAGACACATATAATACTTCTTCTAGTGTCTTGAGGCGATTATGAATGAAAGAGCCATTGAAATAAAAAATGAAGTGTGATTTTATTCTATCACACAATGGTGTCAAATAAATAATGTAAAGCGTATTATGAACAGTTCCATGTAGATAAAACTATTGTAAAAATGACAAGCGAAAGTTCAAAGAAAAAGTCACCATTATCTGTCATGGCTGTTCTGTCCTTGCCATGTGCGATACTCCATGCTGTCCTTCTCAATGACTTTGTGAAGAAGGAGAAGCCGGATGTGACTATATTGTAACCGGAAGTGATCTCAGTATGCACCTGTTGCAGCTTTTCAGACGTGTGTATGCAAGTCATGTAGCGCGTAAGTGTGTGTGTGAGTGAGTGTCTCTCTGTCCGTTCTCCGATGGTCTTTTATGAGGCAAATGTACGTCATAGTTAGTGATCTTAATACCTTCTATGGAAAGTATTACTGCTTAGCAAAGCCATTTCATATAAGGAAAGGATGCTATTCGTATGATGTTTGATGGACAGGAACATATGTATGCTGATGTACCAATATTATAAGCTAATGACGTAAATGTATCAATGTTAGAAACGTATACTAAATATACACAAATACCATTAAAATACGTAATGTAATAGTAAGTCACTTCTAATAACCTTGACATAACTACCAAATACTTTTATGCCTAAATATAGTATACTCAACCTTCAACTGGTATATCTTTTGGTCTCAGCTATAATTGAAGAATAGTAAATACTACCATTTGTCAAAGACCACTTACACATATTAATATTAATTATGACTAATCATAAAAACCAAATATTTTGCAAGCTTGCCATCAATATAAGTGCCGAATCATAATTTAGATTTAACAGGCACTCAGACCACTCTGGGATTTCTGGCACATATGGCACCTTCACGTCTATGAGGATTTTTTCACTTGTGTTTGAAGTGGACTTACTTATCACCATTTGTCACAGATTGAGTGTGTTACACTTATACTAGTGATTGTTATCCCTATGGTGTCATTCACTGATGCGGACTTACGTACATTGTATCTTTGGTTTCAATCTTAATGGTATCTATGAGATTATGATATATTTTTCATAGTTATAAGGAGCAGTTCATTAAGCATATGTACTAGCTGTATGTTATTATTGTTTATAGTATCAGCGCTACACCATCTATATTTGTTTGTCTGTGCTATTCTGTAGGTACTTAAGTGGGTGTTAGCAGCTTTTACAGTATATTTCTATCCACCTAAGCGCAGGTGTTTTGTTATACATTTTTTCATGTGTACATGCAGCCTAATTTATTCTGGAAATCTGTGCTTTCTGAACCTTCCCTGTCTCTACCAGGATGACCACCTCCACAAAGAGACGCAATACAGGGCAAAGCATGAGAAGTAAAGTGAGCAATGTAGAAAAGATCAGCTGCAGGGGACCACAGGCAAGACTGGAGATTAGTCCCTTGCCCTTTGCTTGCCTTTTTTTGGGCACTGTCTCTACAGTTCAGGTCCTCCTTAAAAAGGCAAAGCTTGTTACATATGTAAAATATATATGTTAAAAAGCACATATTTGTAACAGTTATCGTTTTTTTTTGTTTTTTTTTAAATTAAAGGAAAAATTCTTCTTATTTTAAAATCATTAATTTCATATACAGTACATTGCAAATAGATTTGAATTAAAGGCTTAGACTAATTTATTATGTTATCTTTGTCATCAATAATAATTATTTTACTAGGATGAAAAAAATCAGCTGCTTACCACTTACCTCTGGTTTAATCAGGTAAGACTATTTATCTTCTAACTTTTACTTTCCAGGCATGTCAGGCACCAGTAACAGCAAAGTGCTTCCATTTCATAAACTGTTAACGTATTCAGGTTCAGGGGCGGACTGACCATTTGGAAATTCAGGCACTGCCTGAGGGCCCGGGGTCAGTAGGGGGCCCCATGAGATGCCCCGGTACCTTTTTCATAGGCTTTTTTGAGTTTGTGCAAGGACACGGGCCCCATGATCCCCTATTGCCCGGGGGCCCCATGAGTTGTCAGTCCGCCCCTGTTCAGGTTGGTCTACTAAGAGTGAAGAATCTACACTCAATGAACTGTATGAATATTCACTCCAATTATTGAGTCATGTGAAAAGCAAATTCCTATTAGAAACATTTCTGCGGGAGGAAACAAGGATGTACTTACTGTTTTCCCCATGGCTCACAATTACATCTGTTGATATTTTTTGTTGAATAAATGATTGGAAGGGCAATTTACCCTGTGTTGTTATTTAAATACACAGTATCACCTTTATCTGTAGGCACCAATTGAATTAAGATCTAACGTTTGCTTGGTCAGATATGTTAAAAAAGGTAACAACTTCCATGGTGTGTACTTACCTTTCACAGGACTGTATACAATCCTTGTTAGTAGGTATAACCAATTATATTCCAAATTAACTGGGAAATTAATTATAAAATATCAGCTATGAATAGCAAACTGCACTTCTTTAACCACTTAAGAGGTCTTACCCTCTTCATGACCAGAGCATTCTTTGCCATTTTTCCTGACAATTGTGTGGTCGTGCATTCGAATGACTTGCCATTATATTATCGCTCCCAGAGCAATACATGTTTTTGTTTTTTAGCTCTGGTGAGTTTATTTGGTTTTTGGTGGTGGTTTATCACATTTAGACATTTTTTTGCACATTTTTTGTGGTATATATATTTTAAAGTGTGGACTTATTATTTGAACATTATTTTAATATTATTTATGCATATATATATATTTTTTGTTTCACAGATATATTTTTATATTTACTAGCGCAAAATATTTTTTGTAATACAAGTAACACTATACCTCTCAGTGCAGTTCTCAAACAAGAGAAATATGCATCTCTGCCACTAGGGGCACTTCAGGGGAAAGGATCCCAAAAATACACAATACCTTAATTTATATTTATTTATTTCAGGTACTTATATTGCACCGTCAATTTACGCAGCGCTTTACACATATATAGTGTACATTCACATCAGTCCCTAACCCTCAAGGGGCGTACAATCTTAGGTCCCTAACTCACATTCATACATACACATACTAGGGACAATTTAGACAGGAGCCAATTAACCTACCAGCATGTCTTTGTATGTAGGAAGAAACCGGAGTACCCGGAGGAAACCCACGCAGTCACAGGGAGAACATGCAAACACCAGGCAGGTGGTGCCGGGGTTGGGATTTGAACCAACCACCCTAGTACTGGCAGGTGGAAGTGCTAACCATTTAGCCACTGTGCTGCCCATTTATAGATAAAATGTGTCTAAAAATCAGGAGAACATTGGTCAAATTCTTGCAAGAGCAATATATGCTTCTGGACCAGCATTGTCAATAACTAAAAAATCATACTGGTAGGAAACTGTTAAATTATTATGAGGGAAAGGGGGCTGGTTACTTTTTCTCATGTATGGTTGAAAAGTCCTTGTTGTCCCATTTGTAATAAAAAATAAAAATTTAAAAAGCTAATTTAGTTTATTTACTGAATAAGCTGTACTTTTATTTCAAGCATAATACGTTTATATACACTGCATCTCACCTTCCCAGTGTAACAAAATGACTTTCAATTTGTAAAACTATTCCACACTAATTTTTTTTCAGTTTTTCTGAAATTTCCATTTTTTCTGGAAAACATTTTTTTTTCTCATGGCTTCAGAATTTCCAGAAATTTTACATCTCTAGCTGTGATAGGCTTCATGTATGTGTGGTCACTAATTCTGTGTCCAGTCATGAACCTTTGGGACCTCATTGAAAACAGTTATTGCCAGTTTGGGTATAAAGTCTTTTCTGAAAATTTTCAGTGATCTGGTAGCATATTTAAATTGGGTAATCCAATAGATGCAACTATGTTGAGGGATCGTGGACCTCAGAACACATTGCATTTAAAACTTTTTTGTAAACATAAGCAATGCAGTTTGCAGTTTTTCTTGAACATCATGCCATTCAATTTACTTGTGCATACATGTAAGAAGAAAGAACATTTTAGTTTATGTCATTCTGATTTACAATGTCTCCCTTATGCCTGCTAGAGCTGGGTAGATGAATTTCTCAAATGGGATCCTCAGCAGTTTGACAATGTGACTAAAATTTCCCTTCCTGCAAACCTGATCTGGCAGCCAGATACCACAATTACTGAATCGTGAGTATGCATTTTTTGTGTTTACAATCAATGTGAGGTTCTAATTTACAACTTAAATCTTCACAGAACCTTCTGAACAGGTATACAGCGTAAGCAGAATATCTGCAAAGGGTTAACTAGAGGTATCCGTAGACAGAGCTGTACCATTTCAGATCCTGTAATGTCAACATTTTTTTTCTATTAAATGTTAATGTTAATTCTGTTAAGTTACTTAACCGTGAAAAAAAATATTTTTTGTTTAAAGCAGAGGCTCTAGACCAGTGGTGGGCAACCTTTTTTTTCAACTGAGCCAAATCTCGCCAAAACCACGATTGAAATTTATTTTGAGAGCCACATTTTTAAAACTGAAAATACATCTCCCATATAGTAATTCATCCCCCATAGTAATTCATCCCCCATAGAGTAATTCATCCCCCATAGAGTAATTCATCCCCCATATAGTAATTCATCCCCCATATAGCAATTCATCCCCCATATAGCAATTCATCCCCCATATAGTAATTCATCCCCCATATAGTAATTCATCCCCCATAGTAATTCATCCCCCATATAGTAATTCATCCCCCATATTAATTCATCCCCCATAGTAATTCATCCCCCATATAGTAATTCATCCCCCATAGTAATTCATCCCCCATAGTAATTCATCCCCCATATAGTAATTCATCCCCCATAGTAATTCATCCCCCCCATAGTAATTCATCTCCCATATAGTAATTCATCCCCCATATAGTAATTCATCCCCCATATAGTAAGTCCCCCATATAGTAAGTCCCCCATATAGTAAGTCCCCCCCCATATAGTAAGTCCCCCCCCATATAGTAAGTCCCCCATATAGTAATTCATCCCCCATATAGTAAGTCCCCCCCCATATAGTAAGTCCCCCATATAGTAATTCATCCCCCATATAGTAAGTCCCCCCCCATATAGTAAGTCCCCCCATATAGTAAGTCCCCCATATAGTAATTCATCCCCCATATAGTAAGTCCCCCCTGTGTCAATTCACTTACCTTTGCTCCGCGCGTTCCTCTCGCCGTGCTTCCCGCGCCGTTCTGGTCTTCAGGGCGGACTGTGAGAGGAGAGGAGTTCGTCACGCTGCCCCACCTACATCCTGGCTGCCCCGCCTACATCCTGACAGCTGCAGAGTCCTGACTTTTGGGGCGGCCGCCCGAGAGGAGGGAGGGGAGCGGGCGGCCGTCCGAGAGGAGGGAGGGGAGGTGAGGGGGCGGCCGCCCTGCACACGCCCGTCCGAGAGGAGGGAGAGGAGGGAGAGGAGGGAGGGGAGCGGGCGCCCGGCACACAGAAGAGCCGCATTTAAGCTTGTAAAGAGCCGCATGTGGCTCGCGAGCCGCGGCTTGCCGACCACTGCTCTAGACAATATATTGATGGGTTTTGCAATTTTTCACATAGTATTTGCATACACAACATTTTGGGAAAAACACATTTTTTTTTATTGTAATGCAAAAAAACACAATACGTAACCCTATTAGTTTGTAACATACAAAAGATGATGCTATGCCAAGTAAATAGATACCAAACATGCCACACTTTAAAATTGTGCCCACTCGTGCAATGATGACAAACAACGTATACTTTATTATCCATAGGCAATGATTTAAAAGCCTTTACAGGTTACCACTTTAGATTTACTGAGGCGATCTGGTGTTAGAATTACTGCCCATGATCTGACATTCGCAGTGATACCTCGCATGTGTGGGACGATCGTTGTTTGCGTGCATGCTTTGGCCTTTGCGCGCAAGCTTGGGGGGGCAGGGGCACTTAAGTTTTTTTTAATTATTATGTTTTTTATTTTTACATTGTCATTTTAATTTTTTTTTATCTCTTTTATTGCTGTCACAAGGAATGTAAACATCTCTTGTGACAGCAATAGGCTCTGGGGTCAATTTGACCCAAAATTCCTCCACTACCCTTAAAAGCATTTAATCACACCAAGATCAGTGTGATTAAATGATTCTGATTTTTAAAAATGGCGCTGATTTTTCCCAAGTAAATAGGAAGTGATGTCAGGTTATCACTTCCGGGTTACTATATCTCAGACCCGGGTTTGTGACCAATCGGTGGTAATGCCAGCTGGTCAATCGGGATTCCCAGTGGGACAGAAGTTCCTGATAAAGCCGCAGAAGGTGGTGTGGGAAGGGGGATGTCCCCTCTCACTGCTTGTAATTGCAATTGAGTGACTAGTTAGCCGCTCTGATTGCTATTACAAGAGAGCCAACTGTCAGCTCTAAAAAACTCTAAAAAACAGTACCAGGGTGCTGCCAAAGCTATAGGGATAGTGTAAAAAAAAATAAAACATGGCATGGTGCTCCACCCAAAATTCATAACAGACCCTTGGGTTATCCCATCACACACATGTCATGAATTACAACTTCTGGTCTCCACTGGAGAATGTAAACAAAGATGTAGAGAATCCCAGGTGATGTCAAGGGGGACCCCACACAAAAAAATTTTTTTTTGGGGGGGGTTTTGCCGGGTCCCCTGATAACCTCTATACCAGACCATCAGCAAGGATTAAGGTCTGGTATAGATAAAGAAAATCCCTAGCAATTTGTTTACAAACAGAAGGAAGCATCCAAGACCTGTCATTTACCAGCTATATAAATGATAATTTTTTCTTTGTAGATGTGAGGTTCGGTGAAGGTGGCATACATGGTACAGATAGGCCACTTCCCAGTCAAGTAAAAGCATCTCCCAAGCAGGTTATTTAAAGGAAATTTGTATTTTATTGTTTCACTTTAACTATTATTAAAATTGCTGCTGCCTACATTTTTTTGCTTTACTAAATGTCCCTCAGGGCAGTGTCCAGCCCTCCAATGCTATTTGACAATACCTTGATAATTAGCTTGTAAAATAACCATCATTATTTTCTAATATTCTCCCATTGACTTCAATGCTGTCCATATTCTGCATCAAAACGTAGGTAGAGTTCAGCAAACCCACCCTTAACTGCTTGGTACATTCAGCTCATCATTGCTTTACAGACTGGGATTTCTAAAGCATTGCTACCTTCTTTAGACTCGAAGGCCCCATTTACACTATGGCATTTTGAATCCTGGGCAGAATCGCCATGATTTCAAGACGCTCTCATAAAAGGACAAATTGCGGAACTGCGTGTCCATTTGCCATTCATTTTAATGGCATCTGAAAAACCGCATCATGCAAAGCGTGTTGCCCAAAATAAGTTCCTGAATTTCAAAATGCCATAGTGTGAGCAGAACAATTTTCAGGAGGTTGTATATGAACTTTTTTGAGCATTTTTACAAGTGTATTACAGGCTTTTGACATGTGGATTCAAGCTTCAGGAGTTTTTATTTTAGCCAGTGGAAATCACTAGGGAGAGGAGATCAGCTAAAAAACGCCTGAAAAAACACTCAAATCAAGTGTTTTCATGCAATCCTATTGAAGTCTGTGGGGCCCAAAATGCCCAATTCTGCCTAAAAAGTTGTTCTTGTACTATTTGGAGTAACAGGCATTCAGTTACAAGTGACAGGACACTTGAATGTGTACATGAGCTATTGAATACAATGGGTTTTTGCTTGTTGAGCATTTTTGAGCTTTGAGCTACAAGCTACAACACACTCAGGTGTGAATGGGGCCTAAACATATACCCATGGATGGACATAATTTACCAGAGTGGACAAAATAGTGGGTGGGAGGGGCCCCAGTAACCAGAGAATACCTTAAAGTGGAAAAGGAGACATTGATTGCTCCAGGACAATCCAACATTTAAGCTTGATATGTTAAAACCAGCCTAGGACTCTGGCTGGAAAAATTACTTAGTGATAACAAAGTGGTTGGGGAAGCCAATACCTCAGAGTAATTTAGAATAGCTAAGAGTTTCTCCTCCTATTCTGGGGGCACAATCCGCCAAACAAACTTGTAGAGTTCCCTTTTGATAGAAAGTAAAAAGAACAGCGGAATAGAGATCAGGAGGGTTTGCAAAAGCTATAGTAGGATGATAGATTCATTTTTAAAATGTTGTTCCTTCTGAACCATGAATGAGAGAGATGGTGCCATTTCTGCAGGTCCCTAAATAAGGTCACAAACAAAGAAGGAATGTTTTCTTTAAAAGTGTGTGAAAGAGACGGTGTCAGATAGACATCTACCTATTTTAGTTTCCCCTCAGCCCATTTAAATGGATAGTTTCCTTTAACCACTTGGAGTCTCACATGTGGAAGGTTGACATTCAGTACCTCAGATTTGATCAGGTAATTTTTATAATTCGAGAGCTTGGAATATTCATCTAATTTCTGAAAGAGGTTTGGGATAGTGAACTCAAGCTTGGAGAAAAAAAGAGCAGATCATCCGTATAAGTGATGTTCCATGGATGTCTACCCTCACAATATCTGGGTTTTTACAAATGTACCTGAGAAGAAGTTCAAGGAATAATAAAAAAAAAAGATCAGGTGAACCAAGCTACCCTGCTGGGTCCTGTTTGCCAGGGTAAATTTGGGTGAGAGAGTCCCATACACTTTCACGTAGGAGATGAGTTGGGAGTACAGAGCATCAATACAGAGTAACACTTTTTTGCCAATACTAATGTACTGTAGAGTGAATTTCAGAAATCTCCAGTTAAACATAACAAACGCTTTGTCCACATCTGTGCACAGCAGTACTAATAGAGTTGAAAAGGTGGAGCAATAATGGATAAGACTGTGCACTCTACTGGTATTATCCCTGGTATTATCCCTGGTCTTTCTGGCCCACTGGGTCAAGGCGAATGATCTGGGACAGGTATTGCAATTAGCGAAGAGAAAGGATTTTCTTAAAGAGGTGAAAATCAGTATGAAGTCATGAAATGGGCCTGTACCTAGAACATAATAAAGGATCCTTGTTGGGTTTAAGTACCACAGAAATGTGTACTCGTAAGGTATCCCTGGGTATAGGATGTTAAGTGCCTTGATAAACCTGGGAGCAAGAGGCTGTTGGAAAGTCTTATAATAAAATGATGTTAAGCCATCCGGGCCTGGGGCCTTGCCTGAGGGCATGGCCTTGAGTGCTTGAATTAATTCTTCCTCTGACAAAGGGACATTGAGTTTATTACGTTCGGTACATGAAAGTTTTGGAAGTGGGGATTCAGAAATGTAGCATTGTACCAAGACATCCCTATTTTCTGGGGTGGTGAAGGTTAAGGAATCAGCTAAATTATAAAGAGCTTAATATATTTCTTTGAAACAGGCCACAACATCTATGGCTTTAGGTAACTTGTGGCACTGTGGGGAAACAATTTAAGGGACAAAAGTATATGTAATTGGCTCTCACAGGGACTTTGCCAATACACGACCTGACATTTATCGAATTTGAAGAAGAGCCGCCTGGTAGAGATTAGTTTAGGTTTAGTTCCCCCTAGTCATAAGGACTTAAATGGTTCTCAGAGGCGGATATGGTCTCCCACAAGTGATTGGGCGAGGGATTTTTTTGTGTTGTGTTTCTGAGGCATGGATTTGTGGGAATAGGGAGGAGAGCTGGGCCATGCACCCATTTTTTCATTTGGTACCTATCTTATTAAGTAGGCCCCAAAAGAATTTGTGTGTTTCCCAAGTAGATAGTGGTCAAACACCAGTTGTATAATTAACAGTAATGGTAATTTCCCATAAAAGTTCAGCCTTAATTTGTTAATCTTGCAACAGACTTTAGTTAAATAGCTAACGGGACTAAAAGGCATTTGAAGAGGTCATATCATAGAAACCATAAGGATGATTGGGATCCTTGGGATGATTGGCAGATGCAAGACAGCTCTAGGAGGGTTCTGTGGTGGTAAAGCAGCTCCCCTAGCTGGAGTCAGACCAGAGTCCTTCCTTTGAGCTGTCTTCAGTGCAGCCTTTACCAGCGCCATATTAGAAGCTGGTAGTGTGGTGTCTGCTGGCTGGTTCAGGGCAAAATAATCTCACAAGTCTGGCTGGAAACCCAGTGTAGACAGTCGGTAATAACAGGAGGATAGCCCAGTTAGCTCAAAGCTCTGTTCACATGCGACAGCTCTCCTTCATAGCTGGACATGCCTCCCCCACTAGCCTGTTTGGAACCACATAGCAACATGTAATTTATATTTGCAATTAATTCTTATATTAGTTATTTGAATTAAATCACATTACAGATGCTAATAAAGTTAAGCAAAACATATGCATTTCTACATTTTTGCCCTTATTTGGCGATATTACAGCAATTATTATTATTATTGGCAATATTTTTGCATAAAGGGTTACAAATTAAAATTCCATTGCATGATGTTTTACGTTCCTCCTCAGCTAGAACTTAAGAGAATGATTCTATTTATTCTCTAATTTTTCATAATATATCAGCACTATATAAGTGTATGGATTAAAAATGTGTACCCTTTAGAAAATTTAATGATTTGTCATTACAAGTTGAAGTATAAGTATGATCTAATTAGACACATCTATTGACACATTCACTCACAATGGTCTATCAAAATATTTGCCAGAAGCTCTACCTGATTTACAGACAATCAAGCAATTTAGGAATCCAGTCAATTGTATTTCATGAATTTTAGAACACCTGATTCACCTGATTTGCAAACTGATTATCCAATCACTATTGATGTTCTTGCCAGTAACTTGCATTTGTTTTCTTTTTTGCATTCTAGAGTAAATGAGGAAAAGCCCCGCGAGATCAGTTATCTCACTTTAAATAACAATGGCAGTGTTTTCCAGAGCAAACCAATGCTTGTAGAATCTGCTTGTGTCCTCAACATCTACAATTTTCCCTTTGATTACCAGAACTGCTCCCTCACATTCTCAAGCTGGGCTTACACAAGTATGTCTGTTATCAGTGTCCTAAGTGGTTTAAAATTTACATTAATTCTAATATGTGGTTCTAATATGTATTATTAAAAAAAATGCATACTCACCATATGCCTAATAAAAATGATTTTTGTTAAGTAAACATTCTCCAATTCCTTTAGTAAATATACCCCAATGAACCTAGTAAGTCAACAGAATTTCAATGCCTTGGCTGTCAGTATGTCAGTCCAGTCCTTATGATAACTTGTAAGCTGATTAAAGCAACTAAGGCCATAGATTGCCTGCCCCTTCCTGTCTCCTGCACATTCCTCTTGACCAGTAAGACTGGTCATCATAGTTATGGGTCAATAGGCTCGTGTGCGGGGTGGGTCTTAACTGCAAGCTCCTGCAATACATGCTAGGGAGGGTATATGCAGCAGTTCACCTTTCACAAATATCTTCTAGTTATTTGCAAGGGAGAATGTAGATATTTAAATCGGGATGCAGAATTTGGATCACTAATCTGCTCACACCTGCTGCAGTGACCTACATTTTACTGCACTAGAAGAAGGCAGGTCTCCCCAATGACAAAGAAAACAGTTGTTTCTATGTATCTTGTGCACACTACAATGCTGGTGTTATGTGCAATGTGTTGCGTCAAAATACTAAATGTATGCAAAAAAACCCAAAAGCACACAGGCCTATTGCATTACCTTTGAAAAACCATTTATTGATAAAAAAGAAGAGGTAATATAGAGGTAATAACTGTTCAAGTCCTATGAATGACCTGAAATGGTACAAAGGTAAACAGACTGTGTTAATACTGCAGGAACTACTGTAGTCCAGTATACAGTAAGTGCACTTTCCCACACCATCAAAGGTACTTGGAAACTGGAACAAACTCTTACAGGAGGAGGTCTGGCAGACCCAAAACCACAACACAATCAGAAGACACGGTTTTAAGAGTCAGCAGCTTGATTGCGTGCCAGGCAGCTCACAGGACAACGGCTTCAAGCAGAGCTTAGCACTGATCAAAGTAAACAAGTTTCAGTTTCAACTGTGAAGAGAAGACTTCAAGATGCAGTTTTGACATGTCAAGTGGTTCTAAGAAAGCCATTACTAAAATGCCAAAATAAGAAAAAGTGACTTGCCTGGGGTTTGAAGCATTGCCAGTGGACTACTGTAGACTGGAAGAAGGTCTCATGGACTGCTGAATCAAAATCTGAGGTCTTCAGTTCATCATGCAGGGTTTCTGTATGCTGCTGCATAGGCAAAGGATGGTTCTTCGATGTGTGATGCCAACTAAAAAAGTGATGATCTGGGGCTCTTTTGCTGAATTCAGGGTTGGCAACTTGCACAGAGCAGGTGGCACCCTGAACCAAAACTATCACAGGATTTTGCAGCACCAAGCAATACTCTCTGGAATACGCGTAGTTGGTCAGGGCTTCATCCTACAGCAAGATGCAATGACCCAAACTTCCAGACTTTGCCAGAGCTACCTTAGAAGAAAAGAACAAGATGGTAGGCTTCAAATAATGGAATGGCCAGCAAATTCTCCAGACTTAAACCCATCGAGCTGGTATGGGATGATCTGGTCAGAAGGATGAAAGCAAAGTGACCTACAAGTGCAAAACATTTGTGTTACCTTTTACAACAGCGTTGGGAAGAACTTTCTGAGAAACACTGGATTTTAGTTGTAGAAAGAATGCGAGTGTGTTAGTCTGCTATGTCTGCAAAAGGTGGCTACTTTGATAGATTGCATTTTAATAAAGAAAATGATTCCATGATTTTTTTATTTCTGTACAATTGTTTATTTGCTCTATGCTTTATTTCCAGAGAGCATTCAGACATTTAAATGCGTAAATTTCAACAGAAACTGAAATAATTGGGGTGTTCTAAAATATTTGACCGGTAGTGTACATAGTTTGGACATAGCTATTTCCCATAGCTTTAGATATTGAGTCAACATTAGGTCAAAAGACTGTAAGCTTGTGTAACCTTTAAACCCACAATTAATAATAGCAGGAGGGTATAGGGGAGGGGTAGTGCTGTCAGGAGCCACAAAGTGCTTCAGGAGTGCACCAGTAAAAATATGAGAAGTCTGTGAAGTCAAGCAAGTATAAATGTGATGTTTTGATTTCATATGCTCTGGTGTAACATATTTTGGTCTGTTGCTATTAGTAACTGCTGTCTGGCCTTATTTTTAAAGTGTTACTAAACCCACATTAGTACAATCAGTCTGTATATGCAGTAAAGCATGCTTGTTATACTCATTATGGAATCTAAGGGGTTAATCCTCTGCATTGTGTAACAAGGCCATTTGATCCTGTTTTCTCTGCTCCTCCCCTTATTCAAATGTCAACCTGATAAGACAGACTAAACCCGTAGTCACATGCACATGCTCAGTTTAGTGTGTATTGCTAGAGAGGTTTTTTTTCCTTGGGAGAGTGCGTGTGATCAGCACAGGGCCAATCAGTACTGTCCAGGCAGAGGGTCAGGGGTTCTGCATCCTCCTAGAGCAGAAAGAAAACTGCTACAAGCTTTAACCAGTGCTCTGCTGAAGTCACAAGACTGCTCTAAGTGCTAATGAGAAAAGGTATTTAGCAGTTTATATTTACTAAAATAATTGTGTTCCATGTTGTGTGTACTGTGGGAGACCAGATATAGTGAATGCAGGGTCCTGGGAGACCAGATATAGTGAATGCAGGCTCCGGGGTTTAGTAACACCTTAACTGTTTAAGGTGATACTGTCAATAATTGGAGGTGTGGTTTTGATAAAGGTGGGGTTTGACCCACAGAAACATTGATGAATAAAGCCTTGAATTATTTATGCTCTTTCAAATACATGCTAGTACCTTGTGTTTAATGTTTACTTGTTGAATATTTCTTTAGATTGTTCACCCCTTTAATTTTGAATTACAAAAAGTATTATTTGTTGATTTATTTATTGTGTGTTTCTATTTTCTAGTTGAGGATATTGATTTTACCTTTTTGAAGATCAAGACAGCATATTTCCCATACAATCTTAAGAGTGAGGGGGAATGGGATGTTAGGGATGTAATTTCCAAACACATAAAATACGAAAACCATGGTTTAAAGTATGGAGAAGTCACGTACTTTGTAAGTATATAATCTTTTGATTAATGTTTAAAGCTGAACTCAGGGCAAACAGATCAAAACAGATGAAATATATATATATATGGGAGCTGTTTTACCTGCCAGAGAGTTTGTTGTGTTCAACTATTTCTCAGACTCTGCCAAGCAGCACAGCCTGGACTAGCAGGCAAGAGACCTGATTTTGCTCTACTACAACGAAGTGGTCTTATCCGTCGCCTGGACTGTGACTGGGCAGTAAAAGGAGAAGCAGCATTTTGATTATTATTATTATTATACAGTATTTATAAAGCGCCAATAGTTCGCTCAGCGCTGTACATTACAAAGGGGGACAGAACATGTGACAGAACAATACCAATACAATGCGAAACATGAGGGGATTGAGGGCCCTGCTCTTTCGAGCTTACAATCTAGGAGGGAGGGGATGGTGGCACAGGAGGATAAAGCTGTGGGGGATGGAGTGGTAGGAAGAGTGGAGGAGATCGGCAAGTTAGCAGGGGGTGGGGTAGGCTTCCCTGAAGAGGTGGGTTTTCAGGGTGCACCTAAAGGAGAGGAGAGTAGGTGATAATCTGATGGGTTGGGGCAGGGAGTTCCAGAGAATGGGTGACATCCCAGGAGAAGTCCTGGAGGTGGGCATGAGAGGAGGAGACCAGGGAACTAGAGAGAAGGAGATCTTGTGAGGAGCGGAGTGTGCGTCCTGAGTGGTACTTGGATATTAGGTCGGTGATGTAGTTCGGGGCAGTATGGTGGACAGCTTTGTACGTCAGCGTTAGGATTTTGAATTTGATCCGTTGCACAATCGGAAGCCAGTAGAGGGATTGGCAGAGGGGGGTGGCGGAAACGGAGCGGTTGGAAAGGTGAATGAGTCTGGCAGCCGTATTCAGGATCGACTGAAGCGGGGATAGCCAGCGGGGAGGCAGGCCAGTAAGGAGGGAGTTGCAGTAATCGAGTCGTGATATGATGAGGGAGTGGATGAGCTGTTTAGTGGTTTCTGGAGTTAGGAACGTGCGGATTTTGGCGATGTTGCAGAGGTGGAGTCTGCATGAGTTTGTTAAAGATTGGACTTGGGGCTGGAAGGATAGGTTGGAGTCCAGAATGACACCAAGTACTCTGGCCTGCGGGGTGGGTTTGATAGTGGCGTTGTTGGACATGATGGAGAAGTCAATGGGGGGTGGGGTCCGGGCTGGGGGATAGACAAGAAACTCGGTTTTGGAGAGGTTCAGTTTAAGGAAGTGGAGCGACATCCAGTCTGATATGTCGCTCAGCAGGTGTGTGATTCAGGTGGAGACTGAGGGGGTGAGGTGGGGGGTTGAGAGATAGATTTGTGTGTCGTCGGCATATAGCTGGTAGTTGAAGCTGTGAGAGTGTATGAGTTGGCCAAGGGAGGAGGTGTAGAGGGAGAAGAGAAGGGGCCCGAGGATGGAGCCTTGAGGGACCCCAACAGAGAGGGGGAGTGAGGGGGAGGTGGTAGCATTATAGGTAACGCTGAAAGAGCGTTGTGACAGGTAGGATGAGAGCCAGGAGACAGCAGAATCTCTGAGGCCGAGGGAGTGTAGTTTTTTGAGGAGGAGGGGGTGGTCGACTGTGTCGAAGGCCGCGGAGAGGTCAAGGAGTAGGAGCACTGAATAGTGGCCATTAGATTTGGCGGTTAGCAGGTCGTTGGAGAGTTTGAGTAAGGCAGTTTCGGTGGAGTGTAGGGGACGGAAGCCGGACTGTAGGGGATCGAGGAGGTTGTTGTCGTTGAGGTGAGAGCTTAGGCGGGTGTAGACTAGGCACTCGAGGAGTTTAGATGTAAATGGGAGCAGGGAGATGGGTCTGAGGTTGTTCGGGTCATTGGGGTCCAGGTAGGGCTTTTTAAGTATGGGGGTGATGTGTGCATGCTTCAGAGGGGAGGGAAAGTGCCGGAGGAGAGGGAGAGATTAAAGATGTGGGTGAGGGAGCATAGGATAAAGGGGGAAGAAGGTTGTAGGAGTTGTGAGGGGATAGGGTCGAAGGGGCAGGTGATGAGCTCATCTCTCTGTCACTCTGCTCTCTCTTTCAGTATGTCCCTTGTTAATGCATTAGGACTGCTGCATAGTTGACTGTCTCTTTGTGCTACTTCTTCCTTTTTCCATCTGATCTCTACTGTACAGGGGATTACAATAAGCAGATACAAATCATATTCAGGTACTTACATACAGTACTTGTATTTAAATAAAATGTATCAATCTATTAATGATTACAGAGCTGCATCAATATGTGTCTTTTATATTTGTCTGTAGTTTACCATTAACCAAAAGGGCGCATGCATGAGATAATCTCCCTACCTTATGCTGAGCTTCATTTATTTTCCCTACATGTAGGTGGTAAAGAAACAGTACCCCTGTGGCACTTTAGTAAAAAGGGAAAAGATTATATAAGGGAAGAGAGCTTGGTGCTTGACAATTTCAATATATTCATAAAATGCACACAAAATAATCCAAGAGTCTGCTGCAGATAATGTGTCAACTACAAGTACTGTCTATCTAAGCAGTCCGTCATCTGCTGAACATTCAAGTGTAGTGCTTACCCCTGTAGGAGCTGCTGTAGTAATGTCCAGGTCTTCCCTAGCTTTGCCCGGCAGCCAGGCACAAGGTAGTTTCACAGCCAGGTGCACACACACTTTCGCTCATTGTCTCCAATAATCAGTCTAGGGGTTGTTGTTTTTGTTGTTTTAATAATGGAGAACTTGGATAGGGATGGGGAATTTAGCAGGATACTCCAGGAGTAGAACTAGTTAGAGTTGAGAACAAAACATCCTTAAGTAACAGCCTTGAGCAAAGTCGCAATCAGGGGCGGACTGACCATTTGGAAACTCGGGCACTGCCCGAGGGGCCAGGGTCAGTAGGGGACCCCATGAGATGTCCCTGGTACCTTTTTCATAGGCTCTTTTGAGTTTTGGAAAGGACACAGGGGCCCCATGATCCCCTATTGCCTGGGGGCCTCATGAGTTGTCAGTCCGCCCCTGGTCGCAATGTTAGGAAGGAGTTAAATGGACTGCGCTTTTCAGGACACCAGCTGGCATCCCCTTCTTTTTTTTTAGAACCCTACTAACTAAAAAGAAACAGAGGGGTAGCAAAGCACACAAAGACCCCTAGATCCCTGAGTGTCTGTACTCACAAGGCCCAAAGACAGAATTGTAGCCTCCTTCCAATCTTCCAAGCGATGCCCTCCAGTGGCACATCTATGGCAGGCAGCTCCCCTCTTGCTGAAGAACCATGGTCATTCTCTCTTCTACTTCAAGCCCTAAGGTCTCAAAGCAGCAGGTGGCTGCAGAGGCAGATTGCCTTCTCCACAGCTTTCTTCTGCAGAAAATATCCAGAGCTCAGTATCCCCAAAGAATAAATACCCTCACCTAGCATTCCTCAGGGCTGCACTCCCTGGCCTGGCTGGAGTGGCATTAATATTCATACTGTGTTCTGCAAGTATTCCATCTATACATCCAGAACCTTCCTAGGTTACTTGGATACAGAAGGGGCAGAATTAGCAGCATTTGAACACACTGAGCAAGCACTACTAACAATTACAGCGCTCTGTAAAGCAGAAAGCCTAACTAGATTTTCCTAACAGTTCTCCTGTTAAGCAGAGGAACCAATTATAATCTACTTAACCTAGCACCTATTTAGGAGGATGCTACTCAAGCAAGAAGTAAAAGGGTCACTCTATGAATAAGCTCTTTGCTGAGTGAAACATGCTAGAGCAGTGGTTGTCAACTTACAAGGCCTCAAGGCCTTATGGGGACTCAAATGTGTCCCTTGATGCCATCAAACGGCCGCCTATATTTATTATATACTATATATTACTGGAGGAGATGGTAAGAGACCATGTTCCAGGAGAGATTGGAGTCAGAGGCTGGGGACATGTTACAAGAAAATGCTAGTGATCACAGCTATTGCAGCTCCTTTACAAATCAAAGCTCCCACTGCTGACTGCTGGGGTCTGAGGGCCACACTGCAAACACCAAAGGGCCACATGTTGCTCTTGGGCCATGGGTTGGGCATTAGGGTGCTAGAGGACTGAGGTTTGGGTGAACGTGTATAGCATCGGATGAAACATTGTGTGGCTTTCTCACCTTTTCTTATTGCTTGGATATTCATAAAATGTTGCCCACCTTTATACAATATAGAGAAAAATTGCTGTGAACCTTTATCCATATATCTGTTCATAAACTCTTGAAAATCAGATGCAGCATTTTCATACATGAGGGCAGATGCTCCATAATTGAAACCAAGAATCTATAACATGCAAACAAACACCCTTCAATCCTATTTCTGAATCAGCAAAGTCCAAGATCAGCAAACTTTGAATTGAAATTGCATTAAAAGGTGTTGAAAATCCCATTTTCAGTTGCAATATTTATAAGTAATGTAAATAATTTGTTTACTGCTATCAAAAGAAACCTTTATTTGATGCAGGAGGCATCCCCAGCAGTGCATTTCCCCACTCAGAACTCTTTGGCTTTTTTTCCTCTGTGCCTATTTTCTTCCTTGGGAACCCTGTGACCCCTTAAGGCTCTTTTAGCATCTAATACTGACTTTTAGTATCACCTCCAGACACCAGGAACACCTACCTAACAGATGAAAATGTTTTTGTTTTGAAAATATTTTTAATTTAAAAGCAAGAAACAATAACTTAGACAATATAAACCATTCAAATAATGGGCCGCATACCAAAGATGTTCATGGGTTCCACATGATTAGACCCTGCCGTGGGTGAAAAATGTTGGGGTGTGGCTTTGGGTGGGAGTGAGTGGTGTGCTGCCATTGCAATAAACCTTTGCTGGAGTTGAATGTCTTCGGTGTCAGCTTGTTATTTGGATGGTTGATTGCAGTGGAGAAAGCGCCGACCCTAGGGCTTTGGCATATGGATAATTGCAGCCAATCAAGGAGGATACAGGCAGGCCCATGAACAATGGAAGTTGTTGGATTCATTTAGACAATATAAAGCTTTAACAAATTAATTATTTTGAAAGCACCAATTGATATTTTAACTGGAAGCTGAAGTCTACGCAAACAAAGTCGATATACACATATATATGATCTGTTCCCATGTGCCAAATGATCTGTAAATCTGTCCAGTCACTTTTGTGATTCATACAACTTGGCCAGACAATACAGTAAGTAGATTTACTTTCTCTGTTAAATAAAGGAATACAGTGGTCTCACCTAGGGCTGGGACAAGGGGTGGGCAGAAGGGACGGCTGCCCTGGGTGCCATGGTTTACTGTAGGGTTGGGGGCACTGTCCTTCTGTCACAAGGCTAACAGGAGTAGTGACAGTGGCACTAATTTTTCCAAACTAGTGACTGCTGGGATAGGATCCCTTAAGCTTGCAGATTATGAACAGGAAAGGGTGGAGGGGGTGGCAGATATTTTTGCCCTGGGCACTGGATGACCTTGTCCCGGCACTGGTCTCACCTTCTTGCCCACAGCTTGTTTATTGGACAGCAAAGTATTAGCAAAACGCAGATAGGTCGAAAGTGATAGCTGCAGGGCAGAAGAGATCTGGATCACAGACATAGAATCATTCAGAGTGTAGATCTAGATCTATGTGATGTATTGTGGAGCCTGAAGGTACAACCCCAAGTTTCAGAAGTTGCAGAGGGACCTAGAAAATGTTTTTCCAGGACTGCTAGAATTTCATGGCGAAAGTACCCCAACTGCTACAGGATTTTTTCAAGGGGAGGTTAATGGAAGGCACGTGCGCTCAAAGATTAATGGAGATGGCTACGTAGATAAGGGCTCCAAGCTTATGAAAAGTGTGGCAGCTCTTGAGGCCTAATGATGGAATTAGGGACTAATGGCTTACTACTGCTTGAGCTGTGATGCTGGAAAGATCTTTGCTTCCTTTATCTTTTACAAATGCTTCATGAGGAGAAAAGTTAAAATGCCCAGTAGGTGAGGCGGCTCCCAGATAAACTGCGTAGTATGTGAAGATGAAGAAAATGATGGTTTTTCCTCTTTCATTTCTTGCTGCTCTTTTTATTTAATTTTTTGTAATTTTGTTTAAAACGATTAATAAAATGTTTTTCTGTTTTGTCTAATAAATAAAGTAAATAAAAAATAAAAACCATCCTCTCCTCTATCATCAGCATGATTCCTGTGCATGCAGCAGGGCTTGTGGGATCCTAGTACAGCCCCTCCACTGGGCTTGAAAGAAGCTGTGATCCAAACAGAGCTGGTTGTATGTTAAAATTATTATTACTATACAGGATTTATATAGTGCCAACAGTTTCAGCATTGTTGGCGCTATATAAATACTGTACTTTTAATTAATTTATAGAATCCATGACTGCATTAAAAAAGTGCTGATTCATATCTACCTGGCATTGAATTTTAGTTATTACTTGTAAGGCCTTGCAAGTATTCCATCATCAAACAAATAATTTTAATAACCATATCTTCTATTTTTTTTACAGATTATTATCAAAAGGAGGCCTCTGTTCTACATTGTTAATCTGATTTTTCCAAGTATGTTGCTCTTGCTCATGGATATTGTTGGATTTTACCTTCCTCCTGAGGGTGGGGAGAGAGTTTCTTTCAAGGTTACTCTACTTCTAGGCTACTCAGTTTTCCTTATTGTTGTTTCAGAACAATTGCCAGCAGCTGGGATGCCTGTGATAGGTAGGTGAAACCAAACTATCTTACATATTTGGAAAATTCACTTTTTTTTCCCTATCCCAACTACTAGGGGATATCAGTTGCATATGTAACAGAGAAGAATTTAGCTTTAGTTTACAAAGAGATTCCTTACAGTGAAAGTGGTTAAACTAAGGTTAAAGTTAGGACAAAAACAATAATGGTATTTTCAGGGTCCCTGCAGCGGTAGCCTCTAGCACTCCACAGACCGGAATCCCCCAAGGCGCAGAATCTAAGCTCCGACCTGCTTGTTCATCAGAGCCCCTGATGGTGGGGATGGACTTGGAGCAGGCTGAGACCAGGTCGCGGCCCCTGGGTTCACCCAGCTGTGGTAGAGGCACCGTTGAAGGTGTATAGCAGGTAAGAGTCTGATGTGAGGAGGTAACTGAAGCAGCGTCGGGCAGGCCGTGTCGGTAACAGTGGTGGCGGTGTAGTACAGAATCAGCAGGCAGAGGGATAAACAGGTCACAAGCTGGGTTCGTCAACAGGAGGTCAGAACGTATGGGGTTAAGCAGGAGAATGGTCAGACAAAGCCAGGGATCAGAGCAGGAGACGGACAGCAAATCAAGATCAGGCAGGGTCGGCAACAAACAATCTACTCACAGGAACTCAGGAACACAGAAAAGACCATACGGCACTTGAGCATTGCAAGAGCTGGGTTTAAATAGCCCGCCCGACTCCTGACAGGCGCTCCTGAGTCCTAGTGCTTGCCCAGCGCCGTCATTTGTGACAGGCGCGCCTGGGTCCTAGTGCCCGCCTGCATGTACGTTTTGTCAGGATTCTACGCATGTGCAGATTCGATCGCTGCGGCGATCTTCCCATTCGGGACCAGATGATTTTCTTGCAACTAATAATATTCTCAATTATTATTGCTAAAGGCCACTATAACAATATTTTGGTCCAGAGTATTAAACTCACTGGGGGTAATGGTTAGTGGTATGGTTCAGAATTCTTTTTTTTTTCCTCGTGTGCCAAAACTGAAATAAACAGTATATTACTGTTATAAGATATAATTATATTTATTATTTTCCATCTCCATAGGTGTGTACTTTATGCTGTGCATGATAATGTTTGTTGTTGGTTTGATGGAGAGCATACTGATAGTTCGAATAATCCACAAGGAGAACCTACACCCAGAGGTTCCTAAGTGGCTAAAGAAATTGATCTTGGTAGTGGCTCCCTTGGTTTGCCAGAAAGAATGGGCGCAATTTATTACACCTGAGGAAGATAGTTCAACTTCAACTGAACAAACAGAGAAAAGCACTGGTAAGACTTTAATGGAGGGGGGAAGAGGGTGGTAATAAAAATATGTGAGCTCTTTTTAACTAGCAAGTCTCTCCTCCAGCCCTCAATGAAAAATAATAAAACAAAGCAAAAAGGTTTGCGTTATACCCCCTATCCCCAGCAGCATATGTTTACCTTCTTTTGTTTCCCCGCCACTCCATTCAGTGCTGGGAAACAAAGAAAATTCCAAGTATTTCTGGGTGTGGAGGAGCATGCTTTTACATATCCATGGTAAATAAAATATAAAAAATATGTTTAACTGTAATCTTTGCAGTTGCTTTAATTAAAGCCGAAATCAAGGTTAACTTTTTTAGTTCTACTCCTGACAAAGCTGTAAAGCTGTCTCGTAAAAAAGGTTAAAGTGTACCTGACTATGGACATTAAACTGGAAGATGTTTACAGGTTTTCTTAAAATTGCTGCTTCCCTATTCCTCCGATCTATGCTGCATAGACTATATAAAAAAAATCAAACAGTACAAATACCTCTTTTTAATCTGCTTCAGTCCAGGCATGTAATCCAGCAGCTCTGTCTCCCCTGCATCAGAAGGCGGATGCTGCAGGGGAGAGGAGGAAGAGGGCACAATGGGAGCCGGGGTGCGGGTGGGTAGTGATGCCCCAGCTCTGGGAATTCACAGTCATTGTCAAGTGCTCCCTTACAAGGGGAGCCACAGTTGCTGGATCACACTATCGCCTTGCAGCAGATTAAAAAAGTTATCTACACAGATCTTTTTTTTTGCCAATGTAGCTATAGATAGGAGGAGGAGGAGGAGGAGGTAGCATTTCTAATAATACTTGTAATGGGCCTTTAATACCACTTTAGGTTTCACATTCTCTTAACAATCTGTAAAATAGCTTTAAAACAAACCATCACTGACCTCTCTAGTTGCATGCACTGTCAAGTAATCAATTCTCAAAGGTCACAACAAAGACTGTAGAGTTGTTTTCAGTCAATTTTTGATAGCTTACTGCACCTGCTAAGTGTTTACATTAGAGAGCTGCCAAAGTGCCAAGATTCTGCTTTAATAGAAACAAGAAAAAATAAAGAAGAGCTGTGATTTCAGTGCTTCTGTTATGAACTCTAAAGATGAATTTCTCCACAATAACTCCAGCCACAGAGGGGAAAAAGGGCACATTTTTACTACTTGTTCAGAATATGTAAATATTTTGTTGTGCAAAATCTAGGCACAGGTTTACTTTAATCTCTTGTGGACCCTCTGACAGTAATTTTACGTCGGTATGTACAGGCACAATCATGTACCTGTATGTCGAGAGCTGCACATGTGGAGTGATGCAGTCTTGTGACCGCTGTGACAGTGCTTGGTACCCGGTTTCAATGAGCAGCTCGGGCATCATGTGATCACTATGACTAATCATTAGAATTATATGATAACAATGTAAGCAAACTGCCATTAATGGATTTCCATTCATGAATAGCTTTCTGATCTGTGATTGGCACGGTAATCACATGGTACCTGGCTACCTGTACCATGTGATTAGCTGTAACCAATCACAGATCACAACCATAAGCAAGTTGTTCATGAATGTTAACCCATTCATGACAGGTAATACTATTGATTATATAGTGATCATCACTGTATAAGCAATAACTGTGTAAAAAAATCCCTGATTACCCCCTCCCCCCAGAGTAGTACAGAGTCAGCACATCAGGATTGATCAATTTTCAAATACTGTATATACCATAGTTTGTAGACTCTGTACCTTTGACACAGACTAAATAATATACTCTGATTTGGGTTATTTTTACCAAAAAACATTATCAGAATACATTTTGGCATAAATGTATGAAGAAAGATTCATTATTTGCAAAATGTTATAACAGTAACTAAGTACAAAGTGTGTTTTTTTTTTTTAATTTTCAATATTTTATCATTTATATAGCAAAAAAAAACCCAGTAGCGGTTAAAAAACTACCAAAAGAAAGCTCTATTTGTATGAAAAAAATATTATACATTTCATTTGGTTACAGTGTTGTATGAGCTCGCATTTGCCAGTTAAAGTAGTGCAGTGCTGAAAGGCAAAGGCAAAAAATTCCCTGGTCATGATGGGGTTAAAACGTTCCAGGAGGTCAAGTGGTTAAAGTATATGTGAAGCTAAAATTGTTCTTATTGCTGATTGAGAGTTTGGAATGTAACAGAAAATGAGAAGAGTTTTTCTGAAGAAAAATTGTCACCACAGAAAGTTCCTCATTAAAAGATTCTCTCTCTATTTCTTATTCAGTGAAAACTCAAAACTTTTTGGATATTTTTCTCACTTTTATGCAGGCCATACATGGTTCGAATTACGAACTAATTTTCTTTAGAAAATCAGCAATTTTGTACATTTTGTAACCCGATGGTGCCACTATTGATTTCAAAATTCCACCAACCAAGCCTTTAATTTCACCTCATGTTGCTACAGCAAAGAATTTTCGTGGCCAAGAATGTTCTTTTCTTTCCAGGTTACAGCTCATGCTCATTTCTTTTTCAATTACATTTCTTGCACGATTCTTCCATCATTGATTAGAAATTTGTTCGTTTTTCTAAAAATTTCCAACATGCCCGATCACTCAAATTCAATGGTCGTTTGAAAATCGATCATTGATGTGGCCTACTAATGGTGCAAAATTTGAACGCAAATTCTTAGAACAGATTTTTAAAAGAAAATTCTTTCGGAATTTGACCTATGTATGGCCGGATTTAGTCCCAGTGACAGTGGATCATTAAATATAAAGTGCCAAATCCAAAAGATCCACTATTGTGCAAAAATAATTATACACATCTGTGCAAATAACATGAGAATAGTGAAAAACAATCTATAGTGAAATAATAAATAAATGTATGTAAAAAGTCCACTGTTTTCTTCTTCCACCTTAAAATGAATCCATAAGGATGAAACCGTCCACCAGTGCAGGTATTTAAATGAATCACCACCACAAGAAGTGCTTCTCCCACCTTCCAGACAGGCTGCTTACCTCAAGTTTTGACCTGTTACACTAGGTCAATGTGCGCCTCACCCTTTAAAAGGGCTTTGTCTCCATGCAGCTTTTATCCATGTCTTATCCTCACAAGAAACACCATTCCTCCATATACAGCATTTGCTCAAAGGAACAAAAAGAATCTCATTGTGCAACGCTATCGGGACCTGAAACTCCCGTTTCTGGGGTACCTGATCATTGTGATAACCTCTGATTGGCCATCACAGTGATCAGTCAATGTGAAGTCCTCCCCTGTGTTTTCTCTCTCTCTGAATGGATACATTGTATCTCTCTCTCTCCTTGCAGAGAGAAAAAAAACACATCATTGTGTGTACCAAAATAAAAAAAAAATATTAATAATAATATTTATAATTATAAAATACAAAATAAATTAAAAATACCTAGATCAAGGTTTGTTCTAGGTCTGTGCCAAGGTTAGAGTTAGTGTCCGGTCATACCAGTGCGATTTCAGGTGTGATTTGCAAATTGAAATAGCACCTGAATTCGCATCTAATGAATGTCAATGTCATTGTCTTAATATGTGTGATTTGCTACAGTGTGATTTCTAATGTAGTTCTTGCTTTACTTTTTCTGCAGTTAATTGTGATTTCACATACATAGATTACAATGGAAATCGCAAGAAATCTTCATAAGCAGGGGCGGACTGACAAATCATGGGGCCCCTGGGCAATAAAGGATCATGGGGCCCCTCTGTCCTTGCCCAAACTCAAAAAATCCTATGAAAAAGGTACCAGGGGCATCTCATGGGGCCCCCTACTGACCCCGAGCCCTCGGGCAGTGCCCGAGTTTCCAAATGGTTAGTCCGCCCCTGTTCATAAGTCTTCGAAAAATGCACACAAATTGCGTGATTTTAAATCGCTGAGGTGTGACCGGGGACTTAGTGTCATGCAGCTTTTATCCACGTCTTATCCTCACAAGAAACACCATTCCTTCATAAATTTGCTCAAAGGAACAAAAAGAATCTCATTGTGCAATACTATCGGGACCCGGAACTCCTGGTTCCGGGGCACCTGATTGTTGTGAGAGCCTCTGATTGGCCATCACAGTGATTAGTCACTGTGAAGCCCGCCCATGTATTTTCGCTCTCTCTGAAAGGAGCAGAAAGATACATTGTATCTCTCTCTCCTTGCAGAGAGAAAAAAAAAAACAACACATAACTGTGTGCAAAAAATAAATAAATAAATATTTTTTAAAAATATAATAATAATAATAATAATAATAAAAAAACTAAATAAAATACAAAATAAATTAAAAATACCTAGATCAAAGTTTGTTCTAGGTCAGTGCTGGTCATTGAAATAGCACCTGAAATCGCAGCTAATGAATGTAAATGTGAATCTTAACGTGCGATTTACTGCAGTGTGATTTCTAAAGTAGTTCTTGCACTACTTTTTCTGCAGTTTAGTGCAATTTCACATACATAGAATACAATGGAAATTGCAAGAAATCATTGAAAGTCTTCACAATTTAAATCACAGCGGTGTGACTTATGGTCAAGTACAGATCAAATCTCATGGTCAGTTTCAAAGGTCATAGTCAGTATATTTTGGGCAGGATTTAAAAAAACACTTTTTTTTTTAAATTAGTAGCATTGTCAGTTAGTGTCAGTGTGTATTAGGTAGGATAAAAAAAGCAAAATGTGCACTGTTGTTTCTGGGCTGTACTACGGATACATATAACCAGGGGCGGACTGACCATTTGGAAACTCGGGCACTGCCCGAGGGCCCGGGGTAAGTAGGGGGCCCCATGAGATGCCCCTGGTACCTTTTTCATAGGCATTTTTGAGTTTGGGCAAGGACACGGAGGCCCCATGATCCCCTATTGCCCGGGGGCCCCATGAGTTGTCAGTCCGCCCCTGCATATAACACATTAAAATACACATATGTGGTATCGCTGCGATTGTCGGGAGCAAGATAATTTATCTTGGATTGTTCTTTGGTGGTAGGTTATAGTAGTAGCAAGAAATATACCGCTGAGTTTTAATAAAATCAGGAGATATCCATTACTATTTACCACCAAATAAAAGTTCAATTAGTCCTGATAAAAAAACAAGTTTTAGCCCACCTGGATGCACAAAGTTGTGATGATATGTACGGTTTTACTAACATATGTAAAAGTTGCAAAAATGTGCTTAGGCATGAGGGGGTCAAATACTACATCGCTGGGGTAAATGTTGACTGTTTTTGCCTGCAGAGAAACTGATGATTTACAACAGTGAAAATGTATTGGATGACACCAGGCAGCTGCCAGTGGGACAGGATTCAGAACTGCTTCGTAACATACTAAAGGAAGTTGGATCCATTCGAGAACATCTGAAAAAATCTGACCAAGAATATGTCATCCAGGAGTGGCTTCGGGTTGGCTACATTATTGACAAATTACTTTTTCGAATACATCTCATATTCTTGTTGATGTGTGGACTTTCTATTGGGTGTATCTGGGCACACTGGAAGCTTGTTTGAATTTAATTAGATCCATGGAGAAGGTTTTACTCCTGATAAAGTTGTATTAAAATGAGGACTAGGGAAAATGTTTCAATAAAGAGTGCACATAGCAAAGTTTCTAATACATAGTTTATTTCACGGAAGCCAGAGTAGTACCTCTATCTATATATTTTGATTAATGAGTAGGGATGAGCATGGTCATTTTGGTTAAATTGATTTCTTTACATAAGTACCAATTTTGCCTAAGCCTTTTGATTTTACCTTTTTTTTTCTTTTATGCAAAAAAATTAAACATTGAGGCTAAAAGGTGTCCGTTTTTGATAGAAAACAGTTGAATGAAGCTTCTTTAACTCTCAGAAGACTTCTAAAGCCAATTGTACCCTTTTTAAACCACTAAAACCCACCTTAATTTTACCTATCCTATTTATTCCACCAAAAGTGTTCCATCAAATTGTGAAAGCTTCTAAAATATCTAGATTTTTTTGTGAAAAGGAAATATTTTGATTTTGCCTGACATGGATACTGCACTTTACTTTTTCAAATTATTTTATTAGCTAAATTAGCGAACTGAACCGTGAATACCATAAAATCAACATTTTTCTGTAAGCATTTGATTGGTGGCAAAAAAACCCCCATCAAGTTCTATTTTCAGACATTTTCATTAACAAGTCCCAATAAAAATTCACCTCAGCCTAAAGGCCGCATATAGCCAAAACTTTGTGACAACATTTTGGATAATTTTTAGAGTGTTAGAACCTTTGTGAGGTTTTGTAATGCTGTCCCATTGATAATAAAATATATCTACCCTTACTTTCTCTGACCTTTCAGAAACTAGTCACCCCAAGAGGGGCACACACTTCAGCAACAATTCCAGAACAGTTAATGCCTATCTCCTGGCAAATTTTGCCCATTCCCCATTTATCCCCTTTACTCCAATTATTCAGGACTGTTAAAAAAGTGCTTCTAAAGCAGTTTTTGACTCAGTTGAGTCCACTGTCATGTGGCCTTCATCAAAACCTTTTTCAGGAGAGGAGACTGATGAGCCAGCGCTTCACTCTGCAGCCAATCAGTCTCTTTATTGTGGTGTATAACACTTTTGCAGTCCTCAAGACATGAGAGGACCATCTCTCTGGGAACCCAAGAGGAACTGTCCAAGCCACCTATCCATCCAAAGAAAGAGCCCCCCCCCCCATACACACACACACACACTCTCTCTCCAGTCTAAAAAATAAGTGATTGGGGACCTGGTGCATTGCATGTCTGCCTGGTTGTGCAGTACCATCCAAGGAAGCTTATCCTGTTCTGCAAAGGTCCATCCCCAGAAGCTCACCATGAATTACGTTTCTATATGTACTGTATATGCCTTATATTACCACATTGTCTTGTTAGTTGCCAATTGTCGTGTGCATAAATGAGTTTTTTTACTGCTACACTCAGATGTGCCCTGCTGTCTATCTATCACTGTAGAAAATGTTCAGCATCTTGAGTGGTGCTGCACTATAGTGTTTTGGAACCACTCCACCACTTCATCTGGACCCCCAAGCAATCTCTTTCCATGGAGCAGGTCACATACAGTTCTGCGCCAAATCTCTCCACACACATTTTTAAAGTTTGTATTCTTCTTGTGATCTATCAAGCACAATTTTCAATGTGACTTTCAAAAAATGACAGGTGCTCAAGGTTCCACTAGGCCCTCCTGCATGACAAACCACTAGATTTACCAACAAGGACAGAGCTCATCCCAGCTTAAAGCATCCAGTAGGGAAAGGGAGTCCTATAAGTCACACACCACAACAAAACCCTATGAGAAAGTGCATGATAGCCTCATTCCAGGTTCCAACCAGGCCATGCCCCCAACATCTTTTATTCCTCCCCGAAGCTTAATCATGTTCTGTTGGCGGAGTAAAACGCATTGGAGTTTTGGCCTGGTTGGAGCCTGGGTTAAGGTTGTCATGTACTTCCTCACGGGGGTTTTGTTATGATGTGCAACTTCTAGGACTACCTTTCCCTTTTGAATCATTTTTTTTAAGTTACAACAAGAGTATGGGGTCAGGTGCTCTTCCGTGCTAGTTTTTGTTAGAAAGTCACCAAAAAAGGCAATTTTTCTTGATGCCCAAAAGTAAAGCACCTACTTATCTATAAAATGTATATAGTGCCACAAAATCTACACAATTAATTACATAATACATAGATTTATGTACATTAGTCAATGTATTTCAAATGAGCTCCCATATGGTTGCACCACAGTAATCTGTAGTACATTTTTAGACTGTAAACCCCAACAGAGATACAATGTTCAAATTCCATGTAGACAATGTTCAAGGTAGGAATCAAACCCATGATGGAATGAGCAGGCTTAAGCCTCGTACACATGATGATAATATTGGACAAATGATCATTTGGGGTTTTTTTGCATGCTAGTCTCATATCGAAAATGAATAGGTTACTAAAGGTGTGAAAATTCTCATAAGACAGAATACAACTCCAGAAGTGATGTAATGTATTAAAATGTATTCTTTTGTTTCTGAGCAAGTGTACCCTTTGTAATTCATTTGTTCTGTCCTTGTAAGACAACAGTTTTTGTGCTTGCCCCTCTGAATAATTTTGCATGATTTGTTGTGATCGGCTCCCGAAAGCTGTGTACTAATGATCAGATAATCGGACAATCGCTCTGAAAGCAGTATTTTTCGTCTGATATTCTCATCATGTGTACTAGGCATTACAGCTTTGTATTGGAACTGTTAGGGAGAGCTGACAGTTCTGTGTTGGGTGGACATACTGGGGGGGGGGGGGTTACTAAAACTGGAGCACTCAAAATCTGGTGCACCTCTCCATGGCAGCCAATCAGCTTCTAACTTCAGCTTGTTCAATTAAGCTTTGGCAGTAAAACCTGGAAGCTGATTGATTTCAGTCCAGAGATGCGCCAGATTTTGCACCCCTCAGTTTTAGTAAATAACCCCCACTCTTTTCTTTTTATGATTTTTTTTTCAATGGCACATTCCCCCAGTGGCAGTTCCCGGCTTCCCATGTTTTTTGTTTGACAAGAAGCTTATACGTATTGCTAAATCCCTGTTGGAGGAATTTCTTCTTCATTCCTGTTTTAGTGATTGGTGCCACCTGGGAAAGAGTTATGGTGGAAATGAACACAGAGAGGAAGATTTACTAAAACTGGGGTGCTCAGAATCTGTTGCAGATGTTCATGGTAACCAATCAGCTTCTAGCTTCAGCTTGTTCAGTTAATCTTTGGCAATAAAACCTGGAAGCTGATAGTTTTTATGTAGAGCTGCACCAGGTTTTGCACTCTCCAGTTTTAGTAAATAACCGCCAGACAGCTATAAAAACATTTTCTGTAGAGTACAGTATTTCTTTTTTTATTGCCCTCTGTGACCCAAATTGGGATGCAAACAGCAATAAGAAAAAATTGTCAGAAGCTCTGCCCATTCTTACACTATCAAAAACAACACCAAAAAATGTTAAACGTCTTTATTGCACCCTTGTTGATTTGTATATGAGATAGATAGAAAGTTAGATATTGGAGACCTACATGTTACAGATTATTTTCAAGTGAAAATATTTAGTTACCTAGTTAGTCGGCTGAAAAAAGACAAAAGTCCATCCACTTCAACCGTAAAAAAACAAACTTATAATCCTATACCCACAGTTGATCCAGAGGAAGGCAAAAAAACCCAGCAAAGCATGATCCAATTTGCTCCTGCAGGGGAAAAAAATTCCTTCCTGATCCCCCCAGAGGCAATCGGATATTCCCTGGATCAAGTTTACCTATAAATGTTAGTAAGCAATTATATTCTGTGTATCCAAATATGAAAACTTCTATCACAATTATCAAGTTTATATATGATTATAGCTGTATCACATTGTCATACCTCAATGATAGTGATACCTGTGAGTATTTTATTGTGAAACCTAGGTACACATATGTGTGAAAAATGATAAACATCCATTTTCATAAAGAAATATATGTATAGTTACTTACCAGGGGCGGACTGACATCTCATGGGGCCCCCGGGCAATAGGGGATCATGGGGCCCCGTGTCCTTGCCCAAACTCAAAAAAGCCTATGAAAAAGGTTAAATGATTATGGAATGCACAGTATTCAAAATTATTTGTAAATACATATTGCAATGAATCTACTCACCTTTGCTGTTTTTTTTGTGTCAAAAATACATCATGTAAAAGAAATGATAATAATAAATATGAAAATGTATAAGAAATAAGTATTATGATTTTCACTTTGCAGTATACACCCTTTTTTGTTTTATTTGGAAAAATCTAGTTAAAAAATAAATGCAATACACTATAAAATAAAATATGATACACTAAACATATACAGGAGTTACTATGCCATGGCATGCAAAGTTTAAGATGGATTTAAAACTATTTTAAATTGCTTGTAAATACCTACTGTAGGTCAAGATAGGCAATATTGTATTTACTCTTGTCAGCCTGTTTTTTGGTAGGAGTGTTGCCCTTTTTTATGTTACATGCAGAATGGAAAAAAAAAAATTAAAAAAAAAAGAAAAACCTTACTTATAGAAAAATAAGTATTATGATTGTTATTTTGCAGAATAGCTTAACTATGAATTAGATTATTCTAACTGGGACTAGGAGGAGCCAGGGGCCTTGTCTGTTCTCTAACATTTGAGGATGACATCACACAGAGGAGTTTACTGTTTGACAGGTTATATATGAGAAAGCTATTGCATACAGAAGCAAGAAAAGGAGGCAGCTAATTTGAAAAGAGGAAGACCTAATGCAATACTGAAGAAGAAGGTTAGGGATGAAGAACACAGAACATCCATAGATAACCTATATACCCAATCACTGCCACGGCATAATGGAAAAACACCACACCAGATAATTGATATAGAAGAGAATTATTGTGAAGTGTGTGGATAGGTAACTACATCTTCAATCTTTTGATTGACTCACAATTGAGTTTTATTTTTACAAAGAAAATCCAAAATCCTAATTTTTATGAAGACATTTTCATGAAAAGAACGTCAAGAATGGTACCTGCCTGGATTGTCCACTGCACATTTATTGGATGTCTCTTCATAGTCTGTACAGGTGTGTTATCTTTATAAACCTGTTGACATAAGAATACATTCTGCATAACTACTACTAAAAGCTTCCAGAATATCTGTTACGATAGACCTGTAGTTAACAAACTTTGGGTTTGTTTTAAAGGTAAAGTATGGTGTATTTCATTAACCTAATATGTTGAGCTATTATTGCAATGTTTACTATAATAATAATCTCTGCTTTCATAATTTACAAACTTGACCTTTCATATTTTTGTATGTATTAAAATGTGATGTTGTATTTTTATCTCTACTCCAATCCATGAAAGTGATTTTTCTACTGGTGCCAGGTGCCTTCAAACTAAACACTTTTTCTGCTCCCTCCTTTTCAAAATAGTGGCAAGATATGTTGGTTGTCACAGCAAAGTAATAATTTATACTGTATATAAAGTGTATGTAAATGTTTTTTGTTTTTTTGCATTAAGGATGGTGCAGGGATGGGTAAGATCCGTTGTCAAGTTTTTACTTTTTGTCTTTAACTCGGTTAGGGACATTCAACCCTTCATTTGGTATGGTGACCATTATCACCAACGCAGAAAGTGATGGGAAATCCAACACTTTAGAGCTGTCAATAAAGTAAGTGTTGAGGGAAAATCCTCCGATGGGGATACTTGTTCCTGTGACAACTGTCCAAAATAAAAAATTCTGTCTCTTTGGAAAGCTTTCCTCTCATTTGCTGTTGCATCCCCAAGAAAGGAGTGAAGGAAAAGCTTCTCAGTAGGAGGCAAGCAGCAATAAATAACCGGATGTGGTTTTAACCTTTCCCTACTCTATCCCAAACCAAAACAAGGTTTGGCTTTACATACACTTTTACAGAAAGACTAAATAAAGATGCAAAATGTTAAAGTATCTAGTAGCTTATGAAACATTACTCTAGCCTTACATGGACTTTAAGTACAGAAGAACCAAATAAATATGAAAATGTTAAATGTATCTGGTGGTTTATGTAATATAACTTCAGCCAGGGCCATTCTTACAGTGAAAATGTGTACAACAGGTTTACTTTAATGCACGGGCGGACTGACAACTCATGGGGCCCCTGGGCAAATGGGAATCATGGGGCCCCTGTGTCCTTGCCCAAACTCAAAAAAGACTATGAAAAAGGTACCTGGGGCATCTCATGGGGCCCCCTACTGATCCCGGGCCCTCCGGCAGTGCCCAAGTTTCCAAATGGTCAGTCCACCCCTGCTTTAATGCATACTTCTGCAGCAGAATATACTTACCTCCCTTTTGCTTCTCCTTTCTCTCCATTCAGCCATCTAAAGGGATGAAAGGAAGTCATGTACAAGCTCCAAGTAGTTCTAGTTGGGATTTACACAGGACTGAGGCTTCTCTCCCTGCTCCTTTGAGACTGTGCTGGGCCAATCACCAAGCTTCAATACTGTCACATGGTAGGGAGAGTAGTCAATGCTCTTCCATACCTGGAAGTATGGGGTATTTCCCTTATTCCGAGTGGCTGAATGGAGGGGCAGGGTAGGAAATGAAAGCTACATGCACAGGCACAATATGGTTTCAGTTTAACCTCAATTCCACAAAAAAAAAACTGAAGTCAATTGGTGAATTAAAGATTCTATTCAGGAAACTGATCTATAGTCAAAATGTTCATTCAGTTTGCTGTGTAGTGTAACTAGATCCATAAAAAAGCAGGTAATATAGGCTCATTATAGTTGATGCAGATCTACATTGCTGGATGTGATTGACATTTGATTCAAGGGGCATTGTTTATTTATCATGTGTGCCTAATAAAGGGCTTTTTTCATTAAGTGGGTGTTCTTATTTTTTTTGCACTTGTTTTTTGAATAGGCAACATTGGGTAGTATGTTCCCTGTGCATAGTTTTAACCAGAATAGGAAGAGAAGTACTTTACAATGAGGAGACTTGCTTGAGTAACAACTGTCTAGGAGAGGATTTCTTGTTGTGGCTCTAAAATGGGAAGTGAAGAAAATTATCTCCAGTAGGATAGACAGCAAAAAAACAGAAAATGCAACCATTACTCATTTAAATTTGGCTTTATATATACTTCAATCTTACCCTATCCTCTGCACCTCTATCAGTACACCTCAGATCATCCAGTGGCCACCGCAGCAATGCCCACTCACAACTCTCCTGCTTTGGTTGTTGATGATAAAGCCTCGTGCACACGGTGAGAATGTCAGACGAATGATTGTCTTTTTTCTTGGTTTTTTTTTGCATGCTCGTCTCATATCGAAAGATTTTACAAAAGTTATGAAAATTCTTGTTTGACAGAAAAAAAATTCGGAAGTGAAGTAATGTATTGTATTGTATTTTCAGATTGCTTTGAAAGTGGTATTTTTTGTTTGATTTTATGATCGTGTGCACTAGGCTTAAAGCGGTTGTCCATTCACAATATAAAAAAATAAAAGTCAGCAGCTACAAAAACTGTAGCTGCTGACTTTTAAAAAATGCACACTCACCTGTCCCTCGATCCTGCGGTGTCCTCACCACAGCTGGTTTCACTGGCCGTCCTCTCTCCCTGGCGCCCTCATCTTCAATGTGGGCAGCTTGCATTTTCACAGCTGGGTGACCACTGCGCATGCACGAGTAGTGCTGCGTTTTCTGAATGGCCCTGTAATCTTCTGGGACCTGTCATGTGTCCCAGAAGACTACGGGCAGGGAGGGGGGAGGACAACTTCCGCTACTGATCACCTAGGTGATCACAGTGGAAGTGGGTACCTGTCAAAATCGGGTACCCCCCCTACTCCCCAAAGGTGCCAATATTTAACAGAGAGCGGGGGACAAAGCCTTAAAGAAGAATTTCCCCTTTTGGGTGGAACTCTGCTTTAAAGTGAAGGATGAAGTTGTCAAATGAAAAAGTTTGAGATCCCTGGTGTGCTGGGCCAGCTGATAACATGGACTGACAATGCACTCTGCTAATTCCAGGGACTGATATTACTCATCCGGTTGATACCAGGGACTCACAGTATGCAACCTACTCATATTAAATACTGACAATAGACAACCCACTAATACCAAGGACTAACAATACTTATCCCACTGATAACCAGCCGCTCCACCTCTGCCACCCCCCTCTGCCTATCCCTCCACTGCCTCCCTATTGCCCAACGCATCAAATTCAAACTACTCACTCTGACCTACAAAGCCATTCACAACACTGCCACTAACTACCTCACCAACCTGATTCCCAGGTACCACCCTATCCGTACCCTTCGCTCTTCACAGGACCTCCTTCTATCTTGCTCCCTGGTCTCCTCCTCCCATGCACGATTGCAAGACTTCTCCAGGTCCTCCCCTATCCTCTGGAACTCACTACCCCAATCCATCAGGCTGTCACCTTCCCTCCTCACCTTCAGGCGCTCCCTGAAAACCCATCTCTTCAGGGAAGCCTACCCCACCCTCACCTAACAGCCGCTTTCTTTCATTCCTCCTACCACTCCATCCCCCACAGCCACTTCCTCCTGTACCACTACCCCCTCCCTCCTAGATTGTAAGCTCGAAAGAGTAGGGCCCTCGAACCCCTCATGTGTTGTTTGTTGTTGCCGTACTGTTTCATGTATTGTCCCCCCCTCTATTGTACAGCGCTGAGCAAACCCTTTGGCGCTATATAAACTCGATGTAATAATAATAATAACAGGGACTCACAATACACACCCTGCTGAATAGTATCCCCCCAAAATAAATCTAAACAGTAAATAAACACACTTTGACAAATCCTATATTCAAAAACAAAGAATGTCTCACCAAGTAAATCCACCTTCAATCACATCATCCAGTAATGCAGATCCTCAATCATTAATATTATAGAGGATTTATAGCGCCAACATTTTACGCAGCGCTTTACAAAATGAAGGTAGACATTACAGTTGCAATACAGTTTTATACAAGAGGAATAAGAGGGCCCGGCTCGTTAGAGCTTACAATCTAAGAGAGAGAGTCAAGTGATACAAAAGGTAATAGCTGTGGGGGATGAGCTGATGAGGAAAGTAAAAACACAATGTATTAGTTAGAAGCAGGATAGGCTTCTTTAAAGAGAAGAGTTTTCTGGGATCATCTAAAGGTGGATAGATTAGGGGATAGTAGGACAGATTGGGGTAGGGAGTTCCATAGGATGGGAGAAGCTCAGGAGAAGTCCTGGAGGCAAGCATGGGAGGAGGTGACACAGGAACTAAAGAGCAGGAGGTCTTGGGAAAAACAAAGAGAGCAATTTGGTTGATATTTTGAGACCAGTTTGGTGATGTCACTGGGGGCAGAGTTGTGGATAACTATTAAAGTTGTTGCTAGTACTTTGAATTTTATTCGTTAGGAGAGTGGAAGCCAGTGGTGAGATTGGCAGATTAGGGTACTAGACACTGAACGGTTGGTAAGGTGGATGAGCCTGGCAGCAGCATTCATGGTGGACTGAAGTGAGGATAGCCTATGTAAAGGTAAGCCAATGAGGAGGGGGTTGCAGTAGTTGAGATGAGAGATAACCAGGGAGTGAATTAGAAGCTTTGTGGTGTTATTGGTTAAAAAGGGGCGTATTCTGGAGATGTTGGGGAGGTTGAGACGGCATGATTAGGACAGGGATTGATTGTGGGCCTGAAAGGATAGTTCAGAGGATTACACCTAACACCCTGGAATGGGGGGATGGGTTGATAGTTGTGCCAGTGATCTTGACAGAGAAATCAGGGGAAGAGGCACACGGGGGAGGAATTATTATGAGGTCAGTTTTGGATAGATTGAGTTTGAGTAAGTGGTGTGACATCTATTCTGATATGTCTGTTAGTAAATCAGTGGTACATGAGGAAACGGATGGGGTGAGCTGAGGGGCAAATACATTATCACAGTGTAACAATTGTTAGTTCAGATTTTTAGTGCTTACATGCACTTATCATTAGATCTGCACATAATATCAGTTCCAGCAAACCTGTAAATTTCCACCTTATTCCCCATCTCCCCTTAGCTTTATTCTTTGTCTTTTTTTATTCCTTTTACTATTGGCATGTATTTCTGTTTTTCATTTTGTACATTTTGCTTACTCATTTTCTTAAGGGCTGAATTATGTCCCAAATAAAATCACTTACATAACTGCAAGATTTAGAAGGCTGCTAAGGATACTCAGCAAGGTTCAGTAAAGACCATCTAAATACTGTACTTGCAAGGAATGTAGACAAGTAGAAGAGACAGGGATCACACTTGTCTCTTAATAGAGAGCAGAGGCGGACTGACCATTTGGGAACTCGGGCACTGCCCGAGGGCCCAGGGTCAGTAGGGGGCCCCATGAGATTCCCCTGGTACTTTTTTCATAGGCTTTTTTGAGTTTGGGCAAGGACACAGGGGCCCCATGATCCCCTATTTCCCGGGGGCCCCATGAGTTGTCAGTCCGCCCCTGATGGAGAGATCAGGGAAGTGCCAATATTGTCTACAGTAGCCATGATATCTCCAATAAATGTCTTGGCTGACGAACAAATGGATTCTGCCACTGGTTTGAAATCCCTGGAAACCTCAGGATCACTGAACCCCAATGCATAACGCAGACTGAGGTACAAAGGATTCCCAAGTGCTTGGGGAAGGTTAGACTGTCCCTATTGCTTGCAATTAACAATCGTAGTTGTACCTATAAGAATTGTAACTCACAATTCTTTTGAGAAAAGGAGATTAAGGGGGGACATGATCACCATGTATAATACATAAGGGGGGATATGATCTCCATGTATAATACATAAGGGGGATATGATCTCCATGTATAATACATAAGGGGGGATATGATCTCCATGTATAATACATAAGGGGGGATATGATCTCCATGTATAATACATAAGGGGGATATGATCTCCATGTATAATACATAAGGGGGGATATGATCTCCATGTATAATACATAAGGGGGATATGATCTCCATGTATAATACATAAGGGGGGATATGATCTCCATGTATAATACATAAGGGGGGATATGATCACCATGTATAATACATAAGGGGGGATATGATCTCCATGTATAATAGATAAGGGGGGATATGATCTCCATGTATAATACATAAGGGGGGGATATGATCTCCATGTATAATACATAAGGGGGGATATGATCTCCATGTATAATACATAAGGGGGGATATGATCTCCATGTATAATACATAAGGGGGGGATATGATCTCCATGTATAATACATAAGAGGGGATATGATCTCCATGTATAATACATAAGGGGGATATGATCTCCATGTATAATACATAAGGGGGATATGATCTCCATGTATAATACATAAGGGGGGATATGATCGCCATGTATAATACATAAGGGGGGATATGATCTCCATGTATAATACATAAGGGGGGATATGATCGCCATGTATAATACATAAGGGGGGATATGATCACCATCTATAATACATAAGGGGGGATATGATCTCCATGTATAATACATAAGGGGGGATATGATCTCCACGTATAATACATAAGGGGGGATATGATCGCCATATATAATACATAAGGGGGGATATGATCACCATCTATAATACATAAGGGGGGATATGATCTCCACGTATAATACATAAGGGGGGGATATGATCTCCATGTATAATACATAATGGGGGATATGATCTCCATGTATAATACATAAGGGGGGATATGATCTCCATGTATAATACATAAGGGGGGATATGATCTCCATGTATAATACATAGGGGGGGATATGATCACCATGTATAATACATAAGGGGGGATATGATCTCCATGTATAATACATAAGGGGGGATATGATCTCCATGTATAATACTAAAGGAGGGATATGATCACCATGTATAATACATAAGGGGGGATATGATCTCCATGTATAATACATAATGGGGGATATGATCTCCATGTATAATACATAAGGAGGGATATGATCTCCATGTATAATACATAAGGGGGATATGATCACCATGTATAATACATAAGGGGGGATACGATCACCATCTATAATACATAAGGGGGGATATGATCTCCATGTATAATACATAAGGGGGGATATGATCTCCACGTATAATACATAAGGGGGGATATGATCGCCATATATAATACATAAGGGGGGATATGATCTCCACGTATAATACATAAGGGGGGGATATGATCTCCATGTATAATACATAATGGGGGATATGATCTCCATGTATAATACATAAGGGGGGGATATGATCTCCATGTATAATACATAAGAGGGGATATGATCTCCATGTATAATACATAAGGGGGATATGATCTCCATGTATAATACATAAGGGGGATATGATCTCCATGTATAATACATAAGGGGGGATATGATCACCATGTATAATACATAAGGGGGGATATGATCTCCATGTATAATACATAAGGGGGGATATGATCGCCATGTATAATACATAAGGGGGGATATGATCACCATCTATAATACATAAGGGGGGATATGATCTCCATGTATAATACATAAGGGGGGATATGATCTCCACGTATAATACATAAGGGGGGATATGATCGCCATATATAATACATAAGGGGGGATATGATCACCATCTATAATACATAAGGGGGGATATGATCTCCACGTATAATACATAAGGGGGGGATATGATCTCCATGTATAATACATAATGGGGGATATGATCTCCATGTATAATACATAAGGGGGGATATGATCACCATGTATAATACATAAGGGGGGATATGATCTCCATGTATAATACATAAGGGGGGATATGATCTCCATGTATAATACTAAAGGAGGGATATGATCACCATGTATAATACATAAGGGGGGATATGATCTCCATGTATAATACATAATGGGGGATATGATCTCCATGTATAATACATAAGGAGGGATATGATCTCCATGTATAATACATAAGGGGGATATGATCACCATGTATAATACATAAGGGGGGATACGATCTCCATGTATAATACATAAGGGGGGATATGATCTCCATGTATAATACATAAGGGGGATATGATCTCCATGTATAATACATAAGGGGGGATATGATCTCCATGTATAATACATAAGGGGGATATGATCTCCATGTATAATACATAAGGGGGGATATGATCTCCATGTATAACACATAAGGGGGGATATGATCTCCATGTATAACACATAAGGGGGGATATGATCTCCATGTATAATACATAAGGGGGGATATGATCACCATGTATAATACATAAGGGGGGATATGATCTCCATGTATAATACATAAGGGGGATATGATCTCCATGTACAATAGATAAGGGGGGATATGATCACCATGTATAGTACATAAGGGGGATATGATCTCCATGTATAATACATAAGGGGGGATATGATCTCCATGTATAATACATAAGGGGGGATATGATCACCATGTATAATACATAAGGGGGGATATGATCACCATGTATAATACATAAGGGGGGATATGATCTCCATGTATAAATACAATAGTGGTTCATATAGTGAACTCGGTGTAGAGCTATTCACCCTGAGGTCATCACAGAGGACTCTACATCTGGAGGAAAATAGATGTAATCTCCAAATACGGAAAGGTTTCTTCACAGTGAGAGCTGTAAAAATGTGAAATAGACTCCCTCAAGAGTTGGTTCTGGCCAGCTCAGTGGATTGCTTCAAAAAAGTCCTGGATTCTTTCTTAGATACACAGAATATAACTGGATATAACATTTATAAGTAAAGTTGATCCAGTGAATATCTGATTGCCTCTCAGGGGATCAGGAAGGATTTTTATACCCTGCAGGAGCAAATTGGATCATGCTTTGCTGGGTTTTTTTGCCTTCCTCTGGATCCACTGTGGGTATAGGATTATAACTTATTTTAATGGTTGAACTGGATGGACTTTTGTCTTTTTTCAGCCAGACTTAACTATGTAAAAAAGATGTACTTTCTGCTATGCATTGCTTTCCTCCTAGGTGGTACCAAATATGCGGGGGTCAAATGCTTCCACATTCTTTATTCTTTATCATCACTTACTGCTGCTGGATCTCTTTACTGTTGTCACAACTGAGCTATTTGCAGCATCCCAGTGACCAGTTTCACTACCACCTATGCATGTCAATGAACTGACTAGACAGACTGCTCTGCACTGGCTACCTGACTTGGCAAATATAGTAAGGATGTAATTAGAAAAGTAACAATGCCAGGTGCTACAGAAAAGGGGGGGGGGTGCTTGATGAGCAAGGATGACAGACTATCTATATCTTTGGATAATCCCATGATTTGTAGTTATGCTTTTTTGTTGTTACAAAGTAGATAAGGGGAGCTTGAGACAAAATGCTAGGATATAGCTGCAAAAATAAGAAGTTAAATTGCTTGCCCCTAGCATTCTAGTCTTGGTTACGGTTGTTTGATCCACTGAAACTGCAATGAGTGGCATGGTTTCATAACCATAGTTTAACACCACATTTTACTGTGCATGTCTGATACAATTGTGCTGTAATATAGGTTTTTTTTATATACCCTGTAAACAGTCCATTCATTGGCATTGCTTGAAAAAATGTAAGTCTCAAATATGCCATATAATTTGTTATTATGTTTTTCATTATTGTTACTCAGCGGGGTTGATTTACTAAAACTAAGGAGTGCAAAATCAGGTGCAGCTCTGTATAGAAACCATCAGCCTTTTTATGTGTGTGGTTTTTTTATGGTGTAAAAAATGGCACTAAGAGAACAATTGTTTTCCATGTGCCCTTGCATTGATCAATGCAGATCAACGCAGCTCAGTGCACCTGTTGTGAATGAGCCCTGAATAGTTTATCTTTAACCGCTTGCCGCCCTGCCACTGTGTATATACGTGTGCAGGGCGGCAGCGGAGCGCAAAAGCACGTTTTAAAATGTGCTCCGCGCTCCCGACACATCCACGGGTAAGGGGCGCGCGCTCCCGCCGACCCGCGGGTGACACGATTCGATCCAGGAGGGATCAATCATTAGATTTCAGCCAGTGATTTCTGGCTGAAATTACATGATCGGTCCCTGTCCTATCCTGTCCTGTGTTGACATGTACACAGGGCAGGATATGATGTCATTCTTCTCTGCCTGGACACATTCCGTTCCAGACAGAGAAGAAGAAACATTTAAACGTGAGTAAAACAGCACACTGACAGTTAGAACACTCTAGAGGACACATTTAACCCCCTGATCGCCCCCCCCCCAGTTAACCCCTTCACTGCCCTGTCACCAGTGTCACTGATCAGTGAAGCGATTTTTACTGATCACTGTATCAGTGTCGCTGGCGACTTCCGATAGAGTTAGCGCCCCTCCCAGATAGCGCCAGTTTGCCCGCTAATACACCAGTAGTCCCGGCTAACCCCTTGATCGCCCCCCCCCAGTTAACCCCTTCACTGCCCTGTCACCAGTGTCACTGATCAGTGAACCAATTTTTACTGATCACTGTATCAGTGTCGCTGGCGACTTCCGATAATGTTAGCGCCCCTCCCAGATAGCGCCAGTTTGCCCGCCAGTACACCAGTAATCCCGTTTAACCCCTTGATCGCCCCCCCCCCCCAGTTAACCCCTTCACTGCCCTGTCACCAGTGTCACTGATCAGTGAACAGATTTTTACTGATCACTGTATAAGTGTCACTGGTGACTTCCGATAGTGTTAGCGCCCCTCCTAGATAGTGCCAGTTTGCCCGCTAATGCACGGGATTTTTTTTACCAAAAACATGTAGCAGAATACATTTTGGCTTAAATTTATGACTAACTTTGAGTTTACGATATATTTTTTATAGCTGAAAGTAGAAAATATTGTTTTTTTTTCAAAATTTTCGTGGTTTTTTTGTTTATAGCGCAAAAAATAATAAGCGCACAGGTGATCAAATATCACCAAAAGAAAGCTCTATTTGTGTGGAAAAAAAGGACGTAAATTTCGTTTGGGTACAGCATTGCATGACCGCGCAATTATCATTTGAATTAGTGCAGCGCCAAACAGCAAAAAAAGGCCTGGTCATTAAGGGGGGTAAATCCTGTGGAGCTCAAGTGGTTAAGGGAAAAATAAGAAATGAACATATTTTTGCTGGGAAAAAATGTGCATTTATTATATTTTCCCATGGGAGCCTACAAAGCATTACAGCCATGATCAGTGGTTCACAGGAGCAATACCAGGCTCCTGTACTTTTCTACCAGCTTTATTCTGATTTAGCTGATTACCGCACTTGTATTCCATTGAGAAGGACAAGTCCAGCTGCCACGATGGCAGACAGAACTTGTAGTTTATTTGTTCACAGATCTCTTTGAATGAATGACGGCTCCACCCTCACAGCCTCACTGAATCTAAAAGTAACAGCATCTGCAGGGCAAAACAAACCCTGAATGGTGTCACAGGGAGGGAACTTTGGAGTGCAAGGTGGGTGCTTAGGTACATGTTACATGCTAAATATGCGTGTAACATGTAATATGTTTTTAAAGGGGAATTTAGCCTTTAACCCTTCCTGCCAGGTCCATATGTCATGTGACCTGATAGCGGGGGTCTTTTACACAAACTGGTGGCTGCAGTCACTGGGATTGTGTATAAAACTGACAGGCAGACTCCTGCCTATCACGTGGAAGCAGTTGGGTGGCTGCGCTGCTGCCCGATCGTTTCCACAGTCCCCAGTATGGGTACCCCCCCTCCATGTATCTGGGCCCCGCTTTCCCATCCGTGGGTCCTGGGAGCACCATGGCGGGTGCCAGTGGGTGGAGGGAAGAGAGAAGAGCAGATGAAAGTTTGCTCTCCTCCCCTTCTTTCTGTGACCCGATATGTGTGACATTACTTCTGGGATAATGCTGTCATTTTCTTGGCTAGGACAGCTGAGAAGCAATGTATTGTAATATGCTCTGCATTGCAATACATTGAGTGGAGGCTGGAGAAGACATGCAGGGTCTTTCAGACCCTGCATGTCTTAAAAAAGAGAAGCTGTCACCTAAAAAAGCAACATTTATTTTTTGGGTGGGGGGGGGGCATGTTATGTGCTTGGTTGTAACTTTATTTTGTTACTTGATTAACTTTTTTTTCATCACATGTGATGGAAAAAAAAAGTTAATTAAGTAACAAAATAAAGTTACACCCACGCACATAACATCCCCCAAAAAATATTTTGAGGCCCCCCACCCCTACACATAGGCACGTACAGACGTAAAGGGACATTTCAGCGCCGATGCATGAAAACATCAATTGTGATACCCGTGTTACATATAACTGCACATGCCGCACTGAGAGCAATAGTTCTAGCACAAGACCTCCTCCATAAACGCTAAACTGATGACCTATGGGGGCTTTTGAAGCATCACCTATAGAAAATATGGGGTACTGAAGTTTGTCATCATTTCTTAGGAGCACACAAATTTAAGGTTTGGCATGTTGCGTAGATTTTTAAGTGTTCTTACATGGCAAGACCACTTACTGTTATCTCACATATATACTCTTATTATTATAGCCAAATTTACCACCCTAACTCCTCCCACAGTTTTTACACTACATAGACAGTAATATACCTAACGTGCAGATTGTTCCCGATTGGTGTGCTATTACTTTGTGGAACGTTTCGCCGAATGGTTCACGAAATATCGGCGTTTTTGTGGTGAAATTGGTCCCATAGGAATGAATGGCGGAATGTTCAAAACTAGAGTGGGAGCTGACAAAACCTTTTCACAGTTACTCCAGCCACTCCAACCAGTTACTCCGCCCACTCCAACCAGTTACTCCGCCCACTCCAGTTGTAGACTACTGAACCAGCAAACACAAATGCTCCTGCGCTTGGGGATGGACTCGATGCAGGCTACAACCACATTAAGAATGTTCTGGAACATGCACACCTTGCTGCCCTCAACAGACCGGGGGAATCCAAATATACTGAATGAAGAAAGAACAAAGAGAGGGCGCACAGGCCTAGTGCATTACCATACAAAATGTTTAATAAGAAATAAAATAGGTGTTGTACTCACAAACGACAATAAAGTCAAGGCACATCATAAAAGAACAGCTGGGTCAACACCGCGCTGAGTAACAGTCCGTAATGGGGAATGTAGACATCCAACAGCTGACGCGTTTCGAGGAATTGCCTCTTCCTCAGAGCCAACTGGCCAAATGTCTGCTCCCTCTTTTATATGCTCACTACTAGTTGAACCAAAGGTCACATAGTATAAGTAAACACAAAAGATCTATAAAAATATATATGTCTAAATAAAACCATATGAACCATAAGAAGTGTGAAAATGAAAAATAAAAACTTCTTTATATATATGTGTAACTTTCTACTTCTTTATTTTTCATTTTCATGCTTCTTATGGTTTATATGATTTTACGATTGTCACTAGTTTCAATGGTTTTATTTAGACATATATATTTATATATTTTTATAGATCTTTTGTGTTTACTTATACTATGTCAATTGCCCCTGTGACTCCTCCACCTGCATAGGGGAGTGTCCAGGACAGCCCATGTGACCTTTGGTTCAACTAGTAGTGAGCATATAAAAGAGGGAGCAGACATTTGGTCAGTTGGCTCTGAGGAAGAGGCAAGTCCTGGAAACGCGTCAGGCTATTGGATGTCTACATTTCCCATTACGGACTGTTACTCAGCGCGGTGTTGACCCAGCTGTTCTTTTATAATGTGCCTTGACTTTATTGTCGTTTTTGAGTACAACACCTACTTTATTTCTTATTAAACATTTTTTACGGCAATGCACTAGGCCTGTGTGCCCTCTCTTTGTTCTTTCCTCAGTTGTAGACTACTGGTGGAGGCAAGAACACTTCACACAATTTCCCCAGAAATTGTAGCTTTTCTAGTTACTCAGTGCAACCTCATCTTTTATATTTTACCAAAAAAAATTGGGTAATTTATTGTGTTGTTTTGCCCTAAAATTCACTTTAGTGTGTTTTTTAACTGAAATTTTTAATTTTCTAGACCTTTGTGGTAATATCGTGTGACATAAAAAATTGGAATTTTGTGTAATCTTCAGGCCTAAAATAACTTTTTAAACATGTGTGCAAAAAAAAAAAAAATACAAAAACGGCTCTGGCAGCGAAAGGGTTAAACTTGATATCAGTGGTGCAAGCAGAATCTGCTGTTAACAGAGAGCTGATAAATGTAGTTCAGACAAAGGACTTAAATTGAAGCAGCCAAAAGATACAACCCCGCTCCAAAATGCTGCATCAGTGCTAAATAATTCATTATTACCTACCCTTCACTTAGTGTATGGTGAGGGTAATGTCACGGTCCTTCCAATGATATCCTGGAAACAATGGGGATCCATGCATAAGCATCTTCTTCATGAGATTTGGGATAGTCAGCACTCCCATAATCTTTTCCAGAAGGATCTTGACACCACCCACCCCAATGTAGAGCTGAGTGAAAGGAAGGTAAAGGTAAATATATTATCTAACTTTTCTTCCCAGATTTCTTTACAGCATAATGCGGCATTTTAGAATAACATGGGAGGCATGTTAAATTAAGTAGACCTTGCATTTTAGTGTAAGGTCCATTTTGAGTATTTACACTAACCATATACCTATTTATACCAAATACCATATTTTGTAACTCAGAAAACATCTAAAAGGTAATTTGTAATGCTTATTACCATGAAGTATTTAGGCTGATTTCTGTCATACAGTATCTGGCTGAACTGACAATGCTCCAAAGGGTGTAAAATAACAGCTGGGTCCAGGGGAGGACTGACCATTCGAGCACTCGGGCACTGCCCAAGGGCCTGCGGTCAGTAGGGGGCCCCATGAAATGCCCCTGATACCTTTTTATAGGCTTTTTTGGGTGTTCTTTGAGTGTGGGTGAGGACACGGGGCCCCATGATCCCCAATACCCGGGGGCCCCATGAGTTGTCAGTCCACCCCTGGCTGGTTCCCTCCACTTTGTATGTTACATGAGTAGCACCCAGAAGACCTAATGTATCTAACCCCAAACAATCCACATGAAGGAAAGGTTTTGCATATGCTCAGGACAAATTGCAAATAAAGTGGGAGAGAATGTTTTGTAAATGGCTGAAATGCGTTATTTTATAAACAGTATGAGAGGCTGCTTGAACAGACAGTGAAGAAAAATCCATCCCTTCACCTTTAAAGTGTTACTAAAGGGAATCTTTAAAAAAAAAGTTATACATACCAGCTCTGTGCAGTGGTTTTGCACAGAACAGCCCCAATCCTCCTCTTCTGGGGTCCCCCGCTGGTGCTCCTGGCCCCTCTCTCCTGCTGTTGTCCCCAGAGCAAGCAGTTTTCTATGCGGGCACTCAAGCAGGCTCACTCCTGAACAGGGGCGGACTGACAACTCATGGGGCCCCCGGGCAATAGGGGATCATGGGGCCCCTGTGTCCTTGCCCAAACTCAAAAAAAGCCTATGAAAAAGGTACCAGGGGCATCTCATGGGGCCCCCTACTGACCCTGGGCCCTCGGGCATTGCCCGAGTTACCAAATGGTCAGTCCGCCCCTGCTCCTGAACCATAGCTCTGCCCTGTCCCTTGTCTCTCCTCATTGGCTCTGAGGAATTCCGTTTACCGGCTCTCCTCTCCTCACGAGCTGTCAGCGTGAGGAGAGGACAGCCGATGACCGGCATTTCCTGTTTATATGCAATCAGCTGTGATTGGACACAGCTGACCACATGACAGAGCCTGTGTCATTGGCTCTTTACTGTGATCAGTGATCTGCTGTGTCCCAGGGACCCAGCACACCACGATCACCGTGCTGTATACCCCTGGGGGAACGTCATATGACGTTCCCCCAGAACGAGAGAGCCACCGCCCACCAGTCATTTCCTTATATGTCGGGTGGAAGAGGTTAAAGTATATGTGAACCCTCACTTAAAACAACCCATTCAGTTTAACAATAGAAATGGAAGGCAAAATGTTTCTGTATACATTTAAAAAAAAAATTCTAAATACCCTTTTTTTTTGCTTTTTTTAAGTGATCACATACCCTCTGTTCTCAGCTGCTTAAGGAGCTCAGGGAGGATAAACCACAGCACACTGAGCTTCCCAGTGAATGGATGTGCAAGGGTTTGGGGGGTGGGAGGTTTGTAGCACAAGTCTGATCATTGATGGAGAACACAGTGATTTCCCAGAACAGCTCGAGAACTGACCAATCTAGGACTAGCAAGAACACCAGAGATTTCACACAAATAAAGCAATAATAACAGAACAGGATACTTTTTCATACATGTACACGGTGCAGCAGACACATATCAGGCATATAAAATGTTGGGTTTACATATTATTTAATTACAAAGTAAGCTGTGGTGACAGGGGGTTCAAATCACTAAAGAATATCACATGAGATAATTGGATCACATGACACATTTTTTCCAATTATCTCATATTCAAATGTCAGTTCAGTAAAACACGCATGGTAAATACCGCATAAACAGATTATAAAGTCAATTCACTAAACTATATAAATAAATACATACATTTGTTGAACAATTCGTGGTCTAGCCATACATTATTCAAGGAATATATTCACTTAGCTCTGGTTGTTAAAGAGCTGGCACCCGTCAGCGCCCTTAACAACCAGTAAATAGCTGGTTGCTAAGGAGCGGGTGTCCGTCGTGTCCTTAACAACATATAGTATAACATAGCAGGGTTCCCCTCTGGCAGCAGAATGTAAACAAAAATCATCAAAGTATTTTACTGCAGTTCTTAAAGCAGTAGATACTGCTTAGTGAATTGAGCCCAGGGTCTCTTTAACATGATCACACCATTATATTTTATTTAGAAGAACAAGCTCTTAATCATCTCACTCTTCTTACTTTTCAGCCCAACAAAACAATGGCTCAGATCAAACAAAGCCGGCCCTTGTAAGACTTTCAGACCACTTGATGGATGGATATAAGAAGGGGACAAGGCCGGTTCATAACTGGAGACACACAACCATAGTGGATATTGAGATCATTATATTTGCCATTTTGGGAGTAGTAAGTTTCCCTACTTTTATTTTATGTTCCCTTTTTTCCTCTGTTTTCTTTTATGTGTCTTTTCTCTGATTTGGCAGTCCATGTAAAAATGTTTTTTCTATGTAAACTATACATTTAAGCGGAACTACACTGCTCTGACCTCCACAAACCTGCTAAAAATGCTATTTAATTTAATTTTATTATTCAAAGCAAACTCATCCATTCATGTCTCCATGCTTTATCTTAATGAGAAATCACTTTTAAAGACACCCTTAAGTATTTCTGGATGTTGCATCTTGAGTAAGGGCAGATGATTCATGTAGCATTTACTTCCTGGAATCCATCTGCCCTTAGCTCAGGTATTCAGGCAGAAGGGTGTGCTTAGCTGCGAAAACCCCTCCTCCCCTCCTGAAGACTCCTGGGATGTATGACATCATTTGCCTAGGCATGGAAACCATGAAGTAACTGAAGAAATGTAAAAAAAGTATAAAACAAGTAAAAATGATATACTTTCCTATCTATTTACTAATGCTAACAGCATAAGGATTAACCACATGCCGCCCAGCCACCGCATATAAACGGTGGCAGGGCGGCGCTCGTAGGCAAAAGCACTTTTTAAAACGGCTTGCCTTCAAAACAGGTAGGGGGCGCACGCCTCTGTCCCGCGGGTGTCAGCAGCGGGTCTCCGCCGCCGGGTTACGGCCGGTTTTTACCGGCCGTTTTCCCGCGATGAGCGGTAATCACTGACACAGAGCAGGGCTGCATTGTTTACACACAGCCTGCTCTGTGACAGTTTGCCGACAAGCTGCAGAGGGAGAGAAGAGTTTCTCTCCCTCGATCAGCTCCCCCCGCCCTCCCCCCGTCCAGTACACACCCCCGCCCCCTAGTAAAACACTCCCCTTACACAGCAAATTCTAAAAATGTTAACCCCTTCCTCCCCAGTGACATTAGTACAGTTTCAGTGGGTTTTTTTCACTGATCACTGTATTGGTGTCACTGGGGATGTCAGTGACCCCAAGTCAGTTCCCCCCCAGTGTCAAAATGTCCGCCGCAGTCCAGCAGTCCCTCCATAAGTCGCTGGTCACCGCCATATGTCGCTGATTGCCGCTATATGTCGCTGATCGGCGCCATTATTAGTATAAATAAAAATTAAAAATCCCAGTATCTTTCCCGCCATTTGTAAACGCTATAACTTTCACGTAAACCAATTAATTTACACGTATTGGTTTTTTTTTTAGCAAAGACATGTCGCAGAATGCATTTTGGCAGAAATTTATGACTAAATTTGATTTTTGCATTTTTTTTTTACTGGACATGTTTTATAGCAAAAAGTCCAAAATATTGTTTTTTTTTCCTCAAAATTGTCAGCTTTTTTTTATAGCGCAAAAAATAAAAACCGCACAGGCGATCAAATACCACCAAAAGAAAGCTCAATTTGTGGGGAAAAAAAGAATGTAAATTTCATTTATGTACCGTATTGCATGACCGCGCAATTGTCCGTTAAACTAGCGCAGCAGAAAAATGGCGTAAATTGCAGTATTTATACCATAGATTGTAGACGCTATAACTTCCACACAAAGCAATCAATATACACTTATTGGGATTTTTTTTACCAAAAACATGGAGCAGAATACATTTTGGCCAAAATTTATAACCAACTTTGAGTTTACTATATATTTTTTATAGCAGAAAGTAAAAAATATTGTTTTTCTTCAAAATTTTTGGCCTTTTTTTGTTTATAGCGTGAAAAATAAAAAGTGCACAGGTGATCAAATTACATCAAAAGAAAGCTCTATTTGTGTGAAAAAAAGGACGTAAATTTCGTTTGGGTGCAGCATTGCATGACCGCGCAATTATCAGTTGAATTAGTGCAGCGCCGAGTAGCAAAAAGAGGCCTGGTCATTAAGGGGGGTAAATCCTCAGGAGCTCAAGTGGTTAAAAATAGTCCATGTTGATTGAGAGATTGAAGTTCCACTTTAATTGTGTTTGCTTCTTGTTTGTGTAGTTTGTCCTCCATGGTAAAACCACTGACCACTGAATTGTAATAAAACAAATGAACAGTCAAATATCTGTCCTTTCAAATTCTCTAGATATAATATTTAAATTTACAGGAAACCTCAATCAAACAACACAGACAGTAGCCACAAGAACAGATTGATCTAATGTAAGTCATTATTTAAATGATATAATAGGAAACAAGGGAGAATAAAAACAGGAAAACATTTAAAGCATCCAATGATTTGTATAAGAAAATCCAACTCTTTCTATTCAGTTTAGGAAGTTATGACATGACAGTTTGAACCAGGAGATTACATCATTTTCCGATTTTCCATAAAAAGAAATATGTATGTTGACAGATCTTCATTACCGCATACACTTTGTAATTGTTATTTGATTTGACATTGAGTAATTGGCTCCTGACATTCAAAAGCATATGCACTTTGCATTTTTTTAAATGTAAATTTGATACTTTTTACTTTGATGTAAATGTGATACTTTTTAATACTTTGAATGCCATACGACATTTTGCTAAGTTGCTACTAAATCTTCCTTTTCGGGCAGTCCTGAGCTGTATTGTGAATATTAGGGCCACAAATATATACCTTTTCAATGCCAGAATCCCTATCATTAGTTTTGCTGCTAATGGTACAGTGACTGGTGTGCTGTTACATATACAAAGTGAATGTGGCACCCTCCTTGACCTTGGACCAGCTAACATTCTAGATTAACAGTAATGGCTGTCAACTTTTATTAGCACCTCACCTTAAAGAAGAATTTCAAGATAGGAAAAAAAGTCACCCATTATTACACCCCCTACACAAAACACTAAACAGTTAATAACATTCTGGAAATCCTTACCATTTAGAAGAAAAATCTAATTGAATTTTCATGACCTCATTTCTGTAATTCAAAAGATAACAGCCTCTGCTCTGCCAAGAAGGAGGTGCAACAGTAAGGATTGCATCATATCTTCTCCTCTCAGGAAACTACACTTCCCATCAACCACAGGGAATTGTAGTGAATGTGGGCGGGTACACCAGGACGTTACATGTTGAAAGTGTTTGAGAGTCTCAGTCCTCCCACCACTGTAAGTGGGGCTGAATTACATAATTTCTTCCTGGAGAAAGAACTACAGAAGGGATGTGCCCAAACCAGTGGATGGGGGAATAGGAGGCATAGAAGCCACTGGTCTTACAAACAGGAAACCAAAGAGAATTTTTGGTTTGATTTGAAAATGAATAGGCTATTTCAGAGCAAATGCTGAGAGAACCAGAAGATGAATGACGTATTCAATGACGGTAGGAAATGAGCAACATGGACACTTAAAGAAGTTTTTGCCCAGAGTTCTGCTTTAAAGCGGAGTTCCACCCAAAAGGGGAAGTTCCGCTTTAAAGATTGGTCCCCCACTCCCCATTAAGGATTGGCACCTTTGGGGAGTGGGGGGGAACGGGTACCCGAATTTGACAGGTACCCACTCCCACTTCTGCTGTGACTGCCTAACCGATCAGAAACCGAAGTTGTCCTCCTACCCTCCCTCCCCGAAGTCATGTGGGACACGTGACAGGTCCCAGAAGATGACTGTGCCATTCAGGAAGCGCAGAGCTACTCGCACGTGCGCAGCTGTCACAGCCGGGTGCCCACACTGAAGATGCTGGCGCCTGGAATACAGGACGGCCGGTGAAACGGGCTGCGGCGGGGGCAACGCGGGATCATGGGACAGGTGAGTGGCTGTTTTTTAAAAGTCAGCAGCTACAGTTTTTGTAGCTGCTGACTTTTATTTTTTTACAGAGTGAGTGGAACTCCGCTTTAAGTATTTGCTGGAGTTAGGATTTTAATGTTTATTTGGAAAGATCATATACTGTATATAGCAAAAAAAAAAAATTATAAACATCAGTTCAGAAATGTTTGTTTTTAAATGAGAAGTATGGTCATAGGACTTTTGGCCATGTTTATCATGTGGGTCACAGGAGTGCATTCAGTTTTGCACTTCTGTGACCCAGAATCAGCATACAGGGGGCTAAAGACCACTGTCAACTGACATCATAGAGATCTTGAGAGATCCCGACAATAATGTCAGGATCCACCAAGATGTCTTACAGAGAGCTGGCTCATACTCTCAGGGTGCCACTAAGAGCCTGAGCCAGCCACTTATGCCCAGAGCACCAGTGAAAGCTGGAGGGGCAGAGGAAAGCGTCGATTGACAGTCATCACTCTCTGCTCAGAGCAGACTGAGAACTAAGCAATCAGTGGTCATGTGATCGCTCAGTTCTCAGGCTTAGAGCCAGTGGGGGACAATTGGTTCAATGCTGCAGCAGATAGGTGAGTGTGTATGTTTATTTTTTACATTTCTGTACTTCTCCTTTAAATAAAATTGACCCAAAATCATTGTAAGGAAGCTAACAGATCCACTTGGGACATTCATTGTAGCTGTGGCGTTCCAGCACTTGTTTGTTGACAATCAGAGCCTCCAGAAAAACATTTACAAAATGTGCTATGCATAACAAGTGAAAAAAAATATGTTTATTTAATTGTATAAGCAGCTTTATGGTCAGGAGGTCTCAGTATAAGGCATTGTAAACGGAAATTTGAGCGGAGAACAAAAACAGCTCAAACAGTACACTGAAAGTTCCAAAGAAACATAAAAAGGAATGTGATAAATGAGTTGAATGGATCCCCTATTAACTCTCAGACAGGAGTGGAACACGTGATGACTTTTACAAGGTCATTCACATTTCAACAGAAATGCACATATTCAATAAGAAAGTATTTTTTATGAATTTTTGTATAAAGAAAATACAATTGCCATTTGAAAATGTACATTGCAGCCTGCATGCTCACCATTTTTAGAAAAATACATTTACTCTCTTTCTAAACAGGAGGAAAAAAGCCAGGTGTTGAGAACTGACCTTTGGCTTAAACAGGTAAATATCTGTTTTTCTAGCTATATTTATTTTATTTTTTAATGTTATGTTTCAAGTTATTTTTATTTCTATGCTTATCTATCTGTTTGTTTTGTCTAGTCTTGGGTTGATGAATTTCTTACCTGGGATCCCACAAAATTCGACAACGTCACTCAAATTTCCATTCCTAGACAACTCATCTGGATCCCAGATATAGTGGTCATGGAGTTGTAAGTATTGATAATAAATCAAATGAAGACTTTTCACATCAGCCTTTGGCCAAAAAGAAGCATATGATCTAAAGCCCCAATCACAATCGGACAAGCATACATACCCTAGAGGAGGGGACTCCAAACATTTCTAAACAAAGGGCCAGTTTATTGTCCTTCAAACTTTAGGGGGCTAGTAGAAAACGGAAGTAAAAAATGTCCCGATGTCAGTGGGAGAAAACATTGGCCCATCATTGGTGTCAGTGGGAGGAATTTTGCCCCATTTTTGGTGTCATTGAGAGGAATTGCACCCCATCATTGGTGTCATTAGGCTCCATTGTTGGTGTCATTGGGAGGAATTGGTGTCGGGGGGGAAATGAAGCCCTATTGTTGGTACCAGTGGATGAAATAGTGCCCCAAGGGTCAGGTAAAAGCAAGCAAAGGGTCGCATCTTATCCCCAGGCTGCAGTTTGGAGACCATTGCCCTAGAGCATGGGTACTCAACCTGTGGCCCTCTAGCTATTGCACAAGTCCCATCATGCTTCTGCCTTTGGGAGTCATGCTTGTAACTGTCAACCTTGCAATGCCTCATGGGACTTTTATTTCCCCAACAGCTGGAGGGCCACAGGTTGAGCACCCATGACCTAGAGGTAGTTTATTCAGGACCCAAATATCCGACCAGAGTACTTTCTTGCAAGGAATCAAAGCACCTGGAGGAAACCTAACACAAGAACAGTCCAATCAACACAGAGTGCATGTGTCCTAGATGGAACTATGCATAGAACACAATGATATAAGTTATAGTTCTAACCAAGTAGCCTGTGTGCCTTTCTTGATATAAATACACAAAATATCAGTTGCTCAGCTGCTCTAAATGACTCATAAATGCTTACAGTACTTGTAAAATAACCCTGTCAGATTACCAGAAATACAAGACAAAATGTTTCTTTCTTACTATGTCTATACAGTATATTTATACTTTTGTTTCATTTCTTATAAGTGATCACATGATCAGGGGCGGACTGACAACTCATGGGGCCCCCGGGCAATAGGGGATCATGGGGCCCCTGTGTCCTTGTCCAAACTCAAAAAAGCCTATGAAAAAGGTACCAGGGGCATCTCATGGGGCCCCCTACTGACCCCGGGCCCTCGGACAGTGCCCGAGTTTCCAAATGGTCAGTCCGCCCCTGCACGTGATCCCTGTTGTCTTTGCTGCATAAAGGGCTAAGGGAGCTGGGGGTGGAGACTGTGTGTGTTGGGGGGGGGGGGGTCAGCAGGAGGCAGAGACAGAACAGTACACTGATCCTCCTAGTAAAGAGCTGTGCAGGGGAGGGGAGGCGTGTCAGCACAAGGCTGACCATTGGAGGACAGGCAGGCTGTGATCCCAGCACAGCCCAAAAAACTGACCACACTGGAAAGGATGGGCTTCTAGGCTTAGTGTGATCAGTTTGAAATAGGAACGCATGAGGATTGGCAGGATCACCAGCTTTTTCACACAAAGGAAGCAATCTATAGAGATCAGGATACTTTTTTCATACAAGTACATGGAACACCAGACAACAGGAATATGATATGTTGGGGTAACATACACTTTAAAGATATACTAAAGGATACATTTGTTTAAATAAATCCCACATTAGTATAGATCAGTGTTTCTCAACTCCAGTCCTCATGGACCCCCAACAGGTCATGTTTTCAGGATTTCCATTATTTTGCACAGGTGATTTGATCAGTTTCACTGCCTTAGTAATTACCACAGCTGTTTCATCTGAGGGAAATCCTGAAAACATGACCTGTTGGGGGTCCATGAGGACTGGAGTTGAGAAACACTGGTATAGATGCACACAGGTGTAATAATTTACTGATGTTTTTACTTAGGATCTTGACAGAAAGGTTCTGAGTAAAATGTTCTGTATACACGTTGTGTAAACACGCGTATAGGCGCGTCAATGTGCGTAATCGTATAGATGAGTAAAATGCTTCCTCCCCAGTGTTCTAATATATTCATTTATACTTGTGTAAACATGTTTAGAGATGCACAAGCACGTGTATGCGTGTAAATTACTGCACTCAAATGTAAAATGTTCTATTTTTGTTTTAAGGTCTTGAGCTGATTGACGTATTACTGATCTTTACTCAGCTGTGTACATTGTTTCATAGACAACAATGTATCTAATTTTAAATTGGAAAAAAAGCCGCCGGCAAGATGGTGGCCAATCAACTGTTCCTACGACCTTCCTCCTCCTCCATCCTACGCTCCCTCACCCACATCTTCAATCTCTCCCTCTCCTCAGGCACTTTCCCCTCCCCTCTGAAACATGCACACATCACCCCCATACTTAAAAAGCCCTCCCTGGACCCCAATGACCCGAACAACCTCAGACCCATCTCCCTGCTCCCATTTACATCTAAACTCCTCGAGCGCCTCGTCTACACCCGCCTATGCTCTCACCTCAACGACAACAACCTCCTCGATCCCCTACAGTCCGGCTTCCGTCCCCTACACTCCACCGAAACTGCCTTACTCAAACTCTCCAACGACCTGCTAACCGCCAAAGCTAATGGCCACTATTCAGTGCTCCTACTCCTTGACCTCTCTGCAGCCTTCGACACAGTCGACCACCCCCTCCTCCTCAAAAAACTACACTCCCTCGGCCTCAGAGATTCTGCTCTCTCCTGGCTCTCATCCTACCTGTCACAACGCTCCTTCAGCGTTACCTATAATGCTACCACCTCCCCCTCACTCCCCCTCTCTGTTGGGGTCCCTCAAGGCTCTGTCCTCGGGCCCCTTCTCTTCTCCATCTATACCTCCTCCCTTGGCCAACTCATACACTCTCACGGCTTCAACTACCACCTCTATGCCGACGACACACAAATCTATCTCTCAACCCCCCACCTCACCCCCTTGGTCTCAGCCCGAATCACACACCTACTGAGCGACATATCAGACTGGATGTCGCTCCACTTCCTTAAATTGAACCTCTCCAAAACCGAGTTTCTTTTCTTCCCCCCAGCCCGGACACCACCCCCCATTGATTTCTCCGTCACATCCAACAACGCTACCATCAAACCCGCCCTGCAGGCCAGAGTACTTGGTGTCATTCTGGACTCCAACCTATCCTTCCAGCCCCAAGTCCAATCTTTAACAAACTCATGCAGACTTCACCTCCGCAACATCGCCAAAATCCGCACGTTCCTAACCCCAGAAACCACTAAACAGCTCATCCACTCCCTCATCATATCACGACTCGACTACTGCAACTCCCTCCTCACTGGCCTGCCTCGCCGCTGGCTATCCCCTCTTCAGTCCATCCTGAACACGGCTGCCAGACTCATTCACCTTTCCAACCGCTCTGTCTCCGCCACCCCCCTCTGCCAATCCCTCCACTGGCTTCCGATTGCGCAACGGATCAAATTCAAAATCCTAACGCTGACGTACAAAGCTGTCCACCATACTGCCCCGAACTACATCATTGACCTAATATCCAAGTACCGCCCAGCACGCACACTCCGCTCCTCACAAGACCTCCTTCTCTCTAGTTCCCTGGTCTCCTCCTCCCATGCCCGCCTCCAGGACTTCTCCAGGGTGTCACCCATCCTCTGGAACTCCCTGCCCCAACCCATCAGATTATCACCTACTCTCCTCTCCTTTAGGCGCACCCTGAAAACCCATCTCTTCAGGGAAGCCTACCCCACCCCCTGCTAACTTGCCGACCTCCTCCACTCTTCCTACCACTCCATCCCCCACAGCTATCTCCTCCTGTGCCACCACCCCCTCCCTCCTAGATTGTAAGCTCGAAAGAGCAGGGCCCTCAATCCCCTCATGTTTTGCATTGTATTGGTAATGTTCTGTCACATGTTCTGTCTCCCTTTGTAATGTACAGCGCTGAGCGAACTATTGGCGCTTTATAAATACTGTATAATAATAATAATAATAATTCAATCTAACACATATGTGTATATACAATATATATATATATATATAGGACTTGTTAGACTCAGCCCTCTTTGACCCCGATGAAGCGCTAGAGCATGAAGTGCGTTGGATGGAGTTTAGAGTGCTGACATCATGCCACCACATGGAGTCTGTGTGGCGGCCACATTTGTAAGTGCTGGCGCCTTTTGTTTGTTTTTATTCCTATGTCTTGTACTGCATGCTGAGTGTTTTTAAATAAATACTACCAGGGATTTTTTTCAGCGGGAATGCGGGGGAACGCAGTTCCGGCATCTCCAGCACTGAATGTATGTAATTGCAAGGAGTGGTGGGGTGTACTGCAGGGTCCATTGATGCTGGCTGCTGAGGGATCTATTGTTCCTCTAGGGGATCTATTTTTGCAGGGGGGGGTCTATTGATACTCAGGAGGTCTACTGTTGATAGTGTTGGGCAGCACAGTGGCTAAATGGTTAGCACTTCTGCCTGGCAGTATTAGGGTCGTTGGTTCAAATCCCAACCACTGCACCACCTGCCTGGAGTTTGCATGTTCTCCCTGTGCCTGCATCAGTTTCCTCCGGGTAATCTGGTTTCCTCCCACACTCCAAAGACATGCTGGTAGGTGAAATGGCTCTTGTCTAAATTGGCCCTCGTATGTGTATGTATGAATGTGAGTTAGGGACTTTAGATTCTACGCAACTTGAGGGTCAGGTACTGATGTGAATGTACAATATATATGTAAAGTGCTGCGTAAATTGACAGTGCTATATAAGTACCTGAAATAAATAATTAAAATAGTGGGGGGTCTGTTGTTGCTGGGAAGGATCTACTATTGAGGGCGGGATCTATCATTGCTATCTGGTGGTGGGTCTATTGATGCTGGCTCTGGGGAGATCTGTTGATGCTGCTGAGGGACTATTGCTGATGGGGGGGTGTTTTGTTGCAGGTGGTCAGTTGTTGTTTAGGGGGGGGTCTATTGTTGCTGACTGCAGGGGATCTATTTACTGCTTTTCTTGTTATTATTACAAATTGATACTTGGTTCTGTACTCTCTAAAATGGCGGTACTGGGAAATAGGTAAGGGGTGGAACCAGTGGTGTATTTAGGTTTTGTGCTGCCCTAGGCAACACAAAAATCAGCACCCCCCCACCCTAGGGTTGGTGTCACCCAGTGCAGTAACACTTGGTGACACCCCTTCGAACGATACACTGCAGAATGGATCGGATCTATGGATTGAGCATAATGGATCGGACTCAGATCCATTATGCTCAATCCACAGATCCAATTTATCCTGTGGGGATTGTCGGCTTCCTTTAAAACTTACCTTTTCATGGAGAGATCAGTTAACCCCGTATAGGTTGCATGCCGATGATCACCGCAGGATGGATCAGATCTGCGGATTGGGGAGGATAATGGATCAGACTCCAGTCCATTATGCTCAATCTGCAGATCTGATCCATCCTGCGGGGATCATCGGCTTGCTTTGCAACTTACCTTTTCGTGAAGCGGGTCCGGTGTAACCCCGTGCGGTAAGTGTCACCCAGTGCGGCGTGCATCCCCCGCACACGCCTAGGGACACCATTGCCCCCACCCAAGAGAGCCTTCCACTACCACTGCCCCCCATACACCAGCCACTACTGCCCATGAAGAGAGAGAGAAAGTTACCTTCACAGCTCCGGACATCCCTGGGAATGAGAGTCGAGCTGTGCATACACCATCATGAAACCCGCAGCCTCTCTCAGAACCCACCAGGCCCCCATGCCGCGAGTGCTGCCCCCCTGAAAAATGCCGCCCTAGGCAAATGCCTTGTTTGTCTTGTGGTAAATACACCTCTGGGTGGAACGCAGGGATGGTGCGGGATGGAGACAGGGGTGACTCGGAAAGAGTGAGTTCCTGCACCTATTCTTTGAGAAAAAAGCCCTGAATACTACTCTATGAAAGTTACATCAGGCTTCTTTTGGCTTCTAATCTCAGCTTGTTCAATTAAGCTTTGGCAATAAAATCTGGAAGCTGATTGGTTTCTATGCAGAAGTGCACCTCCAGCTCTCCTAATATCTCCTAAACGTGCGCTGGAACAGCATACCTGCACCATTACTTCAGAGCACTGTGACGTGTCCCGAGACTCCCGTGTGCATGTGCGGGAGTGATGTCATCGCGGCTCAGAGTCAGACGGCCAGAGCTCGTGAACCTGGAAGGAAGACCGGGTGAAGATGGAAGCCTCTACAGCGGTGACAGCGCTGGAGGGCTTCATTTTAAGGTAGGTTTTACATAATGTGCTAGTATGCATACCAGAACATTATGCCTTCACCTTCCCGGGGATTTTTTTTTTTGTTGGACGCAGCTTACTATCGCCTAAGTGCAGAGAGACAAAACCATCTTCCCCTAATGCTGTGGATGAGCTCACTTTCAAAATGTTGACTAGTGCCTGTTAGAAAATATGATTCTTATAATTTGTCTTCTATAAAAAATAAGTAACTGTGGCTTTAACAACTTGCCTACCGGGCACTTATACCCCCTTCCTGCCCATGCCAATTGTCAGCTTTTAGCGCTGTCACACTTTGAATGACAATTGTGCAGTCATACAACATTGTACCCATATTACATTTTTATCATTTTTTTCACACAAATAGAGCTTTCCTTTGGTGGTATTTACTTGCTACTGGTTGTTTTATTTTTTGCGCTATAAACAAAAAAAGAGCAAAAAATTAAAAAAAAAAGTTTTTCTTTGTTTCTATTATAAAATTTTACAAACAGGTAATTTTTCTCCTTCACTGATGTGCGTTGATGAGGCTGCACTGATAGGCATCACTGATGGGCACTGATAAGCAGCACTGATAGGAGGCACTGATGATGCTGCACTGATGGGTGGCACTGCTGGGCACTGATGGGTGACGCTGATGGGCACTAAAGGGTGGCACTGCTGGGCGCAAGTGGGTGGCACTGATGGGCACTGATGGGTGGCACTGCTGGGCACAGGTGGGTGGCACTGATGGGTGGCACTGATGGGCACAGGTGGGTGGCACTGATGGGTGGCACTGCTGGGCACAAGTGGGTGGCACTGATGGGTGGCACTGCTGGGCACTGATGGGTGGCACTGCTGGGCACACGTGGGTGGCACTGATGGACACTGATGGGTGGCACTGCTGGGCACAAGTGGGTGGCACTGCTGGGCACAGGTGGGTGGCACTGCTGGGTGGCACTGCTGGGCACAAGTGGGTTTCACTAATGGGCACTGATGGGTGGCACTGCTGGGCACAAGTGGGTGGCACTGATGGGTGGCACTGCTGGGCACAAGTGGGTGGCACTGATGGACACTGATGGGTGGCACTGCTGGGCACACGTGATTGGCACTGCTGGGCACAGGTGGGTGGCACTGATGGGTGGCACTGCTGGGCACAAGTGGGTGGCACTAATGGGCACTGATGGGTGGCACTGCTGGGCACAAGTGGGTGGCACTGATGGGCACAGGTGGGTGGCACTGCAGGGCACAGGTGGGTGGCACTGGTCATCAAAGACATTGTCCCAGAATTACACAACCAAGCTGTAGCCTTCCTTCAGCTATAGCGCGGTTGGGAAGTGGTTATTATAGTGAAACTGCCATATTGTCAATACCTGTCAAGTGCACTTGGGAACATGGAATCACACAGGGAGATTTTCTAAGCTGGTTGACTCGGGGTCTCGCACACCTGTACATGGGAGCCAATCAGCTGCTAACCTCAGCTTGTTCAATTAAGCTTTAGCAATACAATCTGTAAGCTGATCGGTTTCCATGCAGAAGTGCATGAGATTCTGAGTGAACAAGGTTTAGTAAATAAACCCCACAGACTCGTGTCTCATCCAATATGTTCACCATTTAATGGTCTCTCAGTCGAATATATATTATAAAGTGGTGGAGAAGAAAGGTAGACACTTAACCAATAGGAATACAAGGTGGTTGTGGAATGGTTATGTAACTGGATCATATAACAATTATGTAGTAATACTGGCAAGGATACATAAATCTGGGTTCTATCACTAAGACCTGGGCAGATGACCGGTTATGATGACCAGTGGGCGATCTCTAATTACCATTCACCAGAAATGTCACCATTCTGTCTAGCCAAGCATTTCCCAAGAAGTAGTTGTTTAGCACATACTCATTTGTGTAATACATCCATCTGGATACATTGTGCAATAAGAGGTTACCTCAATACAATTCTGATTCTGCATGTTCCTAATTAAAGCACACTTATTCCTCACAGTGCTGATCAGCAATGACTGCAAAGCCCATGCAGCTGATGCTACCAACAGGTTTTCCTTTGTCATCTGGCCCAAAACAAAAAAAAAATGGTACCATCCATAGGGTTGCCACATCATCCCTTTAAAACTGAACACATATTAATTACACAGGTTCTGTGGCTGATTACGGTGGCAATTAAACTCTCTTATTGCTTTATCTGCATTAAATTAGCCTCAGAACCCATGTAATTAATATGTGTTTGGTTTTAACCCCTCGCCTACAGGGCACTTATACCCCCTTCCTGCCCAGGCCAATTTCCAGCTTTCAGTGCTGTTGCACTTTGAATGAAAATTGCGCGGTAATGCAACACTGTACCCATATGACATTTTTATGATTTTTTTGTGACAGATAGAGATTTATTTTGGTGGTATTTAATCACATCTCGGTTTTTTATTTTTTCTTAAACAAACCAAAAACCACTGAAAATTTTGAAAAAAAAAATGTTTTTTCTTAGTTTTTGTTATAAATTTTGTAAATAAGTGATTTTTCTCCTTCACTGATGTGCGCTAATGAGGCTGCACTGATGGGCACTGATAGGCTGCACTGATGGACACTGATAGGTGGCACTGATGGGCACTGATGAGGAGGCACTGGTAGGTGGCACTGATGGGCACTGAAAGGCAGCACTCATATATGGCACTGATAGGCGGCACTGATAAGTGGCACTGACTGGCACTGTTAGGCGACACTGATAGGCAGCACTGATGGACACTGATAGACGGCACTGACTGGCACTGATAGGCGGCACTGACTGGCACTGATAGGTGGCACTGATTGGTAGCACTGATAGGTGGCACTGACTGGCATTGATAAGTGGCACTGACTGGCACTGATGGGTGACACTGAAAGGCAGCTCAGATGGGCACTGATATGTGGCATTGATGTGCACTGGTATGTACTGATATGTGGCACTGATGGGCACTGGCAGGTGGCATGGATGAGCACTGAGAGCTGGCACTGCTGGGGCTACACAGATCATCAGGGCACACTGATCATCAGTGCCCTGATGATCAGTGTAGATGTCCTCTCCGAGGAATGCCGATTACTGGCTCTCCTCTCCTCACGAGCTGTCAGCGTGACAGCACGAGAGGAGAGAAATGCCGATAACTGGCATTTCCCTGTTTGCATGTGATCAGCTGTGATTGGACACAGCTGATCACATGACTGAGCCGACATCTTCGGCTCTTTCCGTGGATTGGTGGTCCAATGTGTCCGAGGGACACAGCGCACTGCCGATTGCCGCGCTGCACGCTCCGGGAGTCACGCATGCGCGGTGAGAATGGGAGGACGTCGTATGACGTCCTCCCAGAACGAGAGAACCGCCTTGCGTCCGGCATAATACTATATGGCGGGCGGGAGGTGGTTAAAGGGATGATAAAGAGAACCTCTCTTGGCCTATTCCAGTGCTCTGACACTGTAAATCCTCATGCACTCTGGACATCTTTACAGCGGCTGTTTTTGGCTTTTGACGTTTTTTTCTAAAGTTAGTAAACTCCCACCATGTTATCCATCCACACATAAACTGTAATCACTGTTTTTTGGCTGGAACATTTTTTGGCTGGAAAAAACTCAGAACTAGCGGGTTTCTAGAGGAGTTTTTTAGCTGTAAAAATGCTCTAATGCTGAGAAACGTGGCAAAACGTGGCAAAACGCCACAAACCGGCATTTTTGGATGTTTTTTACCCCCAAATTTTTTTTTTTGGTAAAAAAATGCAAACGTGGAGACACTTGGGAAAACGCAGCTAATCGTGGCAAAATGCCATTAAACGCTAATGCAAAAATGTTAAAAAAAGCTGAAAAACTTGCATTTTTAATGTGACTTTAGTCATCTAACGTTACCAGCGTTATCAAAACGTCCCGTCTGCATGAGGACGTAGGCTGGCCATACACTATACAATTTTCTTACTGTTTCCTGACCAATTTCCTTTAGATTTACCTTCAACTATGTAGTGCAAGGACCTGCCTAATTGGATAGAATTGAAAGTGTTGTTAGATTTGACCTCATATTATATGGTTTTTGATAAATCTAAATCAGGGGCGGACTGACAACTCATGGGGCCCCCGGGAAATAGGGGATCATGGGGCCCCTGTGTTCTTGCCCAAACTCAAAAAAGCCTATGAAAAAGGCTACCAGGGGCATCTCATGGGGCCCCCTACTGACCCCAGGCCCTCGGGCAGTGCCCGAGTTTCCAAATGGTCAGTCCGCCCCTGATCTAAACCAAAAATCTCAAGAAAATTGTATAATGTATGGCCAGCCTAAGGCTCTTGAGAATTTTGCTTAAGATTTACCAAAAACCATATAATAGGAGGTCAAACCCAAACAACACTTTCAGTTGTATCCAATTAGGCAAGTCCTTGCACTACACAGTTGAAGGTAAATCTAAAGGAAATTGGACAGAAAATTAGTGTATGGCCAGCCTTAGGCTCATTTCACAACAGCAGCAGGCTCTGAAAAGTGTTTTGAGGTAGATTACCATTTAAATCATGGATTAGAGGCGGTTAACAGGCAGGGGCGGACTGACCATTTGGAAACTCGCAATCCAGCAATGTTCACATTAGCCACGGCTCTCCTGATACTCTCCCTTCTCATTGGTAGAGAAAGTCAATCACAGCCAGTGAGCCAATGAGGAGAGACAATGGACGGGGCAGAGCAGTGGTTCAGGAGCAGGGGTGGACTGACCATTTGGAAACTCCCAAGCCCCAAGAGATGCCCCTGGAACCTTTTTCATAGGCTTTTTTGAGTTTGGACAAGGACACAGGGGCCCCATGATCCCCTATTGCCCGGGGGGCCCATGAGTTGTCAGTCCGCCCCTGTTAACAGGTATTCAGGAGGCAGTACTGGCATGTGCGGGAACTATCACAATCACAGCAACCAATCATAGTCAAATTTTCAGATTCCAACTGTCATTTTTGAGGGCATATTAAAAGCTAATTTTAACTGCTGGGGGGGGAAAGAGCTCTCAATAAGGACACAATTTTCAGAATTGGGTAGATTGTGTCTTCATATTTTTGATATATTTTTCAGTGATTGTTTGGGTGCCTATAATATAACTTTGTTATTTTCTCTTCAGTGTTGAAACAGCAATGGCTTTAGATATTCCTTATGTGTATGTGGATTACCAAGGAACAGTAAAAAACAATAGACCCCTGGTTATATCAACTGCCTGCAGCCTCAATATCTACTATTTCCCATTTGATACACAAAAGTGCTCCATCTCCTTTACCAGCTGGCTGCACACAAGTACGTAAAAATATTTCCCATTTGATATAAGCAATACAGAATAATACAAACCTATGTCTAATTCATTTGTACATACTAGATAAACCTGGATGCATACAGTATTTGTGGGTGTATCAAGGTATTTTTAGATACCAGATCAATGCTAACAACCAATACGCCACAGAATGTTAACCTATCATTTTATACTGGGGCTGTTATTACTTACCTCCCAGGGGCATCTCATGGGGCCCCCTACTGACCCCGGGCCCTCGGGCAGTGCCCGAGTTTCCAAATGGTCAGTCCGCCCCTGTTACCTCCTGCTCAAAATGTTAGCTAACTGGCTGCTATGCTAACATTTTGGATTTAATATTTTCTGATTAACTGACCTGAAATAAATTTGCTGATAAGGAAAAGTCTGCACACTTGTTTCTGTTATCTATGTATAAAGGTTAATGATGATAGCCAAGAAAAAATAATTTTTAGAAGGAAAAGCCAACAATGACTGCCTTTGTGTTTCCATGATGATAGGTTTCCTTTAAAGTGACTTTAAAGGTTCCGATTTTTTTCTTTAAATAACAAACATGTTCTACTTGCTCTTTGCAGGATTTTTGCACCGGGCAGCCCTGATCCTTCTCTTTTTGGGTACCCCTATAGAACTCTAGGCCCCTCATCCCGCTGAGTGCCCCCACAGCAAGCTGCTTGCTCTGGGAACACTTGTGCATGCTCGCTCCTGAGCCACCTCTGTCTGTCTATGAGACACACGGAGTGTGGCATTCAGCCCTGCCCCCTGCTTCCTCCACACTGTCTGTGATTGACACTGTTGGGCTCAGCCAATGAGCAGGCAGAGACTCAGGAGAGTGTCTGCTCTGCTGCACATTGCGGGATCGGGCTCAGATGAGAATAAGGGGGTTGCTGAGGGGGAGCTGCGCACTAAAGGTTTTTTTTACCTGCATGCATAGAATGCCTGTGCAGTCATACACTATATTGTTAAAAGTACTGGTCGGCCGGCCTTTACACACTCTTGGTCCATGGAGTTCAATATTGAGTTGACCCCGCCCTTTGCAGCTATAACAGCTTCAACTCTTCTGGGAAGGCCGTCCACAAGGTTTAGGAGGGTGTCTATGGGAAGGTTGGACCATTCTTCTAGAAGCATATTTGTGAGGTCAGACACTGATGTCGGAGGAGGAGGCCTGGCTCACAGTCTCCGCTCTAATTCATCCCAAAGGTGTTCTATCGGGTTGAGGTCAGGACTCTGTGCAGGCCAGTCAAGTCCTCCACCCCAAACTCGCTCATCCATGTCTTTATGGACCTTGCTTTGTGCACTGATGTGCAGTCATGTTGTAAAAGGAAGGGGCCATCCCCATATTGTTCCCACAAAGTTGGGAACATGAAATTGACCAAAATGTCTTGGTATGTTGATGCCTTAAGAGTTTCCTTCACTGGAACTAAGGGGCCAAGCCAACCCCCGAAAAACAACCCCGCAACAAAATCCCCCCTCCACCAAACTTTACACTTGGCACAATGTAGCCAGGCAAGTACCGTTCTACTGGCAATTGCCAAACCCAGACACGTCCATGGGATTGCCAGACAGTGAAGCATGATCCAAACACATCTCCACTGCTCTAGAGTCCAGTGGCGGTGTGCTTTACACCACTGCATCAACGCTTTGCATTGCACTTGGTGATGTAAAGCTTGGATGCAGCCATTCCATGAAGTTCTCTATGCACTGTTGTTGTGCTAATCTGAAGGCCACACGAAGTTTGGAGATCTTTAGCTATTGACTCTGTGCACTTCAGCTCTGTCATTTTATATGGCCTACCACTTGGTGGCTGAGTTGCTGTTGTTCCCAGTTGCTTCCACTTTGTTATAATACCACTAACAGTTGACCGTGGAGTATTTAGTAGCCAGGAAATGTCACGGATGGACTTATTGCACAGGTGACAACCTATCATGGGACCACGCTTGAATTCACTGAGCTCCTGAGAGCGACCCATTCTTTCACAAATGTTTGTAGAAGCAGTCTGCATGCCTAGGGGCTTGATTTTATACACCTGTGGCCATGGAGGTGATTGGAACACCTGAAACCAATGATTTGAATACTTTTGGCAATATAGTATATGCTTCCATTGGTAAACAATTTACTGTGCTAAGAGTGTGTATGTGTGTATGTATATATATATATGATCCTGATGCATACTTGTGATCATGTGACCATTGCAACACCAAATCACTACAGTCACATGATTGGAATGCCCACCTCTGCCTCCAGGCATTTTGGTCCAATTAAGGGGGACCAGGATGCGGTGACGGGAAGGGGTTAAAGAATTTAATTTATTCTATCTGGTTTTACATGTAATAGTATCAAACATTATAAACAACCCTAAATATTGCCTTGTTTATCTTTAGTTGAAGATGTAAATGTAGCTCTTGCGGAAGAAAAACATGAGCTACAGCAATTTAGGAGTAGGTACATGAGTGATGGAGAATGGGATCTTGTCAACGTTTTCTCCAGTTACAGACTTCTCAAAGATTATCGAACAACCATCGGAAAGATAGAATATATTGTAAGTATGAACAAGTTTCAACTATTCTCAATATAAAGGTGCAGCGCTAAAAACTTAAATATGCAGCATAAATCTCATCATTATTATAAGGAAATGAGAAGATGCAGTTTTTTTAAAAAATGTGCAGCATGAGAAAATCGCTAGCATATACTCAATATATAAATATAGATAATCAGCAATACCAGATCAATCAAGAAAATAAACAAATAAATGTGCATAAATGATGTCACCAATAGGTGAGTAAAGTGCAAAAAAGTCCCAGATGTATTGCACACGTGAGGATCCTGTATGATCCCGATAAGCATGCGTGGAGGGTTAATCCCAGTGGCAGGTGTTCAATGTAAATGAAATGCACACTCACCAGAAGTGCGTGTAAACACACATTTGAGATATAACCTATCTCAATAGGTACAGTTTAGGTCATCCGCCTCCCAGATCAGGTCAGGTCAGGATACTTCCCAGTCACATCTGCATGCAGTACTCAGGGGTCCTTGATGCGTATCACCATAGGGGCTCACCCTTAGTGCGGCCTCTGCGAATGTCCCTCATGAATAGGGACCAATAAAGGAGACCACATAGCGTGATACCGTAGGGAACTTTATTCCATCGAATGAAAAGTGCAATGACAAAGTGAAAAAAAAAACACTGACCGTATAATAGGAATTCAGGATGGCCAGCAGCGGTGGCTAGACGTCCAGTTGCTGTAGCCCCCCTGACGCGTTTCGTGCGATGCACGTAGTCATAGGGTACAGGACTTTTTGGATAGCGCTCGCATATCTACTTTTTACATAAAGTTTCAACTATTGATAGGTAATAACAAACTTTCTGCTCTGCAATACAATCGCCACAACCCAAAACCCAGTAATGCAAATTGAAACAAATGAAACCAATCAGTTTAGATTTGCCAGTCTATAGGGGTGAATGGACCATCTGATCAGGTCTGCCTGAAAAACTAATATACAGACTTGATTGGTCCCTTCGTGTGAAAGGAGCCTAAGTATTTGGTTTTAGTTACACAATCACCAGAGCTTTTAACAAACAAAGACCTGTCGTAGGAGTGTTAAAGGCAGAAGGCTCTTATGATTATGTAACCCTTTTTTGAACATATTGCTGAATAAGGTTGGGAAGCGTGCCTTATTTATATCCTTTTTTACATTTCGCAGGTGAGAACTCGGAGTGTAGGTTCAGCCAAAACATTTTTTTGGATAGAGTGGGGACTGGTTAAAACTCCCGCTATCTAGAGCTCTTTTAAAGAGATTTGGCCTTATATACTCTTTAAGGGGTCTAAAGGAATCTGTTACAATTTCAGTAGGGGCATGGAAAACATGCAAAACAACTAAAATATGGCTTGCATCATCTTTATGGAGGAACACTGATGGAAAAGAGTCTGCTGACTCGGAATGCCTTGGTGCTTTTGAGGGGGGGGGGTTCTCATAATATCCAGTATGATCTTGTACATTTTAGGAGCAGCACCAGGATAGCACAGCATACATCCATCGAAGATAAAGTCTTTGAAATCGCACCCACACTGGGAACCGCACTGGTAACCGCACTGTAGTCTCACTCAGGGGCGGGCTGACAACTTATGGGGCCCCCGGGCAATAGGGGATCATGGGGCCCCTGTGTCCTAGCCCATACTCAAAAAAGCCTATGAAAAAGGTACCAGGGGCATTTCATGGGGCCCCCCACTGACCCCGGGCCCTCGGGCAGTACCCGAGTGCTCGAATGGTCAGTCCGCCCCTTGTCTCACTATTTGTATATTATTTTATTCTTAGAACAAAAAGCAATGAAATGCTACCAGGATTCAAAAGCCACTGATCTATATGCAGAGGAAAAAGCAGTAAATTTTAAAAAAGGAATAATAAACTTTTTTAATGAGAAACAATCCTTCTGGTGAGTTTCAAAATAGAAGTTCTGAATTAGTTTAACCTTTCCCAGAAGTTAGAATTTGGATAACAGTCTCTAAACAAAATCCATATTATCTGTATATCTCTCTTGGGGAGATTTACTAATACTGGAGCACTCAGAATCTGGTGCAGCTCTGCATGGTAGCCAATCAGCTTCTAACGTCAGCTTCTTCAATTAAGCTTTGACCATAAAACCTGGAAGCTGATTGGTTTCTCTGCAGAAATGTACCAGATTTTGCATGCTCCAGTTTTAGTAAATCTTCTTATCTGTGCCCAAACCCATGAGTGTTGCCCATAGTCCTTCCAGATGCACGCATGAAACTAGTGGATCATCTCAGGTTCTGCTAAATTTAATTATTTTAAATTTGATAAAGTATATCTAAACACAACCAAAAAAGGAATATATTGCAGTTTAAAAGTCCTTAGATGTGGTGGCTGAATTAGGCTTCTTTTTTGGGCTTTTTTTCCCTTTATTTTCATCTGGTGATCCAGCCAGTAGCACACTTAAGAGTGGATTTACTAAAAGAACATAGACTGTGCATTCAGCAAGTGCAGGTGCCCCAGAGCTTAGTAAATGAGTGGAAGCTCTGCTGACTTCCCTCATCCAATAATGTGCAAGCAAAAATGCTTTTTTTCGTTTTTTGTTTTTTTTTTCATTTTCCATGTGATTGGATATTTTTGGCAAAGCGGAGCTTCACCTCATTTAGTACGCTCTGCTGCAACTGCACTTGCAGAGTGCACAGTCTATTTGCCTTTAGTAAATCAACCCCTTTCTGTTTTAAGATAGTATATTGATTTCTCCACTGTATCTATGGAGGAGCAGTGCAGCCATCATTGGACAGCAGCATTGCTGACCTGTGGAAAAGGTAGTGTTAAAGGATAAGTTCACCTTTTAGACAAAAATAATAAATGCACATTTTTTTTGCAGGTGAAGAAATGTACATTTATTATTTGCCGGAACCGGCGGCAAATTTGAAAATTTTAAAAAAATTACATTTTATTTAAAACGATTATTTCATAGCAAAACATTCCTGTATCAATCCATTTCACATACATTTTGTCCCTACTGCTTTGTCCGGCGCCCTGCCTGCATTTTGGCTGTCCTTTCTGCCTGGAAACTGAGAAAAGTCCACGGCGTCCAAAAAGTGTCCCTTTAGGTCAAAATCGGTTTTAGACCGGCTAGAGAACAGCGATAGTAAATCAGAACTACTTGCAGAATTGAGTGATAATGATTCGTGGGGGAAATTCATCATCAGACACTGAAAAAAACGATTTTGCGACTTTGCTCAGCGATGTGCGAACTTGGCGCTATATTTCAAATTTCAGTGTTTTTGGTTTGATTATATTATTGAATTAAATTTATTATTATTATTATATTATTATTTTTTATGAGTATTTATTAAATTATAATTTATGATTTCGTGTTTCAAGTTTTATCCTATCCGGAATGTTTACTAGACTCTTGTTCAGACCGATTTCAGTGAGTTATTCCTAAAAATTACAGGCCTACAATAAAAAAAATACATATTTCCATGCAAAAAAATGGTACCGCTTTCAGCACCAAAAATCTGAAATAATCATACCGCCGAGGAGGTTAAGTCTGGTACACACAGGTAGTTTTTTTTGTTCAACCCAGTGGGCTGAATGAAAAACAAAATGGAGGTTCTTGCTCAATATACTAACTATACGATGTAAGTACAGCGATCTCCCCTCTGAACTATTGTCTACTGACATGAGGACTGCCCCCCCCCCCCACCACCACCATAATAACACACTGGTCAGCGCTCACAGCCACACAGGCTGAATGTCAGCTGTTTCTGTTGAACTGGCCGATACCACCTGATATTCAGCCCCTGTGTACCAGCCTTTAGATGGACTAGTAGACTTAAATAGACTTTACATAAGTGACTAGCAAATTAAAGTCTAATACTTTTTAAGCATTTTTTTCCTTTAGGGATACATTTTTTTAATCAAATGCATACAAGTTCACCATTGTAAGCAGCCCTGTCAGTGTTGAATGGTTTGTCTTAGCCTCCTAACTTCTACTTTTGCTTGACAGCTTGGTCTGTTGAAATTAAAAGCCTTACTGGCAGGTTCAGCAGGTAATAAAACTATTTTATTGGGGGATTCTGAAAAGCAAGGACTACTCTGTTAACGCCATTGACATACTACATCATAGGACTTGATACATCATATCATGATCTTATAGATCAACTGTGGGTGTAGGAGTATACTTTTTTTTTTTTAAATGGTTGAACTGGATGGACTTTTGCCTTTTTTCAACCAGATTAACTATGTAACTATATACGTAAAGTTTCATTTTGCCTATTATTCCACTTTAAGCTACTCCACACAAGGGGCGGACTGACCATTTGGAAACTCGGGTACTGCCCGAGGGCCCGGGGTCAGTAGGGGGCCCCATAAGATGCCTCTGGTACCGTTTTCATAGGCTTTTTTGAGTTTGGGCAAGGACACAGGGGCCCAATGATCCCCTATTGCCCGGGGGCCCCATGAGTTGTCAGTCCGCCCCTGCTCCACACCTAAAATCATCTAAGATCCTGTATGTTTAGACTGTATGTTTATACATTGGTCGAAGGCATTACTTTTATATTGTATGTTTGACCTGTAATCTTTTTCACTTTTGTATAATAGATAGTTATCAAAAGGAGAGCCCTCTTTTACACTGTGAGTCTAATTATACCCAGTATTTTTATCATGGTGATGGATATTGCTGGATTCTACCTCCCACCAGAGAGTGGTGAAAGAATATCATTTAAGATCACCCTTCTTCTCGGTTACTCTGTCTTTCTCATGATTGTTTCTGATACATTACCTGCAACTGGAACTCCCTTAATAGGTAGGTAGGATCTTTCACTGTACTACTCAAAATATATTTTTTATAAAGGCTGGGTCTTGAACTTGCATTGGTTCTACTTTTCTCTGAAATTTTAGGCTCAATTCACACTTGTGCGGGTGGAAACCGCTGTGAGACCCATACTTTTTCCCACAGCTTGACCGCCTGCACACAAAATGCGGGCCTCATGGATGGGTGGCAGTAATCCTAATGGCACGACGCCTACACTGGAAATCGTGCCCACAATGGGAATCGCACTATATTCACAACAGCTTTTGCTAGCATTGTGATCATGTGATTGCATAGCGATCATGTGACCACCAGGCCTATTTACCAGGATCCACATTTTGCTTGGGTGCACAGCACCCTCCTGTGTTAGTACAGCCTGAGCTACGTACTGGTATGTTGCTCTGCCTGTAGCTGGCACCCGTCTGCAGTAGTACTGCAGACGGGGCGGTCAGCAAATGGTTAAAAGAATGTGTGCATGATACTAGAAAAACAAAAACAGAGGGAGCACCAGACTTTGCGCATTACCTTAAAAACGCTTTTTATTGAAGAAATAAAACAGGCAGTACATGATATCAAGCTCTTCAATATCCATTGTGACCTGCACACTCTAGTCCACTAAGCCAATCCCAACATAGGGAAGACACTTCCAATGGTTGACGTGTTTTTCGAGGGTAGGTACTCAGAGCCACTGAAGTTTTTAAGGAAGTGCACAAGGCTTTTTCTCCCCTCTGTTTTTGTTTTTCTAGTGTTGTTTTTGGGCTTCCCCAGTACTGAGGGGGTCACAAAGTCTTGCCCAGCTTCAAATTCCCGAAGACCTAAGGGTCTACATTGATGGAACATCCACCTTGAGCACAGGACGTTGTTTGTGTTATTTTTGATTCATGTCGTTCAGTGGGGGGTTAACTGTACTTAGTGCTTACATTAAATAAATGATTAAAATTTGGTATTTTAAGAAGAGCAGATTTTAGTAAACTGCAATTGCCCAGCAAATATGCAGACATAATAATGGAATACTTAATGTAAACTGGTTGGTGATTGGTAATACTTTTTTTGTTATCTCATCCTATAAGGTATCTACTATGTTATGTGCATGGGACTTCTTATGATCAGTTTGATAGAGAGCATCTTTATAGTGCGGATGGTCCACCAGCACAATGTCCATGCAGAAGTTCCCAAATGGCTTAAACATTTGGTTCTGGAGAAATTCATTTCTGTACTGGGTATCCAAAACAAAATGTTTGAAGAACTCAAGAATCCCTCATATAAACCTCAGGAGGTGGAGACTGATGGTACTGGTAGGTTTCAGAAAATACTTTTAAAGTAGCCATCATAGGAAGCTTTAACCCTGTGGTGCTCCTTGGATCCTAGGGTACATCTAGTTTTATCCAAGTCTTTTAACCAGATTTTAGCCTACAAAACTGTGTAAAGCTTTTATGTGGACACACAGAGCCATTATAGACTGTGTAGATCAATATGTGGATACACCCAGATGTTGTGTCTCCACATTTAGAAGACATGATATTAACTGTAGTATAAACCTCACAAACGTACAATAAAAAACAAAATACTACATGGATTAAGCCTCATTGGAATTCTGCTTTAAATAATCTACACTACACATTACACACACAATCAGGCCCCGATCTCTGGCAAACAGAGGACACCAGAAGTCTCAAAAATGTAGCCACACTCTCGAGCGACTTGCACAAGACAAAGTCTCAGAAAGATTTCAACCTACATAAATCTGCTCTCCAGAAATACTATTCCTGCCTCCACACTGCCAAGCAGATCTATTTCATCGCTCTCGTTAACACCTTCTCATCCAGTCCTCGTCAACTCTCCTCTACCTTCAACTCTCTTTTTCGTCCTCCACTGCCTCCACCCACTAACTCACTAACTGCCCAGGAGAGCGACAATCACTTCAAAAAGAAGATTGATACAAAGATGCCCAAATACCTCCACCACAGAACACTCCATATCCACAGGTACAATCACTACTTCTCTCATTCAACCCCACTACTATAGACAAGGTTGCAAAACTTTTTTCTAACACCCACCTAACCGCCTGCCCACTGGACCATGTTTCATCACAAATGCTACGGTCGCCCTCTCTAAAACATGCATTAGTCACCCCCATACTTAAAAAGCCCTCACAAGACCCTGCCAATCTTAACAACCTACAACTCATCTCCATACTCCTCTTTTCCTTTAAACTACTTGAACGCCTGGTCTACAACCAACTGAGTGACCATCTCACTTAGAACAACCTTCCTGATCCCCTTCAGTCCAGATTTCACCCACAACACTCAATGGAAACTGCTCTCCTTAAACTTACAAATGACCTACTAACGGCTAAATCCAAAGGACACCATTTTGTACTCCTACTCCTGGATCTCTCTGCTGCCTTTCATGCTCCCTCCTCCTCAAAATACTCTACTGCTCTGGTCTTCATGACTGTGCTCTTCATTGTTTTTCATCCTACTTATCCCACCGCACCTTCACTTAGAATTGTACTTCCACTTCTCCTCTCCCTTTCTCTGCTGGAGTTCCCCAAGGTTCTGTTCTTGGACCTCTCCTATTTTTAATCTACAGCTCCTCCCTAGGTCAGTTGATTGCCTCCCATGGTTTTCAATACCATTTCTATGCTGATGACACCCATATCTATCTCTATACTCCTCAGCTCACTTCACTAGTCTCCCTACACATCACTGATCTACTAATAGATTAATCAGCCTGGATGTAACACCACTTTCTGAAAATCAATCTATCCAAAACCAAGCTCATAATATTTCCTCCCTCACAAGCCCCTTCCCCTGACTTCTCCATCAAAATCAATGGCTCAACCATCAACCTGTCCCCACAAGCCAAGGCTATAGGTGTAATCTTGGATTCTGAATTATCCTTTTGGCCCCATATCCAATCACTGTCCAAAGCCTGCCACCTAAATCACTGCAATGTCTCCAAAATACGCCCCTTCCTAACCAATGACACCGCAAAGCTTCTAACTCACTCCCTGGTCTTCTCCCAACTCGACTGCTACAACTCCCTCCTCACTGGCTTACCTTTATATAGGCTATCCCCCCTCCAGTCAATCATGAATGCTGCTGCCAGGCTCATCCATCTTACCAACCATTCAGTGTCTGCCACCCCTCTCTGCTAATCTCTCCACTGGCTTCTGATTGCCCAACAAATTAAATTCAAGATACTTACATCCACAACTCAGCCCCCAGCTACACCACTACCCTAGTCTGAAAATACCGACCAAATCATTCTCTTCATTCCTCCCAAGACCTCCTGCTCTCTAGCTCCCTTGTTGCCTCCTCCCATGCTCGCCTCCAGGACTTCCAGAGCCTCTCCCATCCTCTGGAATGCCCTACACCAATGTGTCCAACAATCTCCTACTCTGTCCACTTTTAGATGATCACTGAAAACTCATCTCTTCAGAGAGGCCTATCTTGCCCCACCTATCAACTGTACATGTACACTCTAAAAAATAACTCAAGCGACCTGTTACCACCACTTAATTAAATGTGTATTTCCAAGATAAAAATCCTAATTTATTGGTTTAAATAAACTTTTTCATTTAAAAACCTACTTTCATGAGTTGTGTTGAAATGATAATGTTGGAAATTACATCAACTTAATATTGTGTGTCATGTACAGTTACATTTCTGCATTCATTGTTGTACAATGAAATTTAAGTTAAGGTACCTTAATAAATTTGACTTGGTAACTTAATTTTGCTCTACATTGAGAGCTGCATTGCAAGTCTCCACCCCCATTCACTTAACACAAATCAAGTCTCAGTTGTTTCAAAAACTGTTCCTTGAACTTGTTGGACTGAAAGCCAGTGCTAAAGTAATGGGTCTCAAGTACAGTATTCTCTGAAGAACGTATGTGTTCCATAGCACAGTCATACTCAGATGACATTTTTCACTTTTATTTCAGTTCACAAAATGGTTGTCGCAGGGTAATGCGGAAAGAATATAGCAAATTGTAAGAAAGCTCACAAAATATCAACTTTCAATATCCTCCAATAGCTTCACTATATTGCCACAATTTGTTGCACAATATAGCAAAGGTCTTGTAGAGAAACAGTTTCTGCACCAGACAGACAATATTAAAAAAATCTTAATGCAAAGTGCTTACTCATTCATCAGTACAACTTTAAGGATTTGATTTTGGTGTGCAAAAAATGTCAATTGTTTAACAATTGGATTGTTGGGCCTTGGTTCACATAATGAAGTGCATGTGAATCACAAAGGAACTGCAACGCATTCCTGTGCAATTCACATGTGGTTCAGCGTAATGCAATTTGAGCCCATTCATTTTGAATGAGCTCAAATCACACCACATCGCACCAAAGACATGCATGCACCAATTTTTGAACCACAGTGCAACCAGATTGCATGTTTTGTTTTGTACCATGCAATCTGGTGCCGGCAAATGCACTGTGTTTGCAACACTGACATCCACTGCAGACTGCAAGGGCAGTGCGATTTGAATGCGGTGCGCGAAATGCACACAGATTGCGGGGTTTCTGCAACACATTCTAGTGTAAGCCTAAACTGATTAATTCATTTTTGAAAGCTAGTATAAAAAAAACAAAGCTAAAAACTAATACAGAAAATCAATTTGGATCAACTTGATTTTTAACTGCTTTTTAACTTTAAAAAACTTGCTCATACGTGTAGCAATTAAGTACACGTGACTTGAAGGTTTCTTATAAAAACTGGAAAAACTATTTGAATTAACTTAATATGTTTAAGTACTCAACTTAAAACATGTGTTTATAATGCCAGTAATTAAGTTGGCGGTAAATAACAATGCATTCATTTCTATCAGAAAAGCTAATTACCTCAATGCAATGTAGTTTGTTGCTTCAACTTAATTTCACCAGGCATTGTCATAACTTAAAAAGCTTGATGCAAACTGTTGCGTTAATTTTTTTTGTTGAGCCAAAACATTATTTTTTAGAGTGTATTTTCTTCATCAGTCCATCCCCCACAGTTATTACCTCTTGTATCTCTCGTACCTCCCTCTTAGATTGTAAGCTCTAACAAGCAGAGCCTGTGCTTCCTCCAGAATTAAATTGTATTGTAATTATACTGTCTGCCCTTATGTTGTAAAGTGCTGTGTAAACTGTTGGCGCTGTATAAATCCCATGTAAAAATAATAATAGATGAAAAGTCAACTATTTGCCTGAACTTGTTTTAACAGAAAAAGATGCGAAGTGCAGAAATCCACCATACAAATACTCTAATATAACAATCTAAATATACTGTAATCAATAGATCCAGGAGCTAGAGCTCTGGCATTCTGGAAAATACTTTGACTTGATTTCAAAATCATAGTACTGACACCCACCCCCCACCATGAAAAAACACTGCAATAAACAGGAAAAAAATACATTTTAGAAGAACACTTTTTTATATTACACTGTGGGTATAGGTCGGCATTTGAGGTTTGTATATTTTAATTCTAATTCTAAAGTAGGCTTTTGATTTCCCCCCATTTCATGTCACACTTTTCCTTGGTGGGAAGGAGGTAAAATTATTAAGTGGACTTAGACTTTTTTTGCAGGGTCTGATTTAATCGGACTTCTCTGATTTTCCCGCTTTGGATATAAAATAAATTCTGAACATTAAAAGAAACATAAAAATGCTAATGAAATGTCCTTCTTCTACAGGAATCATAGGGAACTTGAACAGTGTTTGTCCAAGAGAAAGCCCAATGAAAAAGGATGTGGCTTTGCCAGTTGCAGAAAATTGTGGTCTATTATCCAAGATTCTCAAAGAAATTGTATCCATCAGGGAGCATGTAAAAAACGAAGATGAAATAATTACAAAAGAATGGCTGCAAGTCGCTTACATACTAGATGTATTAATCTTCCGTGCTTATCTTTTTGTAATGATCTTGTTTGCAGCTTCATTGGTTGCAGTTTGGTCCATTAAGTTTTAGGTGTAAACACTTTCGCTTTCATTTTATACCATAATTGTTACATTGACAGGTGATGATTGGTGAGGGGTGTTCAAGTCAAACTGGGGCTTTTAATTTTGCAGGTATAAAAAAGGATGCTAGCATGGTGGTACTACACGCAGTAGTCAGTGACAAGTGTGTCCTATTACTGATAGGTGCACATATGTCACGGGCAAGTCCAGAGCAGGGGCGGACTGACCATTTGGAAACTGCCCGAGGGCCTGGGGTCAGAAGGGGGCCCCGTTAGATGCAAATGGTACCTTTTTCATAGGCTTTTTTGAGTTTGGGCAAGGTCACAGGGGCCCCATGATCCCCTATTGCCCGGGGGCCTTATAATTTGTCAGTCCGCCCCTGGTCCAGAGACTATTAATCAAGATGGCAAACAACAGTGTTAGTGTGTGCATAGAACAGAGTGTGGTGATGAAGTTTCTTGTGAACGAAGGTGTAAAACCAGCTCCATCTATAGAAGAATTCAAGCACAATACAGTGATCAGATGCTCAGCCGCAATAGGACAGCTGTGTGTAAACTTTCAAAGATGGCAGTATGTCCATCAATGACAATCTCGGCCGTGGTGGTTCCCAGTCAACAGCAGTCATTCCTGTGAACATTCAGCACGTGGTTCACCTGATCCTGAATAATCAACCTGTCATGAAATTGAACAAGAGGTTAACCTTTCTGTGGGAACGGTGAACACAATGATGACAAAGTGAAGCTGGCTGTCCTAGGATGGTTCAGGCGTACGACAAATCTCTCTGTGCTGAAGCTTTTACGGGAATAAGTTACATGCTGGAATAAGTGTAAAAATGTAGCAGGAGAGTATGTTGTAAAATAAATGCAATTTCCACTGCTTGAAATTTGTTCTTTTATTATATAAACTCAAAAGTTCTGATTTGACTTGAACGTCCCTCGTAAAATGTTCCCTCATTTGCATTTGCAGAAACCTTATGCAGTACTACTATAGTAATATGTTGGATGGCTACTGAAAGTTTTGTCACAATTGTGCAATATGTTAAAGAAGTCTGAAAGGGTTTACTATTACTTTAAAATGGCCCTACATATTTAATAATTATTGGGAAATGTTATCTGCATAACCAACCAAAATCTCTGTAGCCAGTTTTTTATTGGAAATTACAAAGATACAATTAAATTGTTTACATATTTATATTTCATGGATCATTTGACCTACCTTGGCTAATTTGCTAAATGAGCTGTGAATATTTACATTGGTTATCCAATTGTATGAAAAGCAAATTCCTGTTTACTTATTTACAGTATCTGCACAATACTCAAAGTGAACAGAATCTACTTTTCTTATAATTGGATAAAGAAGTGAATGTTCACATTTTTATGTATGAAAATTCTCAGCTCTTTTAGTAAATTAGCCCAAATGGCGGCAAGTAAAAAATTTCAGTCCTTCTTAGCTCAGACTTCTGGACAGAAGGATATTTTTCCCAACTCTTCACCAATGCTCTTTCTATACATACAACTAAAGTGACTTGACACTTGAAAGAAATATTCTGACTGACAATTGTTTTCTTGGAATCCTAACAAACAGCCTCCAATGAAGGTGAATGCTGTTAAGTTATTATTCGTTTTGTCAAATTGAATTTCATGTATAATTATGCTAAACTCATTGTTAAATGATATCTCTTCCCGAGTCACCCTTGCTCTGAGAAGAGTTAACTTTGGGTTGTCTTTGTACCACTAGGCTAGTGCCCTTTGCTGTCAACTTCAATTCTAAATTGTATTTAAATATTTTTACAACATTCTTGACTCGGGATATAAATCAATCTAAAGACGCTGGAGGTTATTTACTAAAACTAGAGGGTGCAGAATCTGGTGCAGCTCTGCGTAGAAACTAATCAGCTTCCAGGTTTTATTGCCAAAGCTTAACTGAACAAGCTGACGTTAGAAGCTGATTGGCTCCCATGCACAGCTGCACCAGATTTTGAATGCACCAGTTTTAGTAAATTTCCCCCTCTTATGCAGGCCATAGATGGGTCAAAAATCGGCCGATTTTTCGGCCGAAAATAAAATCGGCCGATTTTCGGATCGTTAGTGGGCTAAATGTTCGGCCGTTTTTCGGTATTTTGGCAGATTTTTTTTATCAGTAAAGTTGGAAAAAATCGGCCGATTTTGCCGACCGGCCGATTTTCGCGGCAATGATGGGCAAATCGGCCGATATTTTACCGATAAAAAAATCTGCGCATGAGCAGTGACCTGCAAGAGGAAGACAAAAAGAAGAAAAAAAGAAGAAGAGGATGAAGAAGAGGAAGAAGAAGAAGAAGAGGAAGAAGTAGAAGAAGAAGAGGATGAAGAAGAAGAAGAAGAGGATGAAGAAGAAGAGGATGAAGAAGCAGAAGAAGAAGAGGATGAAGAAGCAGAAGAGGAAGAAGAAGAAGAGGATGAAGAGGCAGAAGAAGAAGAGGATGAAGAAGCAGAAGAAGAAGAGGATGAAGAAGAGGATGAAAAAGAAGAAGAAGAGGATGAAGAAGAAGAAGAGGAAGAAGAAGAAGAGGATGAAGAAGAAGAGGATGATGAAGAAGAGGATGAAAAAGAAGAAGAAGAAGAGGATGAAGAAGAAGAAGAGGATGAAAAAGAAGAAGAAGAGGATGAAGAAGAAGAGGATGAAGAGGAAGGTGAAGAAGAGGAAGATGAAGAAGATGAAGAAGAGGATTGTCAGGGCAGGAGCTGAGGAACGGACAGGCAGGCCTAACAATGTAACGCACTGGCTGACGACAACCACCACCCACAGACCGAAGTCCCTCAGGGCGCGGAGTCTAAGTCCCAGGCTGCCCTTCACCAGGGCCCCTGATGGTGGGGATGGACTTGACGCAGCCTGGAACCAGGTCGCGGCCCCCGAGACACCTCAGCTGCGGTAATGGCCGCTGCCAATGGCGTGTAGCTGGTGGAAGAAACAAAAGAGTAGTCAGACAAGCCGGGGTCAACAACAACAGGACAAAACAGTACAGGACAGCAGACGAGAATCACAGGTCACAAGCCGGGTTCAGCAACAGAGGGTCAGATCAAAGGAGAATACAAAGAATAGTCAAGTCACAAGCCGAATCAGAATACCAGGAGAGTCACGAGAGTCAGAACAGAGTAATAGTAACACAAAGACACAAGACACAAGTGCAAAGAGCATGTGCGGGCCACAGGCTTATATGTCATCAGCCACGCCCCTCTGGGGGGTGGACCTCAGAGACCTGAAGGCATAAAAAGGATTCCCATCATGCACAGCAGAATCCAAGATGGACGCCAGCACATGGAGTAACATAACCTCAGGGAAAGGTAAGACCTTGACAGTACCTCCTCCTCAATGGCCCCTCCCCCTCCGCGGCTCAACAAAAGGTTTCTGAGGAAAGCGGGTATGAAAAGCGCGGAGGAGGGCAGGAGCATGGACATCCGCGGAAACAACCCAGGAACGCTCCTCAGGACCATAACCGCGCCAATGAACCAGGAACTGTAATCGACCGCGCACCAATCGAGAGTCCAGGATCCGGCTCACCTCATACTCCTCTTGACCGTCAACCCGGACAGGATGGGGCCGAGGCAGAGAGGTAGTGAAGCGATTGCAGATCAGAGGTTTCAACAGGGAAACATGAAAGATATTGGAGATCCGCATCCCAGACGGAAGGGCAAGGGCATAGGTCACCGGATTCACTTTGCGGAGAATGCGGAAAGGACCGACAAAACGGGGAGCTAGTTTGGGTGTGGGCACCCGAAGATTGAGGTTGCAAGTAGACAACCACACCCGATCGCCGACCTGGTATGAAGGAGCGGGCAACCTGGAACTTTTGGCGCTGAGCTGAGTCCCTCAAGGCCCTCTGGATCTGCCCCTATGAAGAACGCAGGGCAGCAAGATGGTTCTCCACAGCCGGAATGTCCTGTGGTGAGAACCTCTCAGGTAATACTGCGGGTTGGAACCCATTAAATAATTTGCGCTAGTAAATATATATAAATATATGTAAAGAAATCATCAAATCATAAGTCCAGAAAAATATATATATACCAATACCACAGAAAAATATATAAAAAACTTTTTAGGTGCAAAAAAACTTTTGTGCAAAAGGAGTGTCTCAATATAAAAAAAAGTGTCTCAATATAAAAAAATTTCACCAAAAAACCTTGATAATATAATGGCAGATCATCCATAAAAATATCTTCAGAAACGGAAGCTCTCCAACACACCGATCCTCATCGATCGAAATAACAGGACGAAAAACTTTGTAGTTAATCGAAAATCCACTTCTCCAATAGAAAAAGGACCACCTTCAAACGTATCCATGGGGGGAAATGCCAAGCACTCGAGAGAAACAGAAAGACTTCATGGTGCAATATTATAAAAACCAATTCCTTTATTAGATACTCATTGCACTTACTCAAGAGGTGTCCCAGCCGACACCAGCATCAACAGCATCAACAGCAATCACATAAACGAGCCTGACTACTCAGCACATGTGCAATAGCTGGCAGTCAAAAACGTAATGACATCACATCAATCAAGCTCCGCCCTACGCGTTTCGTCATCGACGTCCTCACGGAGACGTCCGCTCCGTGAGGACGTCGATGACGAAACGCGTAGGGCGGAGCTTGATTGATGTGATGTCATTACGTTTTTGACTGCCAGCTATTGCACATGTGCTGAGTAGTCAGGCTCGTTTATGTGATTGCTGTTGATGCTGTTGATGCTGGTGTCGGCTGGGACACCTCTTGAGTAAGTGCAATGAGTATCTAATAAAGGAATTGGTTTTTATAATATTGCACCATGAAGTCTTTCTGTTTCTCTCGAGTGCTTGGCATTTCCCCCCATGGATACGTTTGAAGGTGGTCCTTTTTCTATTGGAGAAGTGGATTTTCGATTAACTACAAAGTTTTTCGTCCTGTTATTTCGATCGATGAGGATCGGTGTGTTGGAGAGCTTCCATTTCTGAAGATATTTTTATGGATGATCTGCCATTATATTATCAAGGTTTTTTGGTGAAATTTTTTTATATTGAGACACTTTTTTTATATTGAGACACTCCTTTTGCACAAAAGTTTTTTTGCACCTAAAAAGTTTTTTATATATTTTTCTGTGGTATTGGTATATATATATTTTTCTGGACTTATGATTTGATGATTTCTTTACATATATTTATATATATTTACTAGCGCAAATTATTTATTAATTGGTACACTTTATATATGGTGGTTTTTTGCAGCTGGTACACTATTAGTAAGTTATACAATTTTGACCATAGGCGCTATTATTAATTTTTCTTAGGGTTGGAACCCATAGTTGGCCATGAAGGGCGACATCCCGGAGGAGGAGTTGACCGCCGAGTTCCTGGCAAACTCTGCCCAAGGCAGGAGATCGGCCCAATCGTCCTGATGGTCTGAAATATAACATCGAAGGAATTGTTCTAAGGCCTGATTGGAACGCTCCGCAGCCCCATTGGACTGCGGGTGGTAGGCTGAGGAAAAGGAGAGACTAATACCCAACTGGGAGCAGAAGGCGCGCCAGAATCTGGACACGAACTGACTCCCGCGGTCCGAGACAATCACCTTAGGCAACCCATGCAGGCGAAAAATCTCCCTGGAAAAGACCGTGGCCAGTTCTTGCGCTGTTGGTAATTTCCTGAGTGGAATGCAATGGCACATCTTGGAAAACCGATCGACGATCATGAGGATGACCGTATGACCCCGAGACACCGGGAGGTCTACAATAAAGTCCATACCTAGGTGTGACCAAGGACGCTCCCCATTGGGAATGGGTTGCAGAAGACCCAAAGGGAGATGCCGTGGAGACTTATTCTGGGCACAGATCGAACATGCCGCTACATAAGAGGCAATGTCGGCACGGAGGGTTGGCCACCAGAATAAGCGAGAGATGACCCAACACAGCTGGTTCTTCCCCGGATGCCCGGCAGTTTTGGCGTTATGGTAGGTACGCAGCAGGCGGGTGCGCAATCCCTCGGGTACAAAACATCTACCCTCCCATGATGATTCCCATCATGCACAGCAGAATCCAAGATGGACGCCAGCACATGGAGTAACATAACCTCAGGGAAAGGTAGGACCTTGACAGTGATGAAGAAGATGAAGAAGAAGAGGATGAAGAAGAAAAGGATGAAGAAGAAGAGGAATTCCAGTCCGGCAAAAAGTGTCCCTGCAGAGAGCTCCGCTATTTCTTCGGACAGTTCCTTGACATTTATAGCGGTTGCAACAATGTATTTATTTGTTTCCGAATAAAAACATCTGTATCCTAAATGGATACAAATAGATTCATTGTTGCAACCGCTATAAATGTCAAGGAACTGTCCGAAGAAATAGCGGAGCTCTCTGCAGGGACACTTTTTGCCAGCTGTAGACGGGATGAAAATCGGCCGATTTTTTTTACCGTTGCTGGTAACGTCGGCCGCTTGAATGACCGATTTTTTTTTTTTTTAAAAGAAAAATCGGCCGATTTTCGACCCGTCTATGGTCTGCATTAGTCTGATGGCAGGGCAAATAAAACACATTTTAAAAGAATGGTGACCTCTGAGATGGAAACCAAGAAAGAACATCTTATATAAAGATGTCTTCAGACATGAGATGACAGTAGTCTGATCCAGCCATTAATAGCTGAATTGGGTGAGAATACTATGGCCATGGGGTCAAACAGATATCTGCGGTCATCTTTTTCTCCCTCTTTTGTTTGCCCCTGAATGGAGAGGATCCAGCACCATCTGCTACAAACTCGTCAGCAATTCGCCATTCTTCTTCCGAAAGTAATAAATATGAATGCTCAGCCAAACAAAGCATTTTGTTTTATTTGCATAATGGGCATCAGTGGTGCTTGAGGTTGGTCAGGTCATGACTTCATGGTCTACAAGGAATGTAAACTCTCTAAATCAACATGAACTATTTTTAATCCTTATGCTGAGAGCCTGAGCCTGGGTCCACATATGCGCGAGCCAGTTTTGACAGCGCAATTTCAGTCCCCTGCGGTGCGACTTTGTTCAGCAGTTCCAGTGCAATTCAGGTGCGAATTGTCAAGTGTATGACATTAGAAGTCCCACCGGAACCGGGCTCAAAAATCTTACCAGATTATTTTTGAAAATGCACTGCAACTGGCCTGCACATTCGTGAACCAGCTCTATTAAAAAGGCTGCAGGTTCATACCTGTTAAAAAAAAAAAAAAAAAGGCTGTAGGTTCATGCGAATTGGGATTTTTTTTTGTATTTCTTCAGTTGCTTTCTGGTTTCTGGCCTAGTCCAAAATTATATCATATATCCCAGGAGTTTTCAGGCAGGGAGAAGGGGTTTTCTCAGCTAAGCACACCCTCCTGCCTGCATGCCTGAGCTAAGGGCAGATGGATTAAAGGAAGTAAATACCACATGAATCATCTCCCCTAATCAGGATGGCCATGGCTCAAAATGCTAAGGGGTGTTCTTCAAAGTGATTTCTTAATAAAAATAAAGCATGGAAACATGGATGAGGGAGTTTGCTTTGAATTCTAAATATAATATTTGAAATCATTTTTTGCACTTATTGGAGGATGCTTTTGACTTTCACAAGCCATAAAATAAAGTCAAAGCAAATTCAGTTTTGAAAGATGCTTTGTTTCAGACAGTATCACGTTATCATTTTCAAAAGCTGCTCCTGATTCAGATATTGCATTCAAAAATTATTCTACATATAACTTTTCCAGGGGGTGATAGCAATGATCCTAGCCATCGATGAATGTAAATTTCACAAATCAAAATTTCTCACTTCTGAAAAAAACTTGGGGTTGATTTATTAAACTGGAGAATGCAAAATCTGGTGCATCTGTGCACGGTAGCCAATCAGCCTCCAGGTTTTTTTATTGTCAAAGCTTAACCTCCCTAGCGTTCTGATTATGTCAGTATTTCTGTATTCAAAGCGGTACATTGTTCTCAATGGAAATATGTTGTTTTTTTATTATAGGTCTGTAATTCTTAGCAATAACTCACTGAAATCTGTCCAAACAAGAGTCTAGTAAACATCCCGGGTATGGTAAAATTTGAAACACGAAATCATAAATTATAATATAATAAATAATCATAAAAAATAATAATATAATAATAATAAAGTTAATTCAATAATATAATCAAACCAAAAACACTGAAATTTGAAATAGAGCGCCAAGTTCGCACATCGCTGATTTCAGTCGCAAAATTATTTTCAGTGTCTGATGACGAATTTCCCCACAAATCATTATCACTCAATTCTGCAAGTGGTTCTGATTTACTATCGCTGTTCTCTAGCTGGTCTAAAACCACTTTTGACCTAAAAGGATGCTTTTGAATGCCATGGACGTTTCTCAGTTTCCAGGCAAACAGTAAAAATGCAGGCAGGGCACAGGACAAAGCACTCGGGACAAAATTTATGTGAAATGGTTTGATACAGTAATGTTTCCCTATGTAATTTTAGCGTTTTGAGTGAATGTCACTTTTAAAATTTTTGAATTTCCCACCGGTTCCGTCCCCCGTACGTCCAATACATCCTGATGCTCGCAGGGACCAGAACCCGGAAGACGGATGCCGGCATCAGCCGGAGGACATGGCCAGGGACGCTGCAGGGGGAACATCGCGGGAGCGCAGGACAAGGTAAGTGCTGCAGGGATTGCTGGAGAAGCGCTGCAGTGTATTCCTGAGTGTAGCTCGGGGTTACTGCTTCTGGTACTGAAAGTTTACCCCGAGCTATACTCGGGAATACCGCCAGGGAGGTTAATTGAACAAGCTGAAGTTATAAGTTGAGTGGCCACCATGCACAGTTGCACCAGATTTTGCATTCTCCAGTTTTAGTAAATAAACTCCAATGTGGGCAGTACAGTGGTTTAATGGTTAGCACATTCGCTTGGCAGTACTAGGGTCGCTGGTTCGAATCCCAACCACAGCACCACCTGCCTGCAGTTTGCATGTTCTCCCTGTGCTTGCTTAGGTTTCTTCTGGGTACTCCAGTTTCCTCCCACACTCCAAAGACATGCTGGTAGGTTAATTGGCTCCTGTCTAAGTTGGCTCTAGTATGTGAGTTATGTGAGTTAGGGACCTTGAGGGTTAGAGACTGACATGAATGTACAATATACAGTGGCGTCTCTAGGCAGGTGTGGGGGTTGCGCACTGCACCAGGTGACACCTACCGAACGGGGTAACACCAGACCCGCTCCACAAAAAGGTAAGTTGTAAAGCAAGCCAATGATCCACACAGAATGGATCAGATCTGCAGATTGAGCATAATGGATCGAAGCCCAACCCATTATGCTCCCCAATCCGCAGATCCGATCCATCTGCGGGGATCGTCGGCTTGATTTACAACTTACCTTTTCGTGGAGCTGGTCCGATGTCACCCCATGCGGTAGGTATCACCCATCTGCGAATTGGGGAGCATAATAGATCGGACTCCAATCCATTATGCTCAATCCGCAGATTGGATCCATCCTGCGGGGATTGTCAGCATGCAACCTATATGGGGTGACACCGGACCCGCTCCACGAAAATGTAAGTTGTAAAGCAAGCCAATGATCCCCGCAGGATTGGATCGGATCTGAGGACTGAGCATAATGGATTGGAGTCCGATCCATTATGCTTAACCTCTTTAGCGGTATTCCCGAGTGTAGCTCGGGGTAAAACTTCAATACCAAGAGCGGTAACCCCAAGCTACACTCGGGCTTACCATGAGGCGTTGCTCAGGGAGTCCCTGCAGCACTTACCTTGTCCTTCGCTCCCACGATGTGTCCCCTGCAGCGTCCCCGGCCATCTCCTCTGGACGATGCCGGCATCCGGCTTCCGTGTTCCGGTCCCTGTGACGTCGGGACGTACGGGTGCCGGAACCGACGGGAAATTTGAAATTTTGAAAAAATGTCATTTTTGCTGTCATTGCTGTTTCAATCCATTTCACATACATTTTGTCCCTACTGCTTTGTCCTGTGCCCTGCCTGCATTTTGAATGTTCTTTCTGCCTGGAAACTGAGAAAAGTCCATGGCGTCCAAAAAGCGTCCCTTTACGTCAAAAGCGGTTTTAGAACAGCGATAGTAAATCAGAACCACTTGCAGAATTGAGTGATCATGATTCGTGGGGGAAATTCGTCATCAGACACTGAAAACGATTTTGCGATTTTGCTCAGCGATGTGCGAATTTGCCTCTGTATTTCAAATTTCAGTGTTTTTGGTTTGATTATATTATTGAATTACATTTATTATTATCATATTATTATTTTTTATGATTATTTATTAAATTATAATTTATGATTTCGTGTTTCAAGTTTTATCATATCCGGAATGTTTACTAGACTCTTGTTCGGACAGATTTCAGTGAGTTATTCCTAAAAATTACAGCCTACAATAAAAAACGACATATTTCCATGCAAAAAAATGGTACCGCTTTCAGCACAAAAAATCTGAAAGAATCATACCGCCGAGGAGGTTAATCAGCAGATCCGATCCATTCTGCGGGGATCGTCGGGGGGGGGGGCATCAAGTGTTATCGCACCGGGTGACACCAACCCTAGGGACACCCCTGACAATATAGAAATGAAAAGTGCTGCATAAATTGGCAGCGCTATATAAGTACCTGAAATAGATAAATGTGTGAGTGGGACAATATCCTTCTATGTTATTGAGCAAGTATGGATGAAAATTACAAAGCTTGTGCTGCATATTGGACAAATTATTCCCACTAGATAGATGCAAGAATAGATAGATCATTTCTTGAGCATAATTTTTAGGTACTGTAGGTAAGACTGGTCTTGCAAAGGCAAACATCTCACCAAGAATTGTGCATAGTTAATAACACAGACTTCAATTTTCCTCCCTATCTTGGCCAACTGGATGCATCACAAATGTTTTACATGAGACTGTTCTCTGTTTCATGGAGAAAAAAGCAAACAATTTATAAATGGACTGCAGAGAATGTCCAGTATGTTGCCTGTGATAAGAAACACTTCCAACAGCGATGCATTCTGCCTTTTGCTCTTTAGCAAATTTCTGCATGGCTTTGTTATCATCAGATATAGTCGCGCTGAAGGAGTAGGTTGAAAAAAAAATCACACTCCAATATAAAATGTGCCTTATGCAGTAAATATATTCTATTTTTTACAAATTATTTTAGGCTTTGAAACAGTTGTGTAAGTAATAGTAGAAGCATGGCAGAAAAACACTTTGGATAATGCATGGCTGTCTGAATTATTTTATACTGCATAGGGAAAGATGACACAGAAAAACCTAAACTACTTTGTTTCTGTTTTTACTGTGAGCTTTATAACAATAAAAGGAGAATGTAATACTTATCAGGCAATTTTCATTTCAATGTTTGTAATTCTATAGACTGAACTTTTGTACCAATGTTACTACTTTTATGAAATCAGTACAGGATGCTTTCATGACATTTAGTCCTCATGCACGCTGGACATTTTTACAGCGGCTGTTTTTGGCTTTTGATGTTTTTTTCTACAGCCAGTAAACCTTTTATCCTATGTGTCCATGCACACATAGACTGTAATCAACGATTTTTGGCAGGGGTGTTTTTTGGCTTGGAAAAAAAACCAAAACTAGTGGGTTTCTAGAGGAGTTCTTTTAGCTGTAAAAACTTTCTAATGCTGAAAAATGCACAAAACGCGGGAAAACGTAGTAAATCGTGGCAAACCGCATTTTTGGACACAAAAAAAATTTTTCTTGGTAAACAAAAATGCAAACGCGCAAAAATGCTGCAAAACGCAGCTAAATGCTAATGCAAAAATGCTAAAAAAACTCTGAAAAAATCACGTTTTTCACGTGATTTTGCGCACCTAACGTTACCAGCGTTAATAAAATGCCCCGTGTGCATGGAGCCTTAAGCTGCAGAGTATCTGATCTTTCCTATATGAATGCCCAGCACTATCTTTTTCCTATTTCTGCCTCTGTATGACTGAAAATCTGTATCCATATGAGCTAGCAAAGGGAAGAAATTATACCTCTCCTCTTGCCTATTTAGCACTGTGTGTTCTAAACAGTTCTGAAAAGCTTGCATTTATATTATACAGTCTTTTCATGGCACATAATAAATCTTGGCAGAAAACCTCAGCAGCAGCAAACACACCGCTTTCTGGCTACAAGGGGTACATTTGAAATGTTTGTACCCAATATAATAATATGCAATGTGTGTATATTAGGATTACATGAGTGAAAGGAAATTTAAAAAATAAAATAGAATCGAAAAAAAAAATAATTATTGTTCAGTGTGTTATTTACAAAACATAAAAAACTGGAGGGGCAGGAGAAGAGGGGTAGGGCAGCAGGGAGGGATCCTGTATGGTATAGTATAGGGTTCCTCAACCTGGGTTCCATGAAACCCTTGGGTTCCTCTGGAGGTTGATAGGGGTTCCTTGAGCAATGAGCAATTTTTGCCTCTTAGACAAGTTCCCACTGACACCATTGATCTTTTTGGGCTATCTGAAAGAGGGTAATTATTTCCACTGTAAGGAGCATTCTTCCCACTGACCATCACACTATTGTATCATGACTTGTAGATATAGTCATTTTTAGCAGGGGTTCCCTGAGACTGGGAAGTTATTTCAAGGGTTCCTCTGTGTTGAAAAGGTTGAGAAAGGTCAGTGTAGTAACTATGAAATGAATTACCTGTTGAATAAACAGAAAATGATGGGCTTATCTTTACTTACATCTGCAGACATTGGGAGTTGGATACATTTAAAAAAAAAAGGTTTTGAATAAAAAAGATTGGTACATTATAAGAGCTAATTCACGCCAGTCACTGCATTTCACTTGCAGTGAAAATAAAAACATGCCCCCCCCCCCCCCCCAAGACAGCAGCTCCTATAGCTCAATGAGTAAAAAGTACATAATACCCCTACTCATTCAAAAACAAAAAATAAATAGTAAATAAACACACACAACTTTTGACAAGTACATTTGAAATGTTTGTATCTAATATAATAATATACAATGTGTGTATATTAGGATTACATGTGTGAAAGGAAATTGAAAAAATAAAATAGAATCGAATGAAAAAAACTGTAATTTTTGTTCAGTGTGATATTTACAAAACATAAAAAAACTGGAGGGGCAGGAGAAGAGGGGTAGGGCAGCAGGGAGGGGTCCTTTATGGTATAGTACAGGGTTCCTCAACCTGGGTTCCATGAAACCGTAGGGTTCCTCTGGAGGTTGATAGGGGTTCCTTGAGCAATGAGCAATTTTTGCCTCTCAGATAAGTTCTCACTGACACCATCGATCTTTTTGGGCTATCTGTAAGAGGGTAATTTTTCCCACTGTAAGGAGCATTCTTCCCACCAGGGGCGGACTGACCATTTGGAAACTCGGGCACTGCCCGAGGGCCCAGGTCAGTAGAAGGCCCCATGAGATGCCCCTGGTACCTTTTTCATAGGCTTTTTTGAGTTTGGGCAAGGACACAGGGGCCCCATGATCCCCTATTGCCGGGGGGCCTCATGAGTTTTCAGTCCGCCCCTGCTTCCCACTGACCATCACACTAATGTATCATGAGTTCTAGATATAGACATTTTTAGCAGGGGTTCCCTGAGACTGGGAAGTTATTTCAAGGGTTCCTCTGTGTTGAAAAGGTTGAGAAAGGTCGGTATAGTAACTATGAAATCAATTACCTGTTGGATAATCAGAAAATGATGGGCTGATCTTCACTTCCATCTGCAGACATTGTCAGTTGCATACATTTAAAAAAAAAAAAGTTTTTTTTGAATAAAAAAGATTATTGACACATTATAAGAGCTAATTCACACCACTCACTGCATTTCACCTGCAGTGAACATAAAAACATGCCCCCCCCCCCCAGACACCTGCTCCTATAGGTCAATTAGTAAAGAGTACATAATACCCCTACTCATTCAAAAACAAAAAGTCAATAGTAAATAAACACACAACTTTTGAAAAGTCCTTGAAAAAAGTCCCACAGTGTAAATCCACTGCTGTCAATCATGTCATAATGCAATGCAGATCCACATGAATCCTAATGCACTATGCCTGCTGACCCACTGAAAGAAAAATCAGGCAGCCCACTGACACCTCTGAGTTAGTCGCTTGACTCCTGAATGTTGTCTCCTTGTCCTTTCTTTCCTAATATAAACAAAGAAGGGACAAATGTCTCCAGGGGATATTACTGACCTTAGTTGGACATGACCATGTGTGTTCCATGGCATTACAGGGTATCATACAGGTGTCATTGACCAGATAAACTCAAAGGGTCTGATATAGATTTTGGTGTAACCCATTTTTTTTGTGGGGCCACCTTAAAATCCATAACAGACCTAAAGGGCCTGGTAGGAATTATGGAGGATCACTGGTTGTTAGGACACTGGAAGTTCCCAGCTCCTTAACAACCAAGAGGAAGCTGTCACATTTATCGGTAGTAATAATACCTCCTCTAAACGTTTTCCTTCAAACTGCAGATCAAGATTGCTCCAAACACCCATTTGTTCAGCTGTTTGCACAGGATTTTCCATAAATATAAACAGTGTTGAGATCTACCTCATATTATTTCCCTTGCTGGTTGAATGTTCTTGACCTATAGCGTGAACCCTTTCCCACCCAGCCTATAGTAAAATAACAGCTGGGCAGTACTTTAGTTCATCCAGATGGATGTTCTCCCGGATCGCCACCTTGCGCACGCCCACGGGGCGGCGCTGCGGTGATATCTGAAACCAGCTGTGTCCATCAGATACAGTTGATGACAGATCTGTATACTAGCCTGTTGCCAGTACCATGTGAATGCTGTGACCAATTACAGCAGGTCACATTATGATTGTAAACAATGTATGGCTTCCTTTCATGCCATCCATTGTATACAATTGTATTGCTAGCTGTAATTGGTCACAGTGATCACATAATGCTGACTGGGCAAATCACAGTCCACCTGTGCCATGTGATCAGCTGTGGCCAATCACAGCTAATGATAACAAAACAAACTGAATGAATACATTTCATTCAGTAAAATGCTTGCTTATAGCAATGTAATACTAAAAAAATACTGATCGCTTCCCCAGAGTAGTACAATGTCACTATGGTAACATTATATTACTCTGGTCACAGTGTGTAAAAGAAAAAAAAAGAAATTAGATAGTTCATCAGTACATCTGGATTGATCAATTCTCATATATATATGTATATATATATATATGCCCATGTCCAGGATCTGTCTGTGTGTGGTGGCTCTTGATGCACTGACTCCAGCCTCAGTCCACTCCTTGTGAAAGTCCCCAACACTTTTGAATGGCCTTTTCCTATATAGTTTGTGGACTCTATAACTTTCCTACAGACTAAATATTTTAAACTGTTTTGGGTTATTTTTACCAAAGAACTGTAGCAGTATACATTTTGGCATAAATTTATGAAGAACAATTATTTATTTGCAAAATTGTATAACGGAAAAAAGAGCAAAACTTTTTTTTTCAACATTTTTGGTCTTTTTTCATTTATTTAGCAAAAAAATAAATTAAAAAGCAGTTGTGATCAAATACCACCAAAAGAAAAATCTATTTGTGCGAAAAAAATGATAAAAATTCTGGCTACAGTGTTGCAAAAGCCAAACTTTTTTTTTTTGTTTTTGATAGAGTAATTTTTTTTAATCACCTTAGTGTCCTTGGAGAGATTTTCCTTAATGTACTGTCCCATGGACACAGTAGGAAGTGGGAGGGAATCCTCTCTTCAAAGCAAAAAGAGTCCTCATTAAAAGATTTTTTTCTACTCCTGTTCCACTGACAAACTCAGTATTTTGGATTTTCCCTCATTTTCGGTTCCAGTGATAAATGGAAAGTGAAGATCATCAGAGTGATGACATAAGCAGCCAATAAAAAACTCTTTACTGGTGGACTTGCCCACTGATTCAGGCTTTTTGGAAATTAGTGCATACCCTAATTGTCGTCATTAAAACCTTTGATTTAGAATTCACTCCTCCTCAGTACCTATTTCACCACTCTAAGGTCATGGGATCTTCTTATCGTCAATCCCTTCCCATGTTTTTGATTACTACGGCCCGCATGTGTATCCCGGCACATTGGCGCACAGTGACTATACCCACTTTAAGGGAATGGATCTGTCAGGGATCCTCTCGATCCCCGCCGCGATGGTCCCGGCGCAGGCGCAGTGTGCCGCCCTGTGCAGGGACTCAAGCACTAGGTCCGGGCCGGCCGCGGCGTTCGAGTTTGCGCATGCGCAGTAGAAGCCGCGGCCGCCCGCTGGGCACCAATGGCAGCGCAGGGCGGGATATTTAAACGACTCTGAGCTGTCATTCAGTGCCTTTTGGTCTTACCTGTATCCTGTATCTGCGAACCTGTTTATTGTAAGTTGCTGACCCGGATTGTACCTAACCTTGCTGTATTTCTCCTGCCCTGACCCTTGCTTTGCCTGACCTCTCTCCTGAATGCCCCCTATTGGATTTGACCTGCTGTTGCTGACCTGGCGTGTGACCCGACCATTCTATGCCCGCTGCCTTGTACCTTGCCGTCCTCTCTGTTACCGACCCGGCCCGTCTGACCTTGCTCATCCATCCATCCATCCCGTGCAGTGGGGTCTGCTGACCTCCTCATATCAGACTCGTCCCCGTGGGAGCCCTTGGCGCATACCACTACCACTGACGGACGCACCCAGTAGCCACGACCTGGTCTCAGGGGGCTCCAAGTCCATCCCCACCATCAGGTGCCCTGGTGAACAAGCACCCTGGGACTTAGACTCCGTGTGCTGGGGATGCCTATTCAGTGGAGTGCTAGTGGTACCGCCAGGCGGTCCCTTACAGTACCAGAAGGCCATGACTGAGTCTAGAGGAGGGCCCTCGCCGCTTGAGGAGATCTGCAGGCACCTGTCTAACTTGACACAGGCCGTATCGGCCCTGCAGGACAGATGTCAGCAGATTGAGATTCACTTCCAGACCTGCACTATATCCGTTTCTGCCCCACAGGCCGCGGTCCCCGCACCCCCGGCCGTAGCAGCCCCTGTGCCGGTTTCTGGGGCATCCGCCCCACTCCCGGCGGCCGAACCCCGAGTACCCTTACCGGAACGTTTTCACGGGGACCGCACACGCTTCAGGTCATTCCGTGAGTCCTGTCTTCTCTATTTTGAGTTGCAACCACGAACCTTTGTGACTGAATCCGTGAAGGTGGGGTTCGTCATCTCCCTCCTGCAGGGTGAACCCCAAGACTGGGCCCACCGACTGCGGGGAAAAAATGACCCTCACCTCAGTTTGGTTGACAATTTTTTTGACGCAATGGCCATCCTATACGATGACCCACAGCGGGCAGCTTCTGCTGAAGCTACTTTGTACACGCTCCGGCAAGGCCGCCGAGCGGCGGAGGAGTACGCGTCTGAATTTAGGCGCTGGATGGGGGACACACGCTGGAACGAGTTTGCTCTCCTGCATCAGTTCCGTATAGGCCTATCAGAAGGCCTGAAAGATGAGCTCGCCCGGGTGGAGGTGCCTGAGACTTTAGAGGACTTAATTGCACTGACTATTAAGATTGACCGTAAACTGCGGGAACGCAGGTTTGAGAGGTCCGGCCAGGGTCATGGAAATCCCTGGGGGTCATTTCAAGGTCCCAGTCAAGCACCTAGGCCAAACATCCAGAACCGGCCACCTGGAGATATCCCTGAACCTATGCAACTCGGCCTGGCACGGCCTAAACTATCTCCAGAGGAACATCAGCGCAGATGATACCAGAACCTGTGCCTCTACTGTGGTGAAGCTGGTCACATGGTACGATCCTGCCCGCAGAAACTGAGTAAGTGCACCTCTTCTTCCTTGTCCATTGGCAATGTTAGTCCATCCCAATACTTAGTGGTGCCCCTTTCCTTTCAGCTTCCGGAAAGGACCGTGGAAGTATCGGCCATAGTTGATTCGGGGGGCATGCAGCTGCTTCTTGGACATTAATTTTGCTCACCAGCAGGGTATTCCTCTCCAATTGAAACAGAAGGGGTTCAATATTTATTTGGCCGACGGTTCCCGGATAAAATCAGGGGTAGTGAACCAGGAAACCCCCTCCATCGCCACTGTCATTGCCGGCCAGCACCAGGAACTGCTCCGCCTGGATGCTATAGCTTCACCCCTCTTCCCAGTCATTTTGGGGCTCCCATGGTTACGGGCCCATAACCCCCAAATTGACTGGGAGACCGGAGTAATTTCGTTCCCTTCTCCATACTGTCGGGTATGCTGCCGCACTTCGGGCCCGGGGGTCCCCCAAATCCTCCTGTGCTCTGAGGGGGAAGCCGAATTAAAACAGGTAATCCCGGCAGCCTACCATGAGTTTCTAGATGTGTTCAGCAAGCGGGGAGCTGATACTCTACCCCCCCACCGCCCTTATGACTGTCCCGTTCACCTGTTACCCGGTTCAGAAATTCCTTTTGGGCGAATCTTCCCCCTTTCAGAGCTCGAATTGGGGGCCCTGAAGGAATATATCGAGGACAGCCTCCAGAAGGGGTTCATCCGCCCCTCCACTTCACCGGCGGGGGCGGGAATTTTCTTTGTTGAAAAAAAGGACAAAACCTTGAGGCCGTGTATCGATTACAGGGAGTTGAACAGGGTCACGATAAAGAACCGTTACCCACTGCCGTTAGTACCAGAGTTAGTCCAAAGTTTAAAAACAGCAGTGGTTTTTACAAAGCTGGATTTGAGGGGAGCATACAACTTGGTTCGCATAAGGGAGGGGGACGAGTGGAAGACGGCCTTCCGCACCCGCTTCGGCCATTTTGAATATTTGGTCATGCCGTTCGGGTTGTGTAATGCTCCGGCCACGTTTCAACACTTTGTGAATGATATTTTTAGGGACTTCCTGGATGTCTTTGTTATCGTCTATTTAGACGACATTTTGATTTTCTCCCCTTCCTTGGGGGAACACAGAATACATGTAGCGAGGGTATTGGGGCGATTGCGGCAGCATGGGTTGTACGCCAAGGCAGAGAAATGTTGTTTCGAACAATCCAGCATTACTTTCTTGGGCCTGATTATCTCCACCGCGGGGGTCGCGATGGATCCCCAGAAAGTCGCTGCAATACTGGATTGGCCTGAACCCACGGACAGGAAAGGCGTCCAATGATTTATTGGTTTTGCAAATTTTTACCGAAAGTTCATCAAGAACTTCTCGGGTCTGGTCTCCCCCATTACTCAGCTAACCAAGCTGGGAACCCGGTTCAGATGGACACCAGAAGCTCAGGAAGCTTTTGAAGCCTTGAAGAAGTTGTTCACCTCGGCACCCATTTTGGGTCACCCAGACGCCGCCCTGCCCTACATCCTGGAAGTGGATGCATCGGAGAATGCGGTAGGTTCCATCCTCTCCCAGCGGAAAGGCACCAAGGAATTGCTCCATCCTGTAGCATTCTTCTCACGGAAGCTTACCCCAGCAGAGAAGAATTATGATATCGGTGATCGAGAGCTACTGGCGATCAAAACGGCATTAGAGGAATGGAGGTACCTGCTGGAAGGTGCTGTGCACCCCATCTTAATATTTACTGATCACAAAAACCTAGAATATCTGAGAACCGCCAAGCGTCTACGCCCGCGACAGGCAAGATGGGCACTATTCTTTTCTAGATTCAACTTCCACATTACGTACCGGCCTGGATCAAAGAACACTAAGCCAGATGCGTTATCACGTATGTACGAGGACGCCAAGGAGATCCCAGTACCCGACACCATCCTGTCCTCGGGTAACTTCTTGGCCCTTCAGTCGGACCTTCGTTCCAAGATAATGGAGGCATCCACAACCGTCTCTACCCCAGCCGGAGGGCTCCTCCAGAACAAGGGGGGACTCCTACGGAGGGAAGATCGGATTGTGGTGCCGGAGGAAGCCCGAACCCTGGTCTTGGGCCATTGCCATGACCATCCGATGGCGGGGCACTTTGGCCCTGAAAAGACCCTGGAACTTCTCCGACGCTCCTTCTGGTGGCCGGACATGGCTAAAGATTGTAAGGGCTATGTAAGGTCCTGTATCACCTGCCAAAAGAACAAGCCATCCAGAAACAAAGTTTGGGGTCTGCTGCGACCCTTACCGATTCCTGAACGGCCTTGGCAAAAGATCTCGTTAGACTTTATAGTCGAGCTTCCGCCATCACTAGACCACATGGCAATCCTGGTGGTCGTGGACCGCTTGTCCAAGATGGCCCACTTCATCCCGTTGAAGAAAACCCCCTCGGCAGCCGAGACTGCGCGAGTTTTCATTCGTGAGGTAGTAAGGCTGCATGGGGTCCCCGAAAACATTGTCTCGGACCGAGGGGTCCAGTTCACGTCAAGATTTTGGACGGCACTGTGCAAAGCCCTGGACATCAAATTGTCCCTTTCCTCTGCATTCCACCCTCAAACTAACGGTCAAACTGAAAGGACCAATCAGACCCTGGAGCAATACTTGAGATGCTACACTTCGTTTACTCAAGATGACTGGATGCCACTTCTCCCCCTAGCGGAATTCGCGTACAACAACGCCCGTCACTCAGCGACGGGACAGTCCCCGTTCTTTGCCAACTATGGTTTTCACCCCGTCTTCCTCCCGGATTTGGTCCCGGAATGCCCAGTACCAGCAACGCAAGATGTAGTAACGTTTTTCTCCACGAACAATAAGAAGCTTCAAGAGGCCATCAGTCGGGCCCAGGAAGACTACAGGAAGGCATTCAACAGGAAACGGAGGGGAGATCTGGTGTTGCGGCCTGGGGAGAAGGTTTGGCTAGCGACGTCCAATTTAAAGATGCTTTGTCCGTCGAAGAAATTGGGACCCAAGTTTATAGGCCCCTTCTGCATTAAACGGATGGTCAACGAAGCGGCCTACGAACTCGTCCTTCCTGACACACTCAAAATCCACCCAGTCTTCCATGTGTCCCTGCTGAAGCCAGTAATCCCAGATGCCTTCCCTGACCGAGAATCGAGACCCCCGGAAGCCATAACGGTCGAGGGAGAAGAAGAATTTGAGGTGGAATCAATCCTAAAGTGCCGAAGGAGGGGGGGCCAGGCCCAATTCCTAATCAAATGGAAGGGCTATGGCCCTGAGGATAATTCTTGGGAACCAGCCCAGAATGTCCATGCACCTAGACTTGTCCGGAGGTTCTTTCGCGATCACCCGTGGTGGAGAGATCGGGTGGGCATCCGGAGGTTGCCCGTAGGGGGGGGGCAATGTCAGGGATCCTCTCGATCCACGCCGCGATGGTCCCGGCGCAGGCGCAGTGTGCCGCCCTGTGCATGGACTCGAGCACTAGGTCCGGGCCGGCCGCGGCGTTCGAGTTCGCGCATGCGCAGTAGAAGCCGCGGCCGTCCGCTGGGCACCAATGGCAGCGCAGGGCGGGATATTTAAACGACCCTGAGCTGTCATTCAGTGCCTTCTGGTCTTACCTGTATCCTGTATCTGCGAACCTGTGTATTGTAAGTTGCTGACCCGGATTGTACCTGACCTTGCTGTATTTCTCCTGCCCTGACCCTTGCTTTGCCTGACCTCTCTCCTGAATGCCCCCTATTGGATTTGACCTGCTGTTGCTGACCTGGCGTGTGACCCGACCATTCTATGCCCGCTGCCTTGTACCTTGCCGTCCTCTCTGTTACCGACCCGGCCCGTCTGACCTTGCTCATCCATCCATCCATCCCGTGCAGTGGGGTCTGCTGACCTCCTCATATCAGACTCTTCCCCGTGGGAGCCCTTGGCGCATACCACTACCACTGACGGACGCACCCAGTAGCCACGACCTGGTCTCAGGGGGCTCCAAGTCCATCCCCACCATCAGGGGCCCTGGTGAACAAGCACCCTGGGACTTAGACTCCGTGCGCTGGGGACGCCTATTCAGTGGAGTGCTAGTGGTACCGCCAGACGGTCCCTTACAGGATCACTCGGGTTGACAGATTGGAATTGATCCATATTGCCTGTGATTCTGTCCACAAATATTCCCAACGCTGCTAGTGCTGGCTCTATTTTTAGACCACTGGGCAATACTATGACGGGGACTGAGCATAACCTGAGCGATAAGGCTGCCAGCGTACGTGGCTTCTTGGTGACTCTGTGCTTTCTGGTAGGATTGCTGTGGTCTCTCCCCTGTACCTACTCTCTCCTGTTGAATTTGGGGCCTCTGGAGGTCTCCTGGACTGGGTTGTGGATATTCTTTATTCTTCATATTCTTCATTGTGTACCTCTTTTGTCTCTGATTCCCTTCTTAGTCTCCCCCCACTTTTTTCCTTTTTTTTTTTGTTGTTTCTCTCTCTTCTCTCTTGGTTTCTCTTCCCCCTATCCTCTGGAAGAGTATGGCTCTCATTGCTCTCCTGGTTAGCCGATCTTTTTTTATTACGCATCTATAATGTTGGTCCCGCTGAGGCTGCTCTCAGGAGCGTTGTTGCTGTTAATACTGTTGAATTCTTGCTATAAACTTGCTCTGATTTGAATGTTACCCATTACATCAGTTTGATTTGTGCTTAATGTTCCACTCTTTTGGATTTTTTGGTAAAATTCATGTAATGTGCCTTTTTATGTATGCCATTATTGGACTTAATAAACATTTTCATGGAAAAAAACCCTTTAGCCAGTGAATTTACTACATCATGACTACTGTAGAACAGGGTATGGGAATAGAGCCCCCATGCTGGTGTGACTTTAGAACAGCATACGACACCATCTGAGTGAGGTTATTAATATAAATGTCAAAAGCCCCCCTTCCAGGATCTCATGGACTCAATGTCCTCCAGAATTAGGGATAAGAGGCTGTCACTGCTTACCCTGGCAATGAACTATTACTTTAGCACCCAGTAGCAGCAAAATAATCTGTCAAGTACATACTCTACACTCTACTCGTCGGGACAGTTAAGTCTTCCAAAAAATGAAAAAGCTTTGAAAAGAGATATTTGATTCTAATAGTGATGGGATTTGAAAACAGTGCTAATTAGCAAAACTCACTGCAGGATCTTTGTGATTGGTATGCAGTAACAGCTTGTTCTGTTTCTTTTTTCTCCATTACTCTGATTTAGCTGTTGGCAATGCCAATATCAAAGTAAACAGTGCCTCTTCTCAAGACCTCCTATTTGACCTCTCATAGATACTGCCAGGAGCAATCAATAAAAATACCTTTATATGCCACTCTTTCACTTAACATAGTCTGCATATATAATTTAGCCATTTCTATTTTAAAACTCTTACGAAAAGCCCTTGTGTCATTGTATGAGCTGCTATGACAGATACCTGCATTTACTATAACATTGAAGATTGCATATGTACTGTCTTTAATATCTTTACAAAATATGGAGTGACCCTTTCCGGAGGATTGGAATAGGATGTGGGAGGCCTTGTTTAAATCATCCCCAAACTTTCTCACCCTTGAAAATTCCTTCAAAGTTATGTTCCAGTGATATTTTACATTGGTTAGGATTGCCAAATGTCTCCCTACAAATCCGTCTAATGATATGAAGCACACATGGTGGACCTATTCTAGAGTGCTGAAAAAAAGGAACAAATCGGCTCTGAGAGGGGACCAAAGTGGAAAATAAATAGATAAAATATAGTGGATGGTCAGTATAAAATAAAGGAGGGAGGAATGGGGGATATAAAATGGAATATGTTTACAATGATAATAAAAATCAATAAGATACAAATACAGAGATAATACAATAAAAGAGACATATAAGACATAAAAATCCACAATCCAGGGACCATAAATGGTGTATGGCAGGTGAAGGCAGCTCCCCATAGAGTGAAGCAGTACTTTGCAGAAGATAAAAACAGACAGAAGGGGCGCCCCCTTCTGTTCATTTCTATTCTAGAGTGTGGAGGCTCTGGATACAGGTATACACTGGTCAATATGGTCCTTCATATCAATCTGCAGAAGGATCCATAGGAAGCATTCCTTCATAAACCAATTGCAGAAGCCACTCCTTGGGAACACACCCTGACACCACACATTTTTATGGCGGTGAAGCAAACTATCATGTAATCATGGAAAACATCTATCCTCAGTTTTGAGGAGGTCAAAAGTCAAGTCCATGAAACACTTATCAATAAAATGCTGACTGGAATTCTTACTGACATGCATGACAGATTCCTACAGGTTTGGCAACCCTAGCTCAACCACTTTCCTCTATCTCCAATGTCCTCCCGCTTCCTGGTACTGTAGCAACCTTCTCTTGAGCTGATACAAGCCCCTGAGGTACCCTACTCCTTCCCCATTTTCCCTCTTCTTGCCTGCTTTCCTTCCTCCACTACTAGATCTTCCCCTCCTTTTTCTTCTTTGTTCTCTTTTGGACTTTTCAATGCATCAGATGCGCTCTCCTCCCCATTTTGGACCATGGCCAACTTTTCCTTGCCCCCCCCTTTTTTTGTTTTGTTGCTTGACCTTCCTGTGATGAGATTTTCTCAGCTCCAGTGTTGTCAGAATGGCCAAGGCCCACTGAGTGTGATACTGTTCCGATTGCCCTATGGAGATGTGGGGGGTTTGATGTTACTGTCCACAAATAAATAAACGCCTGTATATTCCAATTACCTTTGGTCTTATGTGACCTGTTTTTTTGGCTAATGGAACATCTAGGTCATACACCTTTGTTTAAATGTTGTACTTCATATTTTTTTTGTCAAAGTGGAGATTTTGTGTACTTTTTTACTGGATTGTACTCTCTTTTTTGCACTATATAAGTACTGTTCCTTTTTGTTAAAACTTTAAAAAGGCTTAAGTAAAAGAAAAATAAGGAGTAAGGAGAGGGGTATTTAATGAACAGTTTAGGCAGCAATTGTCACATGACTGAAATCCTCAAAAAGCTCAACATGAATATCAAATATCGAAGTAAAATAAAAAACAATGCAGATACATCTTCTACTGCATTTCCTTTTGTTGAGGATATTTAATAAAGGTGATGCTGCTTTGGTCATCTTTTGAGGCCTTAGGCAAAGAAAATTGAGAGCTGCTGGTTTGGAAATTGTGGGCAAATATTAAAAAAGCAATGGTTAGTCTTTTTTTTATATACCATGAAAAATATATTACAGGCACACTGGATATAATTGGAAGTCTGCCAATTAGTGGCAGTATTAATATTCTCTTTAAATGAGAGATCCCACCAGCTTTTCTTTGAAGTTGTCACTGGAAGTTACATCACCTAGGTTTCTAGGCGCTGTGTTTATAGCAGTACCAGGAAACTGTCATTTGTGATGGGAGCAGCAATGGGCAGGATTACTGTGACAGCGGGTCTACATTGTCTGCCATCGCTCATTGTGATTGACATGCATCTACATCGCTGGATGACGTGATTGCTTTTGAATTTCCATCAGGGCAGGGCATTTATATATTGTTTTAAACTGATGATTTCTACCTTGTTGGTGTTTTCAGTTACTATTTCCTTAGGGAAATCTTAGGGATTTCCTTAGGGATACCTTAGGGCCCCCTTATTCTAAAAGAGGCTTCCAGAGTCTGATAAGCCTCCTAGACCTCCACAGTACTTTTGGGGGACAGGATGTGGGGATGAAGCCCTTGGACATATGGCTTGGTATGGTTAGGGGGAGTGCATGCTCATTGCCCCACCCCTTTTGTGGAAATCCAGGCTGCATGCCTGCATACAGGACTGGTTTAGATTGTAAGGGGGACCCAATATCATTTCTTCTTAAAGAGAGAGTAGACATTAAAAATTTCCCCAATGTAACATCAATGTCAATCATGTCATCCAGAAATGTAGATCAACATTAATCATGATGAAAGATGCCTGAAAGATGCCCACTATCACAATGACGCTGCCCAGCCATTAGTCTTGCCGCAAATGATGGATCCGTTACTACTGGAATGTAAAAAAAGGCCTGGGGATCCAGGGTAATGCTTACAAACTGAAGCTGGAGGGGATCTGTCATTTACAGGCAGTAGAGATGCTGCTGCTATATGACAGAACCCCTTGTGTGTTGACCAATAGAAGTAGGCAGCAATCTGTCATTTATCAGTGGTACAACTGCTGCCACTGCTGATTCTGTTGCTAAATGACAGATCTCCATGCACTGTTTGCAAATACAAATTGTCACTTTGAAAGGGTTATATCATACTGCATCACATTCAGTTTTAAGACATCCCCCAAGCATATTATGTCAAGGAACTTTGTACTTTCATTGTTGTCCTTTAAGTCACATTAATGTACTTTTGCCCCAGTGAATGGTATTTGTTTATTCATTTTTTTTTCAGCTCATTGGTACATGTCCCTTTTATACAACAAAACACTCAGTTTTTATTGACTTCAATAGGGTTCAACACTATGTTCAGGTTTTTTGGATATTTTCCTGGGTTTGCCAAATTGTCTGCAAACCAAACTTTGCATAGTTCACTCATCCATATTGGCACGTATACAGTGCAAAAATATATAAATAAATATAGAAACATAAATATACACTTACCGGCCACTTTATTAGGTGCACCTTGCTAGTACCGGGTTGTACCCCCTTTTGACTTCAGAACTGCCTTAATTCCTTATGGCATAGATTCAACAAGGTGTTGGAAACATTCCTCAGAGATTTTGGTCCATATTGACATGAGTTACTGTTGCCTTTCTATCATCTTGATGATAGAAAGATGATCATTCTCATCTGACCTCTGACAACAAGGCATTTTCGTCCACACAACTGCCGCTCACTGGATATTTTCTCTTTTTCGGACCATTCTCTGTAAACCCTAAACATGATTGTGCATGAAAATCCCAGTAGATCAGCAGTTTTTGAAATACTCAGACCAACCCATCTGGCACCCACAATCATACCCTGTTCAAAGTCACTTAAATCCCCTTTCTTCCCCATTGTGAAGCTCAGTTTGAACTTCAGCAAGTCGTCTTCACCATGTCTAGATGCCTAAATGCTGTGAGTTGCTGCCATGTGATTGGCTGATTAGCAATTTGTGCTACCAAGCAGTTGAACAGATGTACCTAATAAAGTGGCTGGTGAGTGTATGTAATCCACACCTGTTTGGCTTGAATTTCATTTAAATCTATTACTATTGTTTTAGTATATAACAATAGTTACATATCTAACTTTGTTTATTATGAATATATCTATACAATTACAATATACAATTTCATTTCAGATTTTTAAGTCTGCTGTATACTTTTAGGTATATTTAATACACTCTCATCTACAATGAGTTGAACAGCATTAGAGAAAACATAGAAGAATATTAATATGAAATATGTATCCAAGTAATAATAAACATTTGGGAGGAGCCAGGTAAGGTAGCTTTGGTAATACTGACAGGAAAGGGGGAAGGCAAGTGCACAGGATATAAAGCATGGAAGAGCATAAAAAATTACAGAGAAAAGAAGCAGAAGGCAGAGATCACATTGGTTTTGACATCAAGGCATGGACCTCACTATAACATTGGGAGAACAAAAAACTAAAAGGCATTCAACAGTTTGAGAGTAATCTATACCCTTATCAAGGGTAACAAACTTAGAACAACAAAAGTCAATAGCTTTGAAGCACATTTTATATCAAGACCTATATAATCTTGTATAAAAAGGAAGATCTACACAAAAGAGTGAATATCCCGGCACATAAATAATTAAATCAGAATTTTAAAGAAGAATCTGGATTTTGCACTGGTAAAATTTTAGGATTACCACTCTCCATGGATCACTTCTGGATTGTATTTGCCTTTCTACTGCTTGTGATACCTACAGGTGAGTTTATTTAAATAATCTCATAACAATCTATTTAGTCATAGCTCTTACTTTTAAGAGAATATCTTAAGGTTGATGTAAACCCTAACTGGTTGTTTAGTTTTCTCAAGCACTGTATGTTATAAACAATTGCCTATTTATTCAAAAATACTGTAGCCATATAATTGGCACCACACTGGCAATGTGGGGTAGAAATACATTTGATGCGGTTGATGTTCTGTAACATTTCTCATTCTCATTAAAAATGGGGTTTATGTACCCCTTTGATTTTATCGGTTTATGAAATAAAGGAGTTTCTTTTTTAACATGTATTGATGTTCTTTCTGAGAGACCACCCCCCTGAAAATCCTCCTTATAGAGTGTTGCGTTGTACTCCGCTATTTGAAAAGTTTTTACATTAGGGCAAGGGTCTCCAAACTTTCTAAACAAAGGGCCAGTTTACTGTCCCTCAGACTTTAGGGGGGCTGGACTGTAGCCAGTGGGAGTAGAAAATGCCCTGACATCAGTGCCCTATCCTATCATTGATTTCAAAGGGAAGAATAGTGCCCCATTGTTGATATCAGTGAGCAGAAAAGTGCTCCATTGTTGATATCAGTAAGAAGTATGATGCCCCATTGATGGTGTAAGTAGGAGAAATGGTGCTCTGTCATTGGTGAGAGTTGGAGGAATAGTGCCCCAAGGGCCAGGTAAACTCAACAAAAGGGTCACATCTGGCCCCCGGGCCACAGTTTGAAGACCACTGCATTGGGGAACTGATGATAGTTTGATTGGGCAGGATCAGATAGGGCACTCAAAATTACTTTCAACTGCTGATGGGTGGCTTTCTGATTAAACAAAACTGCTTTAATTAAATTTCCTTGGCTTTCCCTAGTTTTTTATCTAATTTTGTCAACATTGTTTTTATCCTTTGAGTGCAAGAGTCTCATGAATTATTGACCAATAAATCAGCCATGGTAAAACTTTCAGAATACTTGATGAATGGGTACAACAAGGACGTAAGACCTGTGAAAAACTGGAGAAAGCCTATTACAGTGTACATAAAGATTGCCATATATGCCATTCTTGAAGTGGTAAGCTCCTTTTTTTTCTTCAGTAGACAAGTCCTTATAGTTTGGTCTGCATAATTTGTAAATAACAAGTGGTCTGGCAGAAAAAAATATTAGCTATGCTACAAGTATGTTTTTAAAAAGATATGTGCACAGTTAAATTATTTCATACCCAATACTTTATTCTATATGTATACATTTTGCTGCTCTGATTAGTAGAAATACTCAGGAAATACTGAAACTATGCACGCATATAAATTCACAATACGGAATTATTGAAATTCTCACAGGATTTCTAAGTGGGTCTGCATCATCTAACCACATGGTTCTTTGATGTGCAACCTACCTCCTATTCTATGTACTCATCTATAATTTGAATACTGGCAACCACAGTAATTAGGACAGCAGGACAGCCAGTGCTTAAGGTGAATGCCAGAAACAAAATGTAAGCTATTCAATGGATAGGCTATATAACCTAAGCCTGTTAAAATGCAAACTTTTATGCTTAGTTGAAATGCAATTTATTTTGGCATTATTGCTATACCATGAATTAGAATAAAGAAATCAATGATTTTGTGAAAAACAAAATGGTGTATCCCATTCACCAAGTGACAGCCGCTAAATTAAAATTGCCATCTCTCCTCAGCCCCTAGAGCAACAACCATTGGTAGTGCCTTAAAGGTGTAGTGGTAATGTAGGCGGTGGCAAGACCCCCCCCATCACCATGACCAATGAGCTGTTACCAGATATTATAGGTATCTAATTGTTTGCAGGACGAACAAGAACATTTCACTGGTTTCAGCATAATATACACCAAAGTGACAAGTTTGGGACTATAATCTTGATATGTTTCTCTTGGGAGGTGCAGATTTGGAAAGAAATACCTTTTGAGAACTTTATACTTTATATAATGTAAATGTACATATTTATTTTTTCAGGATGAAAAAAACCAACTAGTGAAATCTTACATTTGGTACAATCAGGTAATATGTTCACCACTCAAACATATGCTGTATGTTAGTTTAATGATTTATATCTCTGCATAGAAGGAAATTTAAAGTATCCATTAGCACAGAAATAGTTTAAAGGTGTATGCATACATTGGAAAAGGCAGGCTACAACAGTCACTCATGCATTCAGGAGAGAAAGATCTGAATTCTCTAATATTCCCTAAAATAAGGCAGTAATGGGATTGTCTGCATGTTTTTCCCACCTCCCTACCAGAAAGAATCATGCAATCTAATTATTCATATTTAGGGCTTCAGGTGAACCAGCAGTTACAAAAGCTTGCCTGTTCCAGGGGTGGACTGACAACTCATGGGGCCGCCGGGCAATAGGGGATCATGGGGCCCCTGTGTCCTTGCCCACACTCAAAGCACACCCAAAAAAGCCTATAAAAGGTACCAGGGGCATTTCATGGGGCCCCCTACTGACCCTGGGCCCTCGGGCAGTGCCCGAGTGCTCGAATGGTCAGTCCGCCCCTGGTCTGTTCTTAATTATTTACTCCACAATAAGCCATGATTATCTGTGTGTTCCTCCCATCCCCCACTCTTCTACTGGAAACCAAAAAATTACTGTTTATGGCTGTGGCTGAAATAAGGGACATATTTGCAAATCTGACCTTTCTCTGATGTCCACAGCCAGTAAAGAGCAAGTATATTTTTTAAATTGGGCTAAATTTATGTGTCACATCACCCCTGCAGAAGTAGCTTGGTAGATTGGGTTCTCTGTTCTTTTGCTTTGACTTTCTATATTTACTCTCTGCTTGCAGTGATAGGATAATGGCAGCAATGCCCTCTCATAGCCTCAGCAATCCAAAGTCAAGGTTCATTCTCAATACTCAGTGTAGGTGTCTAGCTCATGGATCTGCACTGCTCTGGTCCTACTCAACCAAGAGATCCCTAAGTGACTCCAGGCTCATTCTCCCCGATGCTAGGCACAGACTCGATTGGCCATAGGTATGCACACTCTGGGTCCCAGTATTGCTCTCCTCAGACCTCTAGCTGAAAACCTGGGAAAATGCTGCTCTCCTCCCTTCTCAAGATGTCATTGTGGCTTCTGTACTTTGCAGTCCAATTAGCCTCTATAGTACAAGGGCTCTTCCAGACTACAGTTCCCATTGACCATTGTGGCTATTGTGTCATCCAGAGGAAAGGAGAAGGAGCTGCCGCACTCTCCATTCTCCTCCCCTGTGTATCACTGCAGCTACCAGGAGGGAGGAGGTAGACACACATACAGCCCGCAGTGGTGGTGCTCTACACCCAGCGGTGTGGGGGAGAACCCATGTATTCTTCTATCTGGTGGCAACCAGGCTACATGTATCTAGCAATACTGTGGCATATTTAACAGAACAGTACAGTATTTCACATAAATAGGTGGTAGAAAATGTATTTACCAGATTTTAATTTTCTTGCACTGTAGTTTAACAAAATAGAGTAAGCAATAGCAAGTACCCATAAACGTTTTTCAGCATTTTCTGCTGAATTCTGACTGGCTGAAACCAGTTACTGCAGATCATACTTTTTTGTATTATATTAGTAAAAGAAACCTTTAACCTGGTCATAGATGGATTGAATTTCGATCTAATAACCAACAAATGTTGAATGGTTGGCTTTAGCCAATGGGCTGAGGTGACTGATCATTGTATTCTGACCATGGAGTAGTCCTGTTGTCAGAATACATTGGCACAGCTGGGAATCCAGGAATCCTATCCACCTTGCATGTGTAGTTGAGGGAATCTGTTCATATTTTTGGAACAGCTCACTGGTTTATTATTAAAATTTAAGTTACCTGGCTGTCATGTTTATTCAATGTCTCATGTATATTTTGGATCCTGAAAGTGATTCACAAAACCAGAAAACTAGAATTTCAGAAGGCATTAGCAATTTTGGTCTAAATTTTTTTTCCAGTACAAGTTTCCTTTAAAGAGTTCATATCAGGTATTTAAAGATTTAGAGTCCATGCAGTTGAAGACAGAGAATAATCACCTCTCTGGCGGCCTGTTTCTTTTGCAACTTCTTTTTTCCAGCACTGAAATTCTCTTCTATATTTGACATTTCTTGTTCAAATATTTTATTAATAATGTAACAATGTAACACAGGTAAAGAGACAATACCAGTATGCATTAGGTATTATACTGACAGCAGAACATAAAGAATAAAAGTCACAGTACCAATGTCTTTATAATGAAGGGAAAAGAAGAGTCAAGGAAACAATGCGGCCTTCCTAATGGTATCAAATAAGCAAAGGTTGTTAACACAAGATGAGATGATATCACTAAATTTGACCAGTCGGGGTAATGACTCTCTGGAGCAATGTGAAAAGTAAAGGAAAATCAGAGGGGGGGGTGGAAAAAGGACGGGGGAGGAAATGTAGAGTGACAATAATGACTCCACAAATGGTAGGGAAGGGTGTGATAACACCTGTGTATTGTATGAGGTGGTTCAGGGATAGTGCCCAAAGGGTGTAGTTTACATATCAAGGGAGGAGAAGTGATTCGTCACACTTTGGCAGGAGGAAACGCTCGACCCAGGGGTTCCAAACATTCAAGAATTTAGGGATTGTGTCTAGAATTGTGGCTTACACTTTTACATGTATCATGGCTTGTGTTACTCTGGTTTTAACAGCAGTAATGTTTAGAGAGGGGGATTTCCAGGATTTTGCAATTACCTGCTTGGCTGCCGTAGTGACTTGCAGGAGGAGTTTGAATTGCGAATTGGTTATGTCAGGAATGCGTAGGTTGAGTAGAGCTGTTGTCGGATTGGGTTGGAGCGTAGTTGCGTTGAGTTTGGATATCATGTTAAAAATATCAGCCCAGAAGGTTTGGGCTACTGGGCAGTCCCACCAAATATGGTAATGTGTTCCTGGGTCTGTACAGCCTCTAAAGCAATTGGGAGAGTAATTAGGGGTGTATTTTGTGATTCTCACTGGGACCAAATACCAACGAGTTAGGACTTTATAGTTGGTTTCTAAGGCTATAATGTTCTGCGAAGATGATTTTGTGTTGGTCCAGATGTGGTCCCAATCAGATGGATCTAATTGCCTATCTAGGTCTGCTTCCCATCTGCAGGTATACGATGGGAGGGATGTGGTGGCTGAAGTTGTGAGAAGGGTGTATAGACATGAAATGAGGCCAAGTCTGTGAGGATCTTTGTAACAGGCCTGTCAAAGGGAGACATGTGGTCAGGTTGGCTAGATATAGTTGCGTAGGGGGCGTAGAAGAGCTGTAATTGTAAATATATAAATATTTCGAAAGCTGGGAGGCTATATGTTCTATATTTGACATTTCTGAAAATCTTGGATGCCTATGTCCACCAACAAATACTGGTTCTTTTATCTGACCCCTTCACCACTATACAGTATCACTCAGCAGTGACGTAGAGGTTAGAGGAAAGATTGACACTGCATGGCCGGGGGCACAGACATCTGCCTTTCCCAGAAGTGTCAGTTGTTGAAGAGGATTTTAGAGGGTGCAGTGTTGGAACTGAAGGAAAGTAAGAGACACAGAGAGGTGAGTATATCCTTCTGTCATCAATTGCAGGGACTTGATGATTTTAAAAATTAAGGCATATGGTGGGGACTCTTTTAATAAGGGCATTTGTCTGCTGTCAGAATAAACTTTTCCTTTTTTACAGTCTTGGGTGGATGAGTTTCTTCAGTGGGATCCAAATGAGTTTGACAACTTGACCCGTGTTTCCATGCCCACGCAATCAATCTGGCTTCCAGACATTATGATTGAAGAAGCGTAAGTACGATTACTTAACTTTTGTAATGTGAAGGAATACTGTATAAAAATAGAAATGGGTACAATGATAATGTTAAAATAAATAAATAAATACATAAATGTATTTTAAACCACTAAACTACTCATACACTCCCTGATTATCTCACGCCTTGACTACTGCAACTCCCTTCTCACCGGCCTACCCCAGTGCAGGCTCTCCCCACTCCAGACCATCCTGAACTCAGCGGCCAGACTCATTCACCTCACCAACCGCTCCACCTCTGCCACCCCCCTCTGCCTATCCCTCCACTGGCAACCGATTGCACAACGCATCAAATTCAAAATACTAACCCTGACCTACAAAGCCATTCACAACACTGCCCCTAACTAACTCACCAACCTGATTCCCAAGTACCACCTTACCCGTACCCTTCGCTCCTCACAGGACCTCCTTCTATCTTGATCTCTGGTCTCCTCCTCCCACGCACGACTGCAAGACTTCTCCAGGTCCTCCTCCATCCTCTGGAACTCACTGCTCCAATCCATCAGACTGTCACCTTCCCTCCTCACCTTCAGGTGCTCCCTGAAAACCCATCTCTTCAGGGAAGCCTACCTCTCCCTCACCTAACAGCCGTTCTCCTTCATTCCTCCTACTACTCCATCCCCCACAGCCACTTCCTCCTGTGCCACTATTCCCTCCCTCCTAGATTGTAATCTCGAAAGAGTAGGGCCCTCTAACCCCTTGTGTACTGTTGTTGTTGCTGTTCTGTTTCTTGTATTGTCCCCCCCCCCTCTATTGTACAGCGCTGAGTAAACCCTTTGGCGCTATATAAACTCGATGTAATAATAGTAATAAACTAAATATGCCATTAGAATTCATATACTAAACTACAGTCAGTAAAGTTCATAGCAAGCCAACATTTCAAATTTTTACAGATTCTGTACAGTTAAAGGGTATCTATACCCAATACTTTTGGGGGGTTTTGGATAGCGTGGGGAAGGATTAGAGCTCCTGCTAGGATGTACTGCCACTGGGGGCTCCATTGGGGAGAATCCTTCACTTAATGTCTGGTAAAAAAAAAGTTGTTCCCAAGAAAGGAAGTTTCTCTAACTACAATAAACACACAGGTAAAATGCTTTTTAAGGTAAGTATGAAAATACTAGAACCTTTGACAGTTTTTCATTATCTATTTCCCTGTTGCTGATATTCCCTTAGAGAGCCTTGGCGTGATCCTGTGGAGCTGGCCAAGGTGCTGAAGATGCAGTGATCAGACATAGAAATAAAAAAAACCTTATTGGTGAACAGTTGATGCAATGCTAGTACTCCCTAGATATAATAAATCCAGTCTTAGCCTCCTCAAATATCTGATTTCCCTTTATGTATACATATCGCTCCCTTAAAATCAGTAAACCAAACATAAAACAGTCAAACTAATATCAGTCATAAGCAAATCGATCATCTGATGTGCAAATAATGGTGGTACTCATGTAACAAAAAGTAATGTATTTGCAATGTGCAACCAAACAATATAATAATGATCATGTTTGATATATCTTTACCAGAAGACCCAAATCAAAAGTGCTTCATATAAACAAACATCATCAGTTAAGCATTTTAATCATACACTGAGTGATCATGCACTGCACTTTAACTTCCTCTCATTAAATAAAACTTAATTCACTCTGTTGCAGCATTTCACATTCAACCAACAATATTTCTTCATAAGTAGAGACTTTCATAGCATAGCAAATATTTTATTTCAACTAGTTAGAAACATCAAATAAAACTTACATACGTAGATGCTTCTGATCATTATTCTCTCATACAGATTCTTTGATTGTGTGAGTACCCATGAAAATTGTGTAATGACGTGAACCCTCCCTCCACTTGAAGTGCTTAATCTTGTATACCATTCTCACATAATGTAATATGCTCAAAAATAAAACAAACAAAAAAATATATACAGTATAAATATATATATAAAATATTTGTTTTTTATTATAGATAATTCTCTTTGTTAATTATTTAAAATGCAAACAAACAATAAACTAGATCATATATATATATATATATATATATATATATATATATATATTGCCAAAAGTATTGGACCACCTGCCTTTATACACACATGAACTTTAATGGCCCCCCAGTCTTAGTCCGCAGGGTTCAATATTGAGTTGGCCCACCATTTGCAGCTATAACAGCTTCAACTCTTCTGGGAAGGCTGTCCACAAGGTTTAGGAGGGTGTCTATGGGAAGGTTTGACCATTCTTCCAGAAGTGCATTTGTGAGGTTAGGCACTGATGTCAGACAAGAAGGCCTGGCCAGCAGTCTCCGCTCTAATTCATTCCAAAGGTGTTCTATCGGGTTGAGGTCAGGACTATGTGCAGGCCAGTCAAGTTCCTCCACCCCAAACTCACTCATCCATGTCTTTATGGACCTTGCTTTGTGCACTGGTGTGCAGTCATGTTGAAACAGGAAGGGGCCATCCCTAAACTCTTCCCACAAAGTTAGAAGCATGAAATTGTCCAAAATGTCTTGGTTTGCTGATGCCTTAAGAGTTCCCTTTACTGGAACTAGGGGGCCAAGCCCAACTCCTGAAAAACAACCCCACAACCATAATCCACTCTCTACACAAACTTTTCACCTGGCACAATGCAGTCAGGCAAGCACTGTTCTCCTGGCAACCGCCAAACCCAGACATGTCCATTGGATTGCCAGAAAAAGAAGCATGATTCCTCACTCCAGAGAACTCATCTCCACTGCTCTAGAGCAGGGGTGTCAAACTGGTGGCCCTCCAGCTGTTGCGAAACTACAAGTACCATTATGCCTCTAGCTTTGGAAGTCATGCTTGTAATTGTCAATCTTGCAATGCCTCATGGGACTTGTAGTTTAGCAACAGCTGGAGGGCCAGTTTGACACTTGTGCTCTAGAGTCTAGTGGTGGCATGCTTTACACCACTGTATCCAATGTTTGCATTGAACTTGGTGATGTAAGGACTTGGATGCAGCTGCTCTGCCATGAAGTTCTGTACACACTATTGTTGTGCTAATCTGAAGGTCACATGAAGTTTGGAGGTCTTTAGCTATTGACTCTGCAGACAGTTGGCGACTTCTGCACATTGTGTGTTTCAGCATGCGCTGACCCCGCTCTGTCATTTTATGTGGCCTACCACTTTGTGGCTGAGTTCCTGTTGTTCCCAGTTGCTTCTACATTGTTATAATACCACTAACAGTTGACCGTGGAATATTTAGTAGCAAGAAAATTTCATGAATTGACTTATTGCACAGGTGGCAACCTATCACAGTACCACGTTTGAATTCACTGAGCTCCTGAGAGCGCCCCATTCTTCACAAATGTTTGTAGAAGCAGTCTGCATGCCTAGGTGCTTGATTTTATACACCTGTGCCCATGGAGGGGATTAGAACACCTGAATCCAATGATTTGGAGGGCTGGCCCAATACGTTTGACAATATAGTGTACATATACAGTTGCAAGAAAAAGTATGTGAACCCCTTGGGATTACGTGGAGTTTTGCATGAATTTGGCATAAAATGTGCTCTGAACGTCATCTAAGTCACAACAATAGAAGAACACAGTCTGCTGAACATAATACTACACAAACATTAGATGTTGCCATGGTTTAATTGCACATAACATGTAAACATTCACAGTGCAGGGAGGAAAAAGTATGTGAGGCCCTAGCTTAATGACTTCTCCCAGAGCTAATTGGAGCCAGAAGTGAGCCAACCTTGACTCCAATCAGTGTGATGATATTGGATGTGTTGCTGACACCTGTTTTGGGTTTACTGGTTTCAAGAAGCACTGTCTGATGTGAACCATGCCTGGCAGAAAAGAGCTCTCAGAAGACCTACGATCAAGAATTGTTGACTTGCATGAAGCTGGAAAGGGTTACAAAAGTATCTCCAAAAGCCTTGATGTTCCTGTGTCCACGGTAAGAGAGACTGTCTACAAATGGAGAAAGTTTAGCACTGTTGCTACTCTCCCTAGGCGTAGTCGTCCTGTAAAAATGACTGCAAGAGCACAGCGCAGAATGCTGCATGAGGTAAAGAAGAATCCCAGAGTGTCAGCTAAAGACCTACAGAAATCTCTGGCACATGCTAACATTTTTGTTGACACATCTACAATAAGGAAAACATTAAACAAGAATGGAGTACATGGGAGGACACCACGGAGGAAGCCATTGCTGTCCAAAAAGAATATTGCAGCACGTATGAAGTTTTCAAAAGAGCACCTGGATGTTCCACAGCACTACTGGCAAAATATACTGTGGACAGATGAAACCAAGATTGAGTTGTTTGGGAAGAACACACAACACTATGTGTGGAGAAAAAAAGGCACAGCACACCAACATCAAAACCTCATCCCCACTGTGAAACATGGCGGAGGGAGCATCATGGTTTGGGGCTGCTTTGCTGCCTCAGGGCTTGGACGGATTGTTGTCATTGATGGGAAAATGAATTCCAGAGTTTATCAAGACATTTTGCAGGAAAACGTATGACCATCTGTCCGCCAACTGAAGCTCCGCAGAGGATGGGTGATGCAACAAGACAATGACCCAAAGCATACAAGTCATTCAACAAAACAATGGCTGCAACAGCACAGAATACGCCTTCTGGAGTGGCCCAGTCAGAGTCCTGACCTCAACCCCATTGAAACGCTGTGGCATGACCTTAAGAGAGCGATTCACACCAGACATCCCAAGAATATTGCTACACTGGAACAGTTTTGTGAAGAGGAGTGGTCCAAAATGACTCCAGATCGTTGTGCAGGTCTGATCTGCAACTACAGGAAACGTTTGGTTGAGGTTATTGCTGCCAAAGGAGGGTCAACCAGTTATTAAGTCCAAAGGTTCACATACTTTTTCCTCCCTGCACTGTGAATGTTTACATGTTATGTGCAATTAAACCATGGCAACATCTAATGTTTGTGTAGTATTATGTTCAGCAGACTGTGCTCTTCTATTGTTGTGACTTAGATGACGTTCAGAGCACATTTTATGCCCAATTCATGCAAAACTCCACGTAATCCCAAGGGGTTCACATACTTTTTCTTGCAACTGTATACATATACAGTATATATATATATAAATATATATACAGTGAGGATCGAAAGTTTGGGCACCCCAGCTACAATTGTGCATTAATGTGCATAAAGAAGCCAAGGAAAGATGGAAAAATCTCCAAAAGGCATCAAATCACAGATTAGACATTCTTATAATATGTCAACAAAAGTTAGATTTTATTTCCATCTTTTACACTTTCAAAATAACAGAAAACAAAAAAATGGCGTCTGCAAAAGTTTGGGCACCCTGCAGAATTTATAGCATGCACTGCCCCCTTTGCCAAGCTGAGACCTGCCAGTGTCATGGATTGTTCTCAATCATCGTCTGGGAAGACCAGGTGATGTCAATCTCAAAGGTTTTAAATGCCCAGACTCATCTGACCTTGCCCCAACAATCAGCACCATGGGTTCTTCTAAGCAGTTGTCTAGAAAATTGAAACTGAAAATAGTTCTGGAAGACCAAGAAAAATATCAGACAGAACAGCTCGCAGGATTGTGAGAAAAACAATTCAAAACCCATGTTTGACTGCACGATCCCTCCAGAAAGATCTGGCAGACACTGGAGTTGTGGTACACTATTCCACTATAAAGAGATACTTGTACAAATATGGTCTTCATGGAAGAGTCATCAGAAGAAAACCTCTTCTACGTCCTCACCACAAAAATCATCGTTTGAACTTTGCAAATGAACATATAGACAAGCCTGATGCATTTTGGAAAAAAGTTTTGTGGACCGATGAGGTTAAAATTGAACTTTTTGGCCGGAATGAGCAAAGGTACGTTTGGAGAAAAAGGGGCACAGAATTTAATGAAAAGAACCTCTGTCCAACTGTTAAGCATGGGGTTGGATCAATCATGCTTTGGGGTTGTGTTGCAGCCAGTGGCACAGGGAACATCTCACGAGTAGAAGGAAAAATGGACTCAATAAAATTTCAGCAAATTTTGGATGGTAACTTGATGCCATCTGTGAAAAAGCTGAAGTTAAAGAGAGGATGGCTTCTACAAATGGATAATGATCCTAAACACACCTCGAAATCCACGGGGGATTACATCAAGAGGCGTAAACTGAAGGTTTTGCCATGGCCTTCACAATCTCCTGACCTCAACATAATTGAAAATCTAGGATAGACCTTAAAAGAGCAGTGCGTGACAGACAGCCCAGAAATCTCAAAGAACTGGAAGACTTTTGTAAGGAAGAATGGGCAAAGATACCTCAAACAAGAATTGAAAGACTCTTGGCTGCTTACAAAAAGTGTTTACAAGCTGTGATACTTGCCAAAGGGGGCAGTACAAAATATTACCTCTGCAGGGTGCCCAAACTTTTGCAGACGCCATTTTTTTGTTTTCTGTTATTTTGAAAGTGTAAATCATGGAAATAAAATCTAACTTTTGATGACATATTATAAGAATGTCTAATCTGTAATTTGATGCCTTTTGGAGATTTTTCCATCTTTCCTTGGCTTCTTTATGCACATTAATGCAAATTTTTAGCTGGGGTGCCCAAACTTTCGATCCCCACTGTATATATTTATTTATTTTAAAAGAATAACAAAGCTAATATGTGTTTTTCATACACAACAAAGAAGAAAAAAGGCTTCTAGTGAGACTCAACACAAATTCCAAAAACAAAAAGTATATATCTTTTTAACCTTAAAGAGGAACCTTAGTCAGAAAATTAAGTCTTGCTAGATCACTTCAGGCTGGCCCCTTTTGCAGGTATATCTATATAACCATTACAAATAAGTGCCTATACTGTTTAAAATCCAGTAATGCTCTGTCTCACCCTGCTCTGCACATGCTCAGTTGCTCTCTGTTTTTAGGTACTGCGACGAAAATGTAGAGGCCGATCTACTGACAGCCTAAATATTTACTGCTGCTTAGGGGCTCGGGGCTTCAGCAAAATGACAGCCTCCAGCAAGAAGAAACAGTGCTGGAGACAATTTACAGCACACACTAATTTTGGTAGCATAATTATTAAGGTGAAATGTATGTTCCTTGCTAAAGAACATTATTTTTTATCCAGTTGTTATGAGTAAAGTTTCGTTTTAAAGGATGTTAACACCACAGGTATATATATCTGCCAGGAAAACGACTGTTTGACCTTGTACCCAGAAGGATCCAGATTACTTCTAAAATTATACAAAAAACAAAGTAATGCAGCACCACCTCTGCTTGTTAAAGTTTAAATTTATTCCGAAGGAATGTGGTACATGCGTGGTACCTTTTCAACATATTTGAACATGCAAACATTGTGATTTTTTCAAACAGTGCCTACAGATTACCTTTCAAATCACTTGTTCAACAAAAAAATGCAGTGGATGCAACGGTGTACTGTGAAAAAAGTAGGCACACACTTCGGGTCAAAATCTGGCATTGCCCCCTTTAGAAAAAATGCCTACCAGTCTCTGACATCAATTCAATTAAATTTTTGACCACTTATCCATTCACAATTCTTTCATTTGCAAGATGTTTGTGGGTTTCCTTGCATTAGCTGGCCATTTAAAATTCCCAGTACAGAGAATCAATGAAAGCCAAAACAATCTTTGACTAGGGCAGTCTATAACCCTCTATTTCTTCTTTAAGAGCCATTCCTTGGTGAATTTACTAATGCGCTTCTAATCAGTATTATGTTGAAAGATCCATTTCCAGTTCAACGTCAACTTTTGGACAGATGGCCTCACATTCTCATCAAGCATATGTTGATATGATGCAGGACGTATTGTTAACTCAATTACTGCAAGCTGCCCAGGTCCTGAAGCCACAAAGAAACCCCAAGCCACAATATTTCCCCCTACCTTGCTTCAAATTTATGCATAACATGAGGAGAACAAAAGGCTAAAATAATGTCTTTTGACCAAACAGCAAGATCTTTAATTGATCAGATTCCAGCACATTGATTCAGAAGGCATGGTCTTACTCTTTGTCTATACTCGTATGTTCAATGGCAAACTGTAATCTTGCTCTACTGTTCTTTTTGGACAGCAAAGGCCTTTTCCTAACACACCTCCCATGCGGGTTAAGTAGGTGCAATCCCTTTCTGATTATACATGCATACCTTTGACCCCATCTGTTGCAAGGGAGCATCTCTTGATGAAATTTTGGGTTTTCAGAGACTTCTTTCAAAGGGTCAGCTCTTGAACAAATTAGCAGTTGTTTCAAATCCATGACAATTGTAGATTATTTAACTAGCAGTGGAATGATAGATTTTAGATCATTTGGCAATCTTTTTCAATCCATTGCCAGACTTACAACTTTCATTCTAAAGGCCTTAAAGAGCTCTCTTGATCTTGGTGTGATGACAACACACATGTCAATAAAAAAGTGAAACCTAGACCCTAGGGGGGTGATTTACTAAAGCTGGTTCACTCAAAATCTTGTGCATCTGTGCATGGTAGCCAATCAGCTTCTGACCTCAGTTTGTTCAATTAAACTTTAGCAATACAACCTGTAAGCTGATTGGTTTCCATGTTGAAGTGCGCGGGATTCTGAGTGAACCAGAATTTAGCAAATAAACAGCCAAAATGTCTAAGGTTTACATAGGTTAGGGTTCAAATACATAGTCCTTCAGGAGATTCTAATCACTGGCACCTAATTTGGGACACATATTCTAGTTTCATGTATTTATAATGATGGTAAATATAAGAATGCACTTATTTTTCCATCTGACAAATCTGTATTTTTGTTGATTTGGATCAGGAAAATGAATACATTATGAATACAAGTTTCAATTATATCGGGTTGATTTACTAAAGGCAATAAAGGTGTTCACTTTGCCAATCTGCAACGCACCAGTGTGACCACAGCCTAATAGTCTGTGCAGGGAACAGGCTGTGAGTTTCACTGGATCAAAAAGCCTGCAAACTATGTTTTTGTTCTATGTAATGATAAGAACATCTGCAAGAAAAACTTGTGAAATAACTTTTCTTTTAAATAAAAATCAGCAAAAAAGCCAACATACCTTAAGTTGGTGAGTCCTTAAATGGATCTTCACTTTGAAACTTCATCTCCAACCCCTCTCCACTCTGCTTCACAAATATTTCTCTGGTGTGTTGGGGATTTGTTTTTTAGTTTACATTGTAGAGGTTCTTGTCCCTCAAATGTCCTAACCCCCCCCCCCTCCATGATCTATTGATCTATTCACATCTAGGTGGATGATGTGCACTGTGCTTCCTGCTCCTCCTGGGATATGAGGAGCTCATTACTGGGAGGCTAGGTGGCTGAACCAGGAAGATACAGCAGACTTCCAATGACATCACACAAGAACATGGCAGCGCGGGACCGTGAGTGGTGGCAGCAAAGAAGTGGATCTCAACAGGACAACGCTGGATTCGCTGGGTAAGTGAGTATCTGAATTGTTCAACACCAACAATCTGGTAAGCAGGGATAAAAATAAATAAATAAATGGGTGGGAGGGCGAAGTTCCTCTTTAAAGCTTTAAGCTAGATCCCACAATATACATATAAATTGCTTAACCAAGTAACATCTGACAAAAAATAGTTTTTTATTTACATTTTGCAAACCATCAACCATTCATGTGTAAGCATTTGGTTGCTCATTTCGTGCTAGACTACTATATGCCTCTATACATTTTAAGAAACAAGCCTGCTCCACTTATATTTTATTATTTTCTATTTCCAGAGTGAGCTCTACAGATTCTCCAGATGTCCCTTACCTGTATGTAAATTACCGTGGTAGGGTAATCAACAATATTCCCATACGCATTACAACATCCTGTAAACTTGATGTTTACTATTTTCCTTTTGATGTTATAAACTGTTCTCTGTCATTCAGCAGTTGGTTACACACAGGTAAGTTTGCATTGAACGGTCATGTAGCATTTTTCCCTTTTTATGTCTTACATCTCTAAGTTGCATACAATCACTCAACTGCAGAATTACCAGAGTGTTAGCAGTGTTTATTCAAGGGGTGGGGACCTAGGAAAAAATCTGACCTTCTATTTTCATGCCTGGTTTAGCAATTGTCTATTAATTTACAGATTACATTTTATAGATCTTAAAAAAAGAAATGCAGGATTAAAAAAAAGAAAAGATACTCACCTAGATGGCTGCAGCATTGATCCAATGTTGTATCTGTCCCACCACTTCTGCACAGAGAACTAAGCACTCAAAGAGCACTGATCACCCACAGTTTTCAGGTCAGCTCTGACTGTCAGTCACCACTCTTTGTTTTGCCCCTCCAGTGCTCACTGGTGCACTGGACTGTGGAGTCGGTGGGATTGGCTGGCTCAGACTTCCAGCGGCTCACTGAGAGGATGAGCCAGCTGCTGGCCAGGCTTCTAGGTGGATTCCGACATTAATGTTGGGATCCCTAAAAAAGCCTGGACCAGCTGTGTGACATCTGGGTCACAGGAGTTCAGAACTATGTGCACTGTGATATATAGAAGAAGTATGGCCAAAAGAGCTTTGGCTATACTTCTCATTTATCTTACAAATTAACCATCTGTTGAGAATCAAAATAATAGCTTTAGGAAAATGAAAGTATACTATATTGATAGCCACCCCTTTGTTTAGGTTTATACTTTCCTCCTAATTACTAGAGAGTAGATTTATTTGGCAGCTTCGTAGATCTATGCTAGCTATCGCTCATTATATTGTTTTCAGGCAGCTATTCATATATGTGGTCCAATATTAAACCTTAAAATATGCATAATAAATTTACAGATCTGTAGTTAACAGGTGAAGACCATTATCCTTGTTTTTTAATTTGGGCACCACACTTCCTCCCCCAATCCATTGGTATGAGGTCAATAGATAAAAAGAGTCTATAAAGATTAGTGGAGTAGAACAGGGGTCTCCAACTTTCTAAACAAAGGGCCAGTTTACTTCTCTATATACTCTGGGAGGGTGGGGATTGTGGCAAGTGAGAGTAAAGAACTGTGGGAGGAATAGTGCCCCATCGATGCTGGCAGTGAGAAGAATAGTATCCCATCTTTGGTGCCAATGTAAGAATAGTGTCCCATCTTTGGTGCCAATAGAAAAATAGTGCCTCATGTGTGTCAGTGGGAGGAATAGTGCTCCATCATTGGTGTTAGTGGAAGTAATAATACCACATCTTTGGTTTCAGTGGAAGGACTAGTGACTCATCGCTGGTGTCAGTGGAAGTAATAGTGCCTCATATCAGTGGGAGAAATAGTGTCCAAAGGGCTGGATATAGGTAAGCAAAGGGCCGCATCTGGGTCTCGGGATGCAGTTTGGAGACCACTGGATTAAAAGTGGCAGAGCTCAACTTTTTGAGGATATGTGGATGTAAGCCAGGTCCCGGTGCTTTACTTACTTTTTTGTCTAACTGTTTTAAACTACTTCAGTTTTGAGCCGTTATGATGCATTTGAAGTTGAATTCATACCACCAATATTTTTTGTATCAGCAACATTGTCATTTTGTGTCATTTTTTTGTGTCATGTTGAAGATATTTAACAATTTTGTTCTTTCTTTGTCCCCAGCAACCAACTCAGAGTTATTCAATTCTTTCCCATTATATAGTTGCTAATAATTGAAAATTATCTTACAGCTCAGGATATAAACATATCTTTTGCAAAAATTCCACGTAACTCTCATATAATTAAAAACTCACATATAACTGAAGGAGAGTGGGACCTTCTCAATGTGGTACCAAACTACAGAGAATTCACTGATCCAGACAGGATATTTGGAGAGATAACATTTTATGTAAGTTTATTCTAAAAGCAGCTTTATTGGTAATGTAATTGCAACTATAGTGTTTATTCATGAAAAAACAGTTAATATTACCTTCCTGGAAATTTTTCTTTAACTTCACTTTTGTAGGGAAAAAAAAGCAAATAAAAAAAAAATAATATAGCATACACAATTGCTACACAAGATATATTGTATTGAAATGCTATTAAAAATGGCCTTCCCTTTTCAATCTGCAGTGCTATTATTTTCTTTAAAATTCAATACAATATGGCAACCTGGAGGCATTCCATACACCAGTAGTATATGGGACACCCACAGAAATGTCATTTCCTGCTCATGTGATTGGCTCACTGATTTTCCCATAAGTCTGCACTAAGATACAAGTCAGAATTTGATATCCTCGGCAACAAAAATTTTATTTTTGGTGAGATACTGCCATAGGGTTAATCACTTCTAAAGTGATGCAGACCCTGCAGCTTTCCTCATTAGAACACTGCAAGTGCATCAGCTGATTACTAATGAAAAAGTCACTCCTATTCAAATTCACTCTGCAGACAACAAACAGCTTTTTCTTCAGAGCAGAAACAGCCAGGACTCTGCAACAAAGTTTGTTTAAATTCTTGCGATGTGCATAGATCACACAGAATGCATTATTTTTTTCTCAACAAAGGTGGAGTTATTATTTAAAGTGATAGAGATGGCCAACCAGCTAAAAGTTAAAAGTACATAGAAGTTACATGTTTTACCTTTTAATGGATTAGAAAATCGTTCAATAATATGTTTCATGCAGGTTCATTGCAGAACACTGCATTACACAATAAATTCAAAATGAATGGACTGTAATAGACCAAAATGCATAAAAAATAGGTCATGCTGTATTTTTTTTCATCACAATGCAACATGCACGTTATGTGTTGTGGTGTGTTTCTGTGTGCAGTAATGCAGCTGCGTTCTGGATGTGTTTATAGTTTCATTCAAAGTTAAATGAAATCAGAATGAATGGAACTGCAATGCATTAAATTGTATGTAGTGCCCTCCTAGTTAGTTTGCTAATGAGGTTAAGGTAACGTTTTTTGGCTTCTCTGTAGTCAATGGAGCAGAGTGCAACTATTTTTGGCTGTTCTAGGTTCTGCTGGTTGCAGGCTCAACTATTTCCACCTGCCTTCTAGTGGGTTCTAGAGTGTAGTAGGTTGGAAGAGGCAGACACTGAATATTCATACAGCCTGAGCCAATCTCTGGGGAAAAAGATGACCAAGAGGTGGCTGAAGGGTGTATAAATAACCTGGGGCTTGAAACAGCAGGGTTCTTGTCCAGGAGGAGAAGAAACCATCTGCAGAGCTGCTGTAGTTCTGAGCAGATTAGCTGAAGTCTGCAGGTGTTCAGCGAGGTCCCAGCATAGGGAGAGCTTGGGGACCTATTTGTTGAAAGGACTACCAAGGTCCCGAAAGAAGGGGGGGGCTCTGTCTTCTGAGAGTTCTGAGGGAGAGGGGGGTGGGGTTGAGCAACACCATGTATGTCAGTGGACGTACATAGCCTGTCTCAGAAGTGAGCCATGAGTTTCCACATAAGGGGGCACTCAGAGAAGAAGAGGAGCAAACAGCATTAGCAGGGGACCCCTGAAGAGGAGGTTTGGGGCTGCATGTGTGCCACCATAGGAAGCGGATTCTTATGGTGGCTCATGGAGAAGAAGAAGAGACAAGATCACCAGCGGGGGACCCCTAAAGAGGAGGATCAGGACCCCACTATGCAATATCATCGCACAGAGCAGCTACATAATATGCAATATGTTTTTTTTATTTTAATAAAACAAAAATTAACTTTACAACCACTTTAACATGTTTAAACTGGTGAGAAAAGGTTCTTTAAAATCAACCAAGCAAGCTACTGGAAGTATGTTGAAAGCTTTGGAAATGCCCCATTAAAGCTTGTTGATCCAATACAAGCTGATACTCAAGTGTACAATGCTTTAATCTTGCTAATGCAATACTTGAAGCGGTTGTAAAGGCTCAAGGTTTTATACCTTCATGCATTCTATGCATGAAGGTAAAAAACCTTCTGTGTGCAGTAGTGCCTTCAGACCGCTCAATACTTACTTGAGCCTCATTGCAATCCAGCGATGTGTACGATAGCCTCGGCTGTGCTGGGTCTCTGCCTCCTTATTGCCTGAGACAGCAAGCGGGAGCCATTGGCCCCCACTGCTGTCAATCACATCCAGTCAGCCAATGAGGAGAGGGAGAGGGCAGGGCCAATCCGCGTCTCTGTGTGTCAATGGACACACAGCAGCGGGTGCCCCCATAGCAATCTGCTTGCTGTGGAGGCACCCAACAGGAGGGAGGGGCCAGGAGAGCCTGTGGGGACCCAAGAAGAGGAGAATCCTGGCTTCTCTGTGCTAACCCACTACATATAACAGGTAAGTATAGCATGTTTGCTATTTTCCACAAAAAAATTAACTTTTAAAGTTGCTTTGAACCCACCTAGCCTGCCTTGTCCAATGCTACATTTGTAAGTTTTAGAGTAAGTTTTTTTTATATGAAATTACTGAAACTCAAATATGTGCAACTTTCTTTCAACAGATTATCCTCAAAAGAAAACCTCTGTTCTACACTGTGAATATTATTTTTCCCAGTATCCTTCTCATGATCATGGACATAATTGGATTCTTCATACCACCTGAGAGTGGCGAGAGAATATCTTTCAAAATCACACTGCTCCTGGGTTACTCTGTTTTCCTTGTAATTGCTTCAGAGACATTACCAGCAATTGGGGCACCATTAATAGGTAAGGTGAGATATTTAGTATAATATACATAAAAAGGAAGAAAACAGAAAAGTGGAATAAATTATAATAGCATCGTCGTTCTTCATTGTTCCTCAAATGTGGGACAAACATCAATGGTCGATGTAAGGAGGTGCAGTTAGCTAGTTTGCTAAGGAGGCCCTTGCTCATGACAGTTTACAATGTAAAATCGAGGTCAAAGTGTTGCAAAAAGGTAATAACAAGAAAGTAAAAGTACAGTTTTTAGATGGAGACAGGATAGGCTTCCCTGAAGAGATGAATTTTCAGAGATCATCTAAGGGCATACAGCGTAGGAGATAGCTAGACAGATATGAGTAGGGAGTTCCAGTGGAAAGAAAAGGCTCTGGAGAAATTATGGAGCCTCAATAACACTCAGACCTCACAACATTGGTGATTCAGTGTTATAGCCAAATCCTCCCTCTCCCCTCATAGGATTAGTAGATTTGTTCTGTAGCCAAATCCTTCCCTTCGGATCTCACAGTCTTTGTGACTCAGAAAGAATCTTGACCACCTTCAGGAGTAGGACACTAGGCTGAAAAAAAAAAAAAGCCCCACCTATGAGCAGTCCTTACCAGTGGCCAAACCCCTCATCTGCTATAGGCGGCCCAGTTTTTGGCCTAGTGTCTAGGAGTAAGGACCTAGTTCCCTGCTGGGAACTTTAGTTCCTCCTTTAGAGCAGGGTTAACCTCTGTATTAGTTTTTTTCTTTTGACTGATCTTAATTCAACAGCCAAGTTGGGTGACAGGCTGGATAATATACAGTAGATCCACATAGTCACCCTATCTCTGCCAGCAAGCACATGCAGACCCCAAGATATGTTTGGGGTCAGCTGTGACAGCCTCATCTAGGGGTGGGGTGACCAGTAAGTGTTTGTCACATAGGACGCATATGACCGGACCTTTTTCACTGGTGGTTTCTGTCACAGTGTCCCCCCTCTGCTGACAGCCCCTCCAGCTCAGTGGAAGGTGGACTGTCCAGGGAGAGGTACCCATTCCCTTGAGTAGTGTGGTAAGTTTGAACTACCCCAATCTCCCTCCAGAGGTGGGTAGTGGGTCTCAGGAACCCCTTTTTAGATCACTCTGTTCTGTATCCCCTGTGAGGCCTCAGTGCTGCTCAGCCCTGCCTGGTTCTCCTGTTCCCCTCATTCTCCCCTAGACATTCAAGTTTGGTTCCCATCTCCAGTTCTGGTATCCTGAGGCTTAGCGCCAGGTTCCTGGAGCACTCATGGTACCCTACATTGTTTTAGGGATACAGATGCCTCTGCCCTTACCCTCGGGCTTCGGCAGCCATTTAGCGGTGTCCCTGAAAGTAGCCATCTTGGAGAAGCCCCAAAGCGGTGGCCACCTTTGTGAAGCCACATGGTAGCAGCCATTTTGGATGTGACTTCAAATCACTAAGGTGTTTCCCTATACTGCCTTATCTGACAGTTTGTTTACATGGAATGGAAGCATCCTAAGTGGCCATTGGTGATATCTAAATGATTTTACGTATACCTTTGTGGAGGCTCTTCTTAAAAAGTGGACTTCTCCCCCAGTTGTGGATCTGCCAAAATCCAGGCTGAATAAGGTTATTATAGAGAGGCTTAAGTGGTCACGCATTCCATGCCTACCGTTGCCAGCTCAGCCTTGTGCCTGTTGTAGCTGCAGCCTTTATGTCCCAGACTCTCACAGAATGGGCGTGTTTGGGGTGCTATTTAGGATGAATGTCACCTAAATGCATGTTGGAATAGCTGGCAGAATTTAGACAATTTTGCTTACAATTTCTTATTGCCCAAGCAAGAACAGGGCCTCAGGGCTTTCTACTCCAATCTGTTTAAAGTGCCGAAGTAGAAAGTGATTCAACTTATTCTGGATCTCAAGGCTTTCAGCGCCTTTATAAAGGTCCAAAAATGCAAGATGGAATCCATTTATTCTTTTGTCGCCCCTCTCCATTGGGGGGATTTCCTGACCTTTATAGGCATTAAATTGGTACTAAAGGCTGAAGGCATTTTTACCTTAATGCATTCTCTGCATTAGGGTAAAAAAACCCTTCTGTGCCACAGGATCTCCCACAGCCCCCACTTACACTTACCTGAGCCTGATCTCAATCTAGTGCTGTGCATGAGACCAGCACCTCTCTTGGCTCTTTCCTTCCTCATAGGCTCAGAGACAGCAAAGGCTCCGAGATGTTGAAGGACAAAGTTCCCACCCCTCTGTTATTGCTTTCTGTACTGCTTTGTAACTAACTGAGCTGCCTATTGCAGGTGGGGGTTTGGCCACTAGTAAGGTCTGCCCATAGGTGGTGCTTTGTTTTTGTTCTGCTTAATGTCCTACTCCTGAAGGTGGAGCTATAACCACATGGTCAAGATTCTTGCCAGGCTATGTACTGCAATTAACTCAAATAAAGGGATTTTACAGTGAGCAGAAAGAAATCATTTATTTCCCAAAATGTCCCTGTTTTACCATTCTAACTATTTGTAAGCCAGACCAATCTATCTATACTTATTTAATCCAAATCATTTCTAGTAAGCTAAACCCATTTATGAATGACATCATCATGCCAAGTGAGAGTAGGTGGTGGTTCAGATTGCTTTTAGTTCAATACAGATACAATTTAGGTACTATGTATAGAATTCATGGCAGGCCCAAACTGGGACAAAAAAATAGGCCCGGGTATTTTAGACTGAGAATCTTCAGGCCTGGAGGCCTTTCCCTTGGAGCCCGGTGGTGGAATGCTAGGGCCTGGTTACAAGTGAAACATTTGCAATCCTGGTAGTTCCGCCACTGGTGTCAGTGCTTTTTTATTTTTATTTTATTTTTTTATTATTTTTTAACAATTTTATTTTATTTATTTCATTACAATTTTATTTTTTATTAATTTAAAAAAAAAATTAGGAGTCCTGTTGGGGGGCTTTAGTGAGATACTAAGGGGTTTATTTACTAAAGCTGGAGAGTCCAAAATCAGACACCCTTCTGCATAGAAACCAATCAGCTTCCAGGTTTCATTGCCAAAGCTTCATTGAACAAGCTGAGGTTAGAAGCTGATTGGTTTCTATGCAGAAGGGAGTCTGATTTTGGACTCTCCAGCTTTAGTAAATAAACCCCTATGGGTCTAAACAGACTCCTGACATCTCACCTTTGAGATAGAGAAAAAAAGAGATTGAGGACACAGTCTTCAATCTCTATCTCTGCAGCCTCAGCTGCACAGAATGAATGGACAAAAATAGCTCTGTACAGAGCTTCCCGTTCATTCATAAACAGAAGTATAATAAACACAGTTTACTCTGTCTCAGTTATGAATGGGCAAAGTCATTGACCGGTAAGGATCACTGACTGTCTATTCAGACAGGGGCCAGTAAATGATACATTGTCAAGTGCCTTCCCTGCTCTCCATCCTGACAGATCCCCCACAGCAGCCAGTGGGAGAGGGTAGGGTGGAACCCGGCAGCGCTGCGGGGGATGAGTGGGGCCAACCGCTGAGGGACTACACAAGAGCCTAGGGCAGCTGGGGCAGCCATACTGCCCCTCCTAACCAGGCAGCCCTGGCCCACTGGGCAAGTTCCCAGTGTGCCCGATGACCAGTCCAGGCCTGATTCATGGTTATAGCTCGCAATACATTATAGCTCCAAATACATTAAGAGTATTAGACATGTTGGTAAGTTTTTTTTTCTTTAGTAAATTAAGCTTAAACTCTCCTGTTGTTTTAGGTATCTACTTTTTTTTGTGTATGCTGCTGCTAATGATAAGTCTGACAGAAAGTATCTTCATAGTCAGAATTTGTCACAAGGAGAGTCTATTCCCTCAAGTTCCAGAGTGGATAAAAAAAATGGTATTGGAGAAGATGGCACAAGCGCTCCTCATAAACGTTAAAAGAGGAACATCTGGCAAGACAGATGAAATAAATATTGGTAAGAAACAGTGAGATTATATTAGCAAAGCCAAGCTAGTAATAGTAAGGATAATTATGACTGGATCAATTAGCTCAACCTATTTTGCACAAGGTGGATATTCCCGGTTCTGCCAATTCCTACATTATTTCTTGCCAAAAGCTTTGTTAATGTTGGGGATGACATGTGGCATGCAGTCCTCCCTCTTTTTCCTCCCTTCTCTGTCCACAAGCCAATCAGGAGAATTGTGTCATCAGCATTTGCAGGAGCACATGTTGGCATTTTCTGGTATAGAGCTAAACATATCGTAGTACTCAGCCACTATTCACATTGCTAGTTTGCTACCTATTTTTTTTTATCCTCAGACTTCAGTATATCAATAGAGCTGTTAATAACATTCGCTGCTGCTTTTGTTTTCTTCCTCAGCACCAATTCAGAACATCCCACATAGGTTTCAGTGCTGTCCAGAACCTTCAGTAATCACTGCCATTAAATTGACTGTGGCACTGTCCCCATGAAAGTATGCTGGATATTGCATCTGGCAGCCTTCTCCCTTGCAGGCCCTGGGGGTGTAGAGGTACTCTCACTGTTCCTGGTATCCTGCTGCTTTGGATAAGACTGCTTGTTCAGGCCTTTTGCTGTGCTAGTCTTCCCATGCTGGGCAGGGTGTCTCCTGAACTGGACTTGAAGTGAAGTTCCCTCTCTGCTGCTTCCTTCCTCCCTCAGCTTCTTCAGCTCCAGCCTGGAGGCAGAACCCCCCATCCCTGAAGTCACCTCCCGGGCCCCACAATCTTCAACATTCCATCTTCCACCCCATCACCATACTCTCCTGCTGACTAGGCTCTTTAATATTTATAAGCCCATCTCACCATACTGCCAGGCCTCCTGCCTGGGGATTGGTCAGGCTCCCATAAATATTCAGACCTTTGCCTATGCCCATCAGCCCACTAGTTACCGTGGACCTCCAAAACTAGGGGGAGGTGATAGAGGCCTGACCTGCAGAGCCCTCCAGCTTGACCTAAGCTTGGCCCCCACAGAAATGCTCACTATAGTTACTTCTGTAAGCCAAACAAAATTTACCTCTCTGGCACCACCAGAGGTTGCTACACAGAATTGCATTCCAATACAGTTCTATCGTAATGCAAAACCCACTTAAAATAGGTCTACTGCACCTATCAATGAATTCTGAATGATCTTGGAAGAATCTCAAACTGATGTTGATTAGGAAAAGGATGATTTTTGTAAGTGTCCGAAAACTGGAATTGTCTTGCAAATACAATGAGTATGTATGTAGAACCTTACAGTTTTTTTTATACTTTGATCATTCATGTTCCACCAACATGACCCAATTGTAGTGTCTGTTTATTATCTTTACTGGCAAGTTTATTATTTTTTAAAGCCCAACTCCAGCCCAATTTTTCTAGATTTGACAGAGTGGGTGTTAGAACCTCTGTTATGTTTTGGTTGCATTCTATAGAAGTTGTTTACTAAAACTGGAGAGTGCAAAATCTGGAGCATCTTTACATAGAAACCAATAAGCTTCCAGGTTTTATTGCCAAAGCTTAATTGAACAAGCTGAAATTAGAAGCTGATTGGCTACCATGCACAACTGCACCAGATTCTGAGTGCACCAGTTTTAGTAAATCTCCCTCTCTGTCTCCATTGGGAAGCTTTCCCCATACTTTGTCATCTTATTTTTATTGTCATTGTATTCTTTCCTCACAATTTCCTCTTTTATTGACGTAGGGAGACAAGAAATCCCTCAAATGGGATCAGGGACAGCTGTAAAAAACTTAACAAAACGTTTTCCAGGCCTACTCAAAACTCCCAAAAACGTTTTAATTGGAATTTAAGGGAATTGGGTATTTCGAGAAAAGTCTTTTGGGATTGTCTTTTGTTCCCACTTCAGAGGTTATAACAATAATTGACCGCTGGCAAGTGGAGCAGACATGTCAACAGCTGTCAACAGGCCCTAATTCTCCAGATTGCCATCCAAACCCTGAACTGCCAGTGAGAACATCTTCCACTACTTTTCCAATGCTTTGAAAAAAAATTGGGGTCAATTTACTAAACCTGGAGAGTCCCCAATCTGGTGCAGCTCTACAAACCAATCAGCTTCCAGGTTTTTTTGTCAAAGCTTAATTGAATAAGCTAAAGTTAGGAACTGATTGGCTAGCATGCAGAGCTGTACCAGATTTTGCAATCTCCAGTTTTAGTAAATCAACAACATTGCGTCAGTTCATACATTGAAGTGTGCATTCATCACCATGACTTCATAATTCTGCATAGAACTATTTTATAACTTTGGGCTCCCTCTTTTTTACTCTGTACACAGACAGCCTGTCCACCTACTGCAACAGAAGAACAGATGGCAGTTATGTGCTAGAACAAGAAACAGAGAGATATACGAACCCCATGGAAACAATTAACAGCATTGCGAAGAAGATAGAGTCCATGTGGAAACATCTGAACAAGTCAGAGGAGCAGAATAACGAGTGGCTCTGCGTTGCATATGTTTTAGATACATTCTTCTTCCGGCTGTATCTTACCTTTCTGTTTGCCTATGTCTTGATTATGGTAACCCTTTGGTCTACATAGTTCGCCACTTGAAATGGCCCACTGTAAGTGATATCAGCTCTGGAGAGCATACACAGCTACAAAAGCCAGCAAAAGACAAATGCTCATAGAGAAACAAAATAGTAAACAAATATGAATATCATTAAACTGGTGTTTAGTGAAATGTAGGCATACAAAAGTACATAGAGGTGTGTTTGCACTATTGGTATATTTCTACCTGTTCAAAGGACACAGTTGCTTTGTTATTTGAAAGTAAATCTGTAGACTCATTACCTCTCTGATGCATAAAGAGCATTGCAGTTGCTATTTGTGCAGAATAGTGCTTGCTGCTTCTATTATCTAGATGCAAGCCAACGGCTCAGTTTAAATTCTATAAAGATCACTGAAAATACAATCTCTAGGTGGCCTATCCCTTGATGACTTTCCTTAAAACAGAACTCTGGGGGGAAAAAATTATTATGTATAAATACAGGTGCTCCCATACCAGTCAATAAATTGTCAGTGGTATTGTATATAGTCCTGGGATAAAGTAAAGAAATAAGTGAGCGCTTTTTAAGAATTAAAGCAGCTAGGCACACAGGATAACCAACAAAAATCCTCACAATGAAATTATATATAGAAGTGCAGCGCTAACGGCGTGACATCACGGCGTGCGTAGGCTCCTCCTAGGAGCTCCGGCGGCTATTACATCTGACAGGACGGTTAGTCCTGTCTGTACTTGTAATTGTTTATGCAATACTTCACTATGGGCATCTTTTCTTGACCTCCCGTGGGGAGCAACCTTTTTCTAGATACGTTTTTTTGCCCAGTTGGAGGAGTCGCTCTCTTCAGGTGGATCACCGTCCTGTTCCCGGGTTATCTAGGATTTTCTCTTCCTGCCCAGCTCTGCACCACCCGGGGATCTTCTCTGACCAAGGAAACACCATTTCTACTCTGATGATTACACCATGAGCATTATGATCTCTACATCTGGTTAGTGTGCACTTTTACTCCAAGTCACCTTTGCTGGGACTATTTTTATTCATATTTAAACATTGTGTTTTTTTATATTTGTATGGTATTTTTTAGCGCTGCACTTCTATATATAATTGTATATAGTCCTGTTGTCAGTGTGAACTCCAGTATTCTTTACTGCATTACTGCATAAAAGGCTCACTTTCCCCCTCATATCCTGTTCACAAGACCGGTGGCTGATATGTCCTTCCCCCCCCCCCAGCCACCGATCTTGTACATTCCCCCTTGTAGTCCTTTGAAAGCAAGAAGTGATGCTGCTGCTTGCTCCAGTGGGAGGACCCGGGAGTTTGAGACTGGTTGGTCTGATCTGCCCACTGCCCCGGCTGATCCACCTCTTCCCAGTCTGTCCCACCTCCTATAACAGAAAAGTGTGCAGCGATGTGGGTGTGCAGTGTCAGTGTCCTATTTGTAGAACATTACTGATCTGCTGCACATACACCCATAGGTCCACCCACTCAAGACTCTAAGTCCCAGGGCATGATGGGGTTTGTAGTCTCAGTGAGTGGCGAGGAACACTAACTGGAAGTGAGGTCGCCACTTCTGAGATCCCTCCTCCCAGAGCATGGGGATTCAAGAAGAAGCTAGACAAAATATGACGTTACTGCTTTTGAATTTTCTAAAAAGTTTACATTTATATTGAAAATGACATTAGCAGTTTTGCTTAACTATGCAAACATGGCTATTGTACAAATGTTAACCCTGCCCTGGAGTTCTCCTGTAGTCATCCAGTAAGGAGGCAATATTTGGTAAAGATAATATTGTCCAGCAGTTTGGGAATAGAAGTTACCTTATTAAGAACACAGGGTATCTTCTTTACCATGTCACCCAAATGGTTACTAGAAGGGAAAAACAAAACTCCCACAAAGTTGGGAGCATGAATTTGTCCAAAATGTCTTGGTACGCTGATGCCTTAAATTTCCCTTCACAGGAACTAATGGGCCAAGCCCAACCTCTGAAAAACAACCCCGCACCATAATCCCCCCTCCACAAAACTTTACACTTGGTGACAGGGCCTGGTGCTCTCTGAGACTAAGCCCTGGAAGCCAGGCAATATACATTCACTGGCCACGTTATTAGGTACACCTTGCTAGTACCAAATTGGACCCCCTTTTGCCTTCAGAATTGCCTTAATTCTTCATGGCACAGATTCAACAAGGTGTTGGATACATTCCTCAGAGATTTTGGTCCATATTGACATGATAGCATCATGCAATTGCTGCAGATTTGTCGGCTGCACACCCATGGATGCGAATCTTCAGTTTCACCACATCCCAAAGGTGCTCTATTGGATTGAGATCTGGAGACTGTGGGGGCCATTGGAGTACAGTGACCTCATTGTCATATTCAAGAAACCAGTTTGAGTTGATGTGAACTTTGTGACATGGTGCTTTATCCTGCTGGAAGTAGCCATCTGAAGATGGGTACGCTGTAGTCATAAAGGGATGGACATGGTCAGCAACGATACTCAGGTAGTCCGTGGCATTTAAACGATGCTCAGTTGGTATTAAAGGGCCCAAAGTGTGCCAAGAAAATACCCCCCACAGCATTACACCACCAGCGTGAATCATTGATACAAGGCAGGATGGATCCATGCTTTCATGTTGTTTATGCCAAATTCTGACTCTACCAGCTGAATGTCACAGCTGAAATCGAGACTCATCAGACCAAGCAACGTTTTTCAAATCTTCTATTGTCCAACTTTGGTAAGCCTGTGTGAATTGCAGCCTCCATTGCCTGTTCTTAGCTGACAAGAGTGGCATCCGGTGTGGTCTTCTGCGGCTGTAGCCCATCTGCTTCAAGGTTCAACGTGTTGTGTGTTCATAGATGGTATTCTGCATACCTTGGTTGTAACGAGGGCTTATTTGAGTTACTGTTGTCTTTCTATCATCTCGAACCAGTCTGCCGATTCTCCTTTGACCTCTGACATTAACAAGGCATTTTCACCCACACAACTGCTGCTCACTGGATATTTTCTCTTTTCCATTCTCTGGTTGTGTGTGATAATCTCAGTAGATCAGCAGTTTTTGAAATACTCAGACCAGCCCGTCTGGCACCAACAACCATGCCAAGTTCAAAGTCACTTAAATCCCCTTTCTTCCCCATTCTGATGCTCGGTTTGAACTTCAGCAAGTAGCCTTCACCACGTCTACATGCCTAAATGCATTGAGTTGCTGCCATGTGATTGGCTGATTAGCAATTTGTGTTACCAAGCAATTGAACAGGTGTACCTAATAAAGTGTCTGCTGAGTGTATAGTTGTATGAGACAGTCCAATACCTTGGTGGATACCACTTTATAATTATTCAACGCTTCACCCCATTCCTTATCGTCTAGGCCCAAAAATGTGACTTTTACAAGAAGTCATGATTTGCATAAAGGTTCATCTTCTTCACTCTAAATCTACTGGTTGTTTTGACACATGATTTTCACTGAAGGTAACCTCTAGGTAAGCATTTTATAATCAGATGCTCATTCTCAATGGCCTAGATTTATAATAAGATAATTTATAAGCATGACAACCCAATGTGGCACTGCCCTTGACTTTGGTAAGACTTATATGTAACATATAAATCAGCACTTCTCAATTGTTTTACCCTGAAAGAACCCTTGAAATAATTTTCAGGTCTAAAGGAACCCCTACAGAAAAATGCTTGTATCTACAGCTTAAAGTATGTTAACATGATCAGTCATTTTTTCTGTATGTATAATAAAAAATAAAACAAAAAATGAAACTCTTCAGCATAAAACCTGTTCTCCCTGTGCCTGTGTGAGTTTCCTCCGGGTACTCCGGTTTCCTCCCATGCCCCAAATACATGGTGGTAGGTTAATTGGATCCTGTCTAGATTGGTCCTAGTATATGTATGTATGAATGTAAATTAGGGACCTTAGATTGTAGATGAGGGTTGGGGACTGATGTGAAAGTACAATATATATGTAATCCCAATGCATAAATTGGCGGTGCTATGTAAGTACCTGAATTAAATAAATAAGAAATAAAGAAATACAACCTGTGATTTTTATTTGCTGGTAATTGTAATGCCCTGGTGGTAATTGGAGAAGTGCTCCCTTACATTGGTGGCCAATGGGAGAAGGGCCCCTCTCATTGGTGGTCAGTTGAAGAAGACCCTCCAATGTCAAGGGGAAATGGCATCTTTACATTGGTGGTCAATGGAAGGAAAATGCCCATTAGGGCTTATTTATACATGTATTGGCCCTCTGAAGCATGACGCACAGTAGACTGATTTTTCATAGGGCATTTGACAAGTGGTGAGGAGTTAAGATGTTGCCTGCCACGGGGCAGTTGTGGTATGGCCCTATTCAGGTAAATGGGTTGTGTTCAGGTGGCATGTGTACACCCCTGTTCATTGCCTTAGCAGCCGAAGGAGGAGTGGTTGGGGGTTGCAAAGCACAGCTCAACTGGGTGTTTTTTCCAACCACAAACGTAAGTAAGGCCTTATATTGATAGTCTTTGTTGGCCAATGGAGGAGGACCTCCTTACATTGTATAATCAGTGGAGATATATCCCTTTACGAGGATATTGTCAAGGATTTAATAAAAGACATTTTGGCAGAAATATACCTTACAAGTCAGCACTAGGTACAGAAAAAAACAGCTGGCAAAGTTTAAGCCACTGTGCAGGTATAGAGAGGTGATGTTTAGCATCTGTTCTTCACTTAATGCGCTGATCATCCCTAAGTAACCATCTATTGATGAGGTGTCCAGACCGGGAGTTAGTAAGACAGTAAATCAGCCCATTGATCCCTGTTAAATCAATTGAGTTACAGAGCTGATCAGCACAATGGGCAATTAACAACCTCTGCAATCGCTTACGTTCATGTAACATCAAACGCCTGGCTGGACAAATCCAATAGGCAGATTGATCTACGCCGTCTTCTTCTGTATATGCCATATAAATGTACATAAAACATGGAAACGAACAACGCTCATGGCTAGATTTATATACTTCATGAAAAAACAAGGTCTGGGGAGTTTTATACCTTGCTAGTGGGAACATATTTCTTTCTGTTTTTTTTTTCTTTACTGCATCTTATGTTTCAGGTTGTTTTATTTATCATTGTATGGGAAGAAGAATGGCAAAATGCTTAAATACATAAATGGACTGAAAAGTTACTGTATGGACTAGTTAAAGGAGACCTCTAGGCAAAACACAGAATTCAGTTATGAATGAGAAAAGTCAAAAAAAATCATTTTTTGCTGAATCTATTGTTGGCTTTAGATGGCATAAATATAATTTTTCATGCAAGTTAGAGAAAGCTTTTGCTCCAGATGGTGAACTAACCAATAAATACAATTCTGTTGAAAATCCCAGCACTATACCATGGTGTACTTATTTTGTTTCTATGCCAACTTCAATATCATACAATCTTGATATCATACTGTTTTTAATAAAAGTTGACAGTTTTATTTTTCTTTGCTTTGAAATAAACTTGTTTTGAGAGAAATACAGTTATGGCCATCAGTACAAATACAGAGGTTGAATACTTCCAGATAGGCACACATAACAATCAAACCTAAATGTTGCTCAGGGCAGTGAATAAGGGGGAGCCACCAATCCTACTGTATGGGGCCCAGGCCAGCAGGAGGGCCCAGGCAGCTGGGTTAGTTCAGATGTGGGCAGGAAAAGTGATTGGCATGGTGAAGGGCGTTACTGGAACTGATCCCCAGTATGGCGCTCACTACAGCAGCTAAAAGCTGGCTTCTTCTCCTCTTCCTCCCATTGGCTTTCAGCTGCTGCAGAAATAGCCATGTAGGGGATTGATTCCAGTAATTGCCCCCCTGCCTCACCCATCACCCTCCCTGTAAATCATACATTTCCCCCTGTTGCCCAGGCCCCTCCTGTGTGCTACCACCCCCTCAGTGCTCCCGGCTTCCCACCTTCCCACTGGCAGCTGCAAGCATACAATAGGATCCTTCAAGATGGAGAGCAAGGAAAGGGTCCAGTAAATATGTCACATTTACCAGCCCCTTTCCTTCCTGAATGAACACATTGAATGATCGGTACTGACCAATCACTGTTTTCATTCATGACTGAAGCATAGTAAACTGTGCTTTTTTTGGGGGGGAGGGGGCACTTTTGAGTTGGCTGTATGGAGGCACCATGGTTTCTAACAGCAGCCCTGCAGTCCAACTTTGCCTAATCTAATCTAAATCTAACAAAAAAAACTTTTTTTCTGCTAGAGACAGAAAGAATTGAGTACTGTCCGTGATACTTTTTTTATTTGCACTAACATACAATTTTTAGGACAAGCTTTCGGGGAGTGTCCCCTTCTTCAAGGTCCAAGGACCTTGAAGAAGGGGACACTCCTCGAAAGCTTGAACTCAAAATTGTATGTTAGTGCAAATAAAAAAAGTATCACGGACAGTACTCAATTGTTTTTGTTGCAAATGCACTAATACGGCTACAATCACCTCAAGATTTCTGCTAGAGAGAAATTCATGTTCTGCAAGAAGGAGCCTATCAGGACAAACAATTGACAGTGTTGAGTTCTTACTTTTATAAAGGGGAATACTTGGTGAGTTCTTGAGTAGACATAGTTTTCATGACACAAAGTCCAAGCAGAATTGGACCTGTTTGCTGAACATACATTAGGGGGACTGGTGCATTTAGAGAACTGGTAAACTGATCTAAAGGACAAGTTACCAGTTCACCCCCAGCAAACCATGCATCCAACTTAAAAGCCAGGAATCCAATGGGGATCCTCCTTTTAACCCTGCAGAAGGCTATGGGGCAAGGTGGGTCCACACCACTACCCTGATTAAGAAGAACTTCATTATTACAATTTCCTTCTTTATTAGAATTAGTACTAGGACTAATGAGGATTGTACCTAGCACAGATGCATACAGCCTCCTTATTAGGCCAATGGCATCACAGCAGGTTGGCACCTATAACTCAATGCTGTGTTAATAGTTGGATCCCCACTGGATCCTGTAGAGCAGCGGTTCTCAACCTGTGGGTCGCGACCCCTCTGGGGGTCGTACGACCCTTTCACAGGGGTCACCTAAGACGGAAAACACATATTTCCGATGGTCTTAGGAACCGAGACACCGCTCCTCTATCCGTCTCAAGGCGGTTCCACCCACATGCAGATATGCCCACATACGAGTACCCGGCGTGATGACATCATTGCGCCAACCCCATCACATACACCCCGTACAAATACAGGTGTATTGACAGGGTTGGCGCCATAATGTACTTATGTGGATCAGTTACACATGTGTAAAGAGCAGCTGCTGTGTAGAAAGCAGCTACTGTGTTGAAAGCAGCTACTCTGTTAAAAGCAGCTACTGTGTTGAAAGCAGCAGTATTGGAGGTAAAATATTTACATTACGATTCATAATAGTAGCAAAATTACAGTTATGAAGTAGCAACGAAAATAATTTTATGCTTGGGGTCACCACAACATGAGGAACTGTATTAAAGGGTCACGGCATTAGGAAGGTTGAGAACCACAGCTGTAGAGTAACCAAAATCTTGTAGGATCAGCTCTATATGGGGGTCCAACCTGAATTCTGAACCCTGTTCTCCTTTGGACAACTTTTTACCAGTTCAATACAATTAAATTAAATGTTTAGCATGGCAGATTGGGCTCCACCTTGCCAAATCCCTGGTTGATTGGATTTTCCATCACTCACTCACTTCTGCTAAGGACCCAACATAAGTATATGTACATCAGGTGTCCTGAGATTTCACTGCCTGCATTCTCTAATAGTTTATAGGGAATAGATAACCCAACCCTTTCTATAAAAGGATGGGCTTACAGCAGCCATGTAGTCAGTGTGTTTCGAATCTGAGCTGACAATTCTGTGTAGGGAGCAATACATTTTATTTATTAATTTCATTTTGGCATTGATACATGATCCCTATGGCCATGGCAGTGTCTGGCTTCCTTTGCTTTATGCTTGACAACAGCTAGCTTATTATCCATAAAAATGGCCAGAGCCAAAAAAAAGATGCGCCCTCCTCTCCCCAGTGACATCAATAGGTTGTGTCACAAAGTTCATGACAGTTTTCATATTTCTATTCTGAAAGGTTCCTTGCATAATACGCATAATATGAAGCATATCGAGAGACAGGGTATGCCTCTTCTGCAATAAAAAAGACTATCCTGCTGGCAAAAAATACATACCCACCTACAGTGGGGATTGAAAGTTTGGGCACCCCAGCTAAAAATTTGTATTAATGTGCATAAAGAAGCCGAGGAAAGATGGAAAAATCTCCAAAAGGCATCAAATTACAGATTAGACATTCTTATAATATGTCAACAAAAGTTAGATTTTATTTCCATCATTTACACTTTCAAAATAACAGAAAACAAAAAAATGGCGTCTGCAATAGTTTGGGCACCCTGCAGAGTTAATATCTTGTACTGCCCCCTTTGGCAAGTATCACAGCTTGTAAACGCTTTTTGTAGCCAGCCAAGTCTTTCAATTCTTGTTTGAGGTATCTTTGCCCATTCTTCCTTACAAAAGTCTTCCAGTTCTTTGAGATTTCTGGGCTGTCTGTCACGCACTGCTCTTTTAAGGTCTATCCATAGATTTTCAATTATGTTGAGGTCAGGAGATTGTGAAGGCCATGGCAAAACCTTCAGTTTACGCCTCTTGATGTAATCCCCCGTGGATTTCGAGGTGTGTTTAGGATCATTATCCATTTGTAGAAGCCATCCTCTCTTTAACTTCAGCTTTTTCACAGATGGCATCAAGTTATCATCCAAAATTTGCTGAAATTTTATTGAATCCATTTTTCCTTCTACTCGTGAGATGTTCCCTGTGCCACTGGCTGCAACACAACCCCAAAGCATAATTGATCCAACCCCATGCTTAACAGTTGGACAGAGGTTCTTTTCATTAAATTCTGTGCCCCTTCTCCAAACGTACCTTTGCTCATCCCGGCCAAAAAGTTCAATTTTAACCTCATCAGTCCACAGAACTTGTTTCCAAAATGCATCAGGCTTGTCTATATGTTCATTTGAAAAGTTCAAACGATGATTTTTGTGGTGAGGACGTTAAAGAGGTTTTCTTCTGATGACTCTTCCATGAAGACCATATTTGTACAAGTATCTCTTTATAGTGGAATAGTGTACCACAACTCCAGTGTCTGCCAGATCTTTCTGGAGGGATCATGCAGTCAAACATGGGTTTTGAATAGTTTTTCTCACAATCCTGCGAGCTGTTCTGTCTGATATTTTTCTTGGTCTTCCAGATGTTGCTTTAACTTCCACTGTTCCTGATGACTGCCATTTCTTAATTACATTCCGAACAGAGGATATTGACATCTGAAAATGCTTTGCTATCTTCTTATAGCCTTCTCCAGCTTTGTGAGCGTCAACTATTTTCAGTTTCAGTTTTCTAGACAACTGCTTAGAAGAACCCATGATGCTGATTGTTGGGGCAAGGTCAGATGAGTCTGGGCATTTAAAACCTTTGAGATTAACATCACCTGGTCTTCCCAGACGATGATTGAGAACAATCCATGACATTGGCAGGTCTCAGCTTGGCAAAGGGGGCAGTGCATGCTATAAATTCTGCAGGGTGCCCAAACTTTTGCAGACGCCATTTTTTTGTTTTCTGTTATTTTGAAAGTGTAAATGATGGAAATAAAATCTAACTTTTGTTGACATATTATAAGAATGTCTAATCTGTAATTTGATGCCTTTTGGAGATTTTTCCATCTTTCCTTGGCTTCTTTATGCACATTAATACAAATTTTTAGCTGGGGTGCCCAAACTTTTGATCCCCACTGTATGTGGCTGCAGCATCAGTCCCCGACTGGTTCTAAGACTGAGAACTGATCAGTCGCATGACCACTGATCTCTCAGTTCTCAGAGCAAAGAGTGGTGGCTGTCAGCACCGGGTTTGGGAGGGGATGGGAGCCGTTGGCTCAGGCCCTCAGCAGCACACCGAGAGGCTGAGCCAGCTGCCAGTCAGGCATCTGGGTGGATCCTGACCTTAAAGTCGGGATCCCTCCAAAGTCTGGACCAAATGAGTGACGCAGATTCAGTGATTCAGATTAGGTGCACTTCTGTAACCCAAAAGAGAAGTCTGACCAACAGAGCTTCCGCCATACTTCTCTTTAAACAGCTCCAGGCAAAATTCCAAATATAACAGTGCATTGTCAACAATGCACCTCTTTCCTTTGTGCTTAACAATACAGAGACACATAGTAAAACACACTGGGGTTGATTTACTAAAACTGGAGAGTGCAAAATCAGGTGCAGCTCTGCAGAGAAACCAATCAGTTTCCAGGTTATTGGTCAAAGCTTAATTGAACAAGCTGGAGGTAGAAGCTGATTGGCTACCATGGACAGCTGCACCAGATTTTACACTCTCCAGTTTTAGTAAATCACCCCCACAGTTTTTTTTTACACATTCAGCATTATTTCCCGTCCCAAGAAATATCCATGTTTTTCTGGTCGCTATTTGCACTGGGACCTCAGTGTTCCTGTGCAGCTTTCAGGACTGTTGAGCTGGTGTATAATTTCCAGCAAGAAGAGTGTTGTGGTATTATTAAAATCCTTAAATTCCTGCTCCACCTTCCTGTTCCCACCCTTGTCCAGAACTCCACCCATGAGTCCACCCGAGCAGAAAACAGGGGCCAGGTATCGTGGGAAATGTAGCTCTGGAAAGCAGGAAAAAATGATGTGATGTTGCAACAAAATCCCTCATCTATGCAACCATGTATATCGAGAGAGTGGTGGCTTTCTGAACCTTGAAGCCCTCAGCCCCGAGCACCTCCAGGTTCAGAGCTGTCAAACCTCAGCTACTTTTGTCTTTGCTCAATAAGCTTCAGCAGACATTTTAGTTATCGCCACACATGCTGGAGTGAGAACAACAATTTTAGAGCCATCATTCCCAGTTAACAACAAACTGATAACTGGTAACATTTTTAAATCCATTGCCTATGTACAATTTTGAAATTTTTTTGCTGTTTAACAGTCATGTGCAATTTTGAGACTTGACATAATTGCTATCTATTTGTTTAAAATCAGCTTTTATATCTTTAAAAAATTGGATTTTATATTGGTTTTGTAGGCAATAAAATAAAATTTGGTGTATTGTTTACTGATGAACAGAATTGCAAACAGTAGCGCAAATATTTTTTGACATAAAAAATTGCAACTGCCACCATTTTATTCTGACAGGTCTCTGCTTTTGGAGAACAAATACTGTTTGGGAGTTTTAGGTAATCTTAAAATGAATTGATTGTTTGGGGTGTAGTACCTTAGCTAGACCTTAAAGTCAGCAGCTACAAAAACTGTAGCTGCGGACGTTTAAAATACAGACACTTACCTGTCTCTCGGTCCAGCGGTGTCCACACCATGGCTGGTTTCACCGTCCGTCTTCTCTCCCTGGCGCCGGCATCTTCAGTGTAGGCACCCGGCTGTGACAGCTTGCAGCTTCATAGCCGGGTGCCCACTGCGTATGCACGAATGGCCCTGTAGTCTTCTGGGACCTGTCACGTGTCCCAGAAGACTACGGGGAGGGAGGGGGAGGACAACTTTTGCTTTAGATCACCTAGGCGATCGCAGCGGAAGTGGGAGCGTGTACCTGTCAAATTCAGGTACCCGCTCCCCAAAGGTGCCAATCCTTAATGGGGAGCAGGGACAAAGGCTTAAAGTGGAACGTCCCCTTTTGGATGGAGCTCTTCTTAAAGGCCAGCCATAGACAAGTGGAAAACAGAACATTCTTTCGATCGAAAAAAAAAAAATAGCTTGTTTGATTGTGCCATCATTTGTTTCATTTTTTGGGGAAAAAAATCCAACATGTTGGATCAGGCACTTTTGGTTGTGGCATAAAAATCGCATGTCACAGCTGGAAAAATAATGAAGCGAAAAATGAACTATCAAGAATTTCCATTCAGTTTTTGACTCATCTATGGCCTGCCTTAGTTCTATTAGTGACCTCCTTTTTTTCTGTTCTACTTTGGACTTACCTATTCTTCAGCTTTAACAGGTTTGCTACTTTAAGACTGCGATACGTATATAAACGTTGCAGTTTTCAAGTGGTTTACCAGAGTTACCAGAGTAAATCAGCCAAAACCCCAGTAATTTTTCAGCAGATGGCCAGCTTTCACCTAAAAGCGGTCCTAGCAGCTCTTCGGCCACTGAATTGCTTTCCGTAGAGGCAGTTTGGGGTCTTTTTGACCCCATATCTCTTCTTTAAGAGGACCTGTCAATAATATTTCTGTTACAAGGGATGTTTACATTCCTTGTAATAGGAAAAAAATGATTTGAAAAAAAAAGTAAAATAAAGGGACAGTGTAAAATAAATAAATAAAAAAATAATTTTTAAAGTGCCCCCATCCCACCGTGCTCGCACACAGAAGCGAACACATATATAAATTGCACACGCAGGGGCGGACTGACCATTTGGAAATGCAGGCACTGCCCAAGGGCCCAGGGTCAGTAGGGGGCCCCATGAGATGCCCCTTGTACCTTTTTCATAGGCTTTTTGAGTTTGGACAAGGACACAGGGGCCCAATGATCCCCTATTGCCTGGGGGCCCCATGAGTTGTCAGTCCGCCCCTGTGCACACGCATTTGTAATTGGTGTTCCCAGCACACACGTGAGGTATTGCCACAAACGTTAGAGTGAGATAAATAATTCTAGCACTAGACCTCCTCTTTAATTCTAAACAGGCAACCTGTAAAGATGTTTAAAGCGTCACCTATGGAGATTTTTAAGTACCGTAGTTTGTCGCCATTCCACAAGCATGTGCAATTTTAAAGCATGACATGTTAGATATCTATTTACTTGCCGTAGCATCATTTTTCATATTTTACAAAAAATCGGGTATATATTGCGTTTTGGTTCTTTTTTAATTCACAAAAAAGTTGCTTCTAAAAAACCGCTGCACAAATACCATGTGACATAAAAAATTGCAACAATCACCATGTCATTATCTAGGGGTCTAAGAAAAAAAAAAAAAAAAATATATATATATATATATATATATATATATATATATATATAAAATGTTTGAGGGTTATACATAGCTTTCTAGAAAAAAAAAATACAGATTTAAACTTGTAAATAAAACGTCCCAGAAAATGCTTGGTCTTCAAGTGGTTAATACCCCCTCCCCTGGAGCATATACTTAAAGTATATGTAAACCCTCACCTTGTAAAACAACCCATTCAGTTTAAAACAGAAATGAAAGGCAAAACATTTGTGTATAGGTACAAATAAACATTATAAATACATTTTTCCCTTTTTTTTACAAGTGATGACATTCCCTCTGTTCCCAGCTGCATGGAGAGGGGGAAGGAGAAACAGCAATACACTAATCTTCCCAGTGAAAGGCTGTGTGGGGGGCATGTCAGGATAAGTCTGATCATTTGAGGAGAGCAGGCTGAGTTCCAGCACAGCTAGAGAACTGACCATGCTGTGCTCTCATATCTAGTGTGGTAAGTTTTTAAAAGGAAAGCAGAGGGACTGGCAGGAACACCAGGGATTTCACACAGGAAGCAAAACAAAGAGAACAGGATACTATTTCATACAAGTACATGGTACAGCAGGCAAATATCAGTAATATTAAATGTTGGGTTTCCATATTCTTCGACTTTCCTTTATTTCACCTCTGCCATGTCTATCCATTGAAAGTGTGGAAGGAAAGTCCTGTATAAGCTCTGAGTCACTCTAGTCAGAGCTTACACAGAGCTGATGACTATCTCCCTGGCCCCATGTGACAACAAAGCCCCAATCACCAGCACTATCACAAGGAATGAATCACATGTTCCTCCATACCTTGAAATAACCAAGTATTTTCTTGCTCCAGGCAACTTCATGGAGAAAAAGGCAAGTATGTCCGGCTGGAATGGGGGTCACTATAGCAAACCTCTTGCTTTGCCTTGCATAGGGTTTAAAAATGCCATAAAATAATATACATAGATGCTTTGCAAACCAATCAAAACATTTTGGTCCTAAAAAGCTAATAGGATCAGTTTAATAATACATAGTGCATGGGGTTTTTTTTTACCCTATTTCTTTGTTTTTTAAATTTTTACCAGAAAACAAATTCTTCCATTTACAAGATTGTATCATATGGATTGAATTTAATGTGTACATTCTATAATATCAATGTTTTGCAGTTATCGCTGCTCATGATATTACTTGCCTTGAATTACTTTTGAGCCACTATGGGGTGTCTATTGAGGATAACAGAAAAAGAAGCTGCTTTTATCAGAGATGAGATGATGATTCATAATAGAGGTTTTACAATTGCCAAACAACTATTTCAGGTGAAATGACTGCACCATCATGTGATAGTTATGTTGAAATTTTGATGTGAAAATGATTGTAAGATGAAAAAAAGATGCAGTTAAAATAAGTCTTACATGTTTGTGAGACACAGTTACACCGAGTCACACATCTTAGTGAACTAATCCTGATATCAGACATACACTATGTTGCCAAAAGTATTGGTCGGCCTGCCTTTACACGCCCATTACATTACATTACATCGAGTTTATATAGCGCCAAAGGGTTTGCTCGGCGCTGTACAATAGAGGGGGGGACAATACATGAAACAGTATAGCAACTACAAACAGCACACGAGGGGTTATAGGGCCCTACTCTTTCGAGCTTACAATCTAGGAGGGAGGGGGTAGTGGTACAGGAGGAAGTGGCTGTGGGGGATGGAGTGGTAGGAGGAATGAAGGAGAACGGCTGTTAGGTGAGGGTGGGGTAGGCTTCCCTGAAGAGGTGTGCTTTCAGGGAGCGCCTGAAGGTGAGGAGTGAAGGTGACTGTCCGATGGATTGGGGCAGTGAGTTTCAGAGGATGGGGGAGGACCTGGAGAAGTCTTGCAGACGTGCGTGGGAGGAGGAGACCAGGGGGGCAAGATAGAAGGAGGTCCTGTGAAGAGCGAAGGGTACGGGTAGGGTGATACCTGGGAATCAGGTTGGTGAGGTAGTTAGGGGCAGTGTTGTGAATGGCTTTGTAGGTCAGAGTGAGTAGTTTGAATTTGATGCGTTGGGCGATAGGGAGCCAGTGGAGGGATAGGCAGAGGGGGGTGGCAGGTGAGTCTAGCCGCTGAGTTCAGGATGGTTTGAAGCAGGGAGAGCCTACACTGGGGTAGGCCGGTGAGGAGGGAGTTGAACACGAACATGAACTTTAATGTCCTCCCAGTCTTAGTCCGTAGGGTTCAATATTGAGTTGGCCCCGCCCTTTGCAGCTATAACAGCTTCAACTCTTCTGGGAAGGCCGTCCACAAGGTTTAGGAGGGTGTCTATGAGAAGGTTTGATAATTCTTCCAGAAGTGCATTTGTGAGGTCCGGCACTGATGTCAGATGAGAAGGCCTGGCTCCCAGTCTCCACTCTAATTCATCCCAAAAGTGTTCTATCGGGTTGAGGTCAGGACTCTGTGCAGGCCAGTCAAGTTCCTCCACCCCAAACTGGCTCATCCATGTCTTTATGGACCTTGCTTTGTGCACTGGTGTGCAGTCATGTTGGAACAGGAAGGGGCCATCCCCAAGCTGTTCCCACAAAGTTGGGAGCATGAAATTGTCCAACATGTCTTGGTATGCTGACGTCTTAAGAGTTCCCTTCACTGAAACTAGGGGGCCAAGCCCAACCCCTGAAAAACAAATTCCCCCTCCACCAAACTTTACACTTGGCACAATGCAGTCAGGCAAGTACCATTCTTGTCCATCGGACTGCCAGACAGAGAAGCATGATTAGTCACTCCACAGAACACATCTCCACTGCTCTAAAGTCCAGTGGCAGCATGCTTTACACCACTGCATCTTACGCTTTGCATTGCACTTGGTGATGTAAGGCTTGGATGCAGCAGCTCGGCCATGGAAACCCATTCCATGAAGCTCTCTACGCACTGTTGTTGTGCTAATCTGAAGGCCACATGAAGTTTGGAGGTCTTTAGCTATTGACTCTGCAGACAGTTGGCAACTTCTGTGCACTTCAGCATGCGCTGACCCCGCACTGTCATTTTACGTGGCCTACCATTGGTGGCTGAGTTGCTGTTGTTCCCAGTTGCTTCCACTTTGTTATAATACTACTAACAGTTGACCGTGGAATATTTAGTAGCCAGGAAATGTCACGGATGGACTTATTGTACAGGTGGCGACCTATCACGGTACCACGCTTGAATTCACTGAGCTCCTGAAAGTGACCCATTCTTTCACAAACATTTGTAGAAGCAGTCTGCATGCCTAGGTGTTTGATTTTATACACCTGTGACCATGAAAGTTATTGAAACGCCTGAATCCAATGATTTGAAGGGGTGTCCCAATACTTTTGGCAATATAGTGTTTCTATTTAGAGGCTTTAAAAAAATTGACTGCAGAAATATTTCTGTCCACTAGATGTCAGAAGTGTTCTCTTTTTTGCAGGTGATCCCAGCTTCCCTGGGGTAGTGCTGCACTACCAATAAAATCTTCTCACATAACACATCTTCCAGTAATCAATATGCCCAACAGGTCCTTCAACAAGTATCAGTCTGCAAGAGACGTAATGGAAAGCAAAGGTCTTACTAACACCAGCCAGGGAGACATCAGGACACATTTTGTTAACATTCTTCACTAGTACACAGGTTAAAAGGACTCCGTAAACTCTTATGTACGTCCGCCGTCTGCCTTTTATGTCTTGCTGGTAGTATCAGTGGCGCAGTGAATGTATTCTTTGTTAATAAAACCAGATGTTATATTGTCTGCTTCATCTAATGCTGCCCGCAGACGCATCGATTTTTGCATGCGATCGACCATTCAATCTGATCAGTTTAATTGTTTGGATACCTGAAATTATTCGTCAATACAGCACAAACAGTAAATTTGTCTTCATCAATCTAATTATTTAACAAAAAGTAAACAATTATCAGAAGTGATTTTTTTTTTTTGTAATCGAGCTTTTACTATTACAGGAATTTATATAGTGCCAACAATTTACGCAGTGCTTTACTTGTACATTCGCATCAGTCCCTGCCCTCAGGAGCTTACAATCTAAGGTCCCTATCTCACGTGTATAGTCATGACCAAAAATATTGGCTCCCCTGCATTTCTGTCAGATAATGTACCACTTCGCACACAACAATTGTGGCAATTGCAAATGTTTAGGCATTCTCATGTTTATTTCCTTTGTTTGTATTGGTATGACACAAAAAGCAGAGAAACAAAAAGCCAAATCTGACACATTCTACGCAAAACTCCACAAATGGACTGGACAAAATTACTGGCACCTTCTCAGAATTGTTAGAAATAACTCCTGTAATTTGTAGTTAAACTCACCTGTATCAATCAACAGATTGTAATGTTCCTGTGTCCACTGTGCATAACATTGTCAAGATGTTTACAGCCCATGGCACTGTAGCTAATCTCCCTGAACGTGGACAAAATAGAAAAAATTTATCAAACATTGCAATAAAGGATTATTGGAATGGTGGATAAAGAACCAACTTCTAGTCAAATTCAAGCTGACCTTCAGGCACAAGGTACAACTGTGTCAGCTCGCACTATACGTCATCATCTGAATGAAAAGGAAATCTATGATAGGAGGCCCAGGAGGACCCCACTGCTGACACAGAAACATAAAGCCAGATTGGAATTTGCCAAAACTTACCTGAGGAAGCCAAGATCCTTTTTGGGAGAATGTGCTGAGGACAGAAGAAACAAAATTACAGCTTTTTGGTAAAGCCCATCATTTCAGAAAAAGAAATGAGGCCTTTAAAGAAAAGAATTCAGTCCCTCCAGTCACACATGGTGGAGGTTCACTGATGTTTTGGGGTTGCTTTGTTGCTTCAGGCACTGGATGTCTTGAGCATGTGCATGGCATTATGAAATCTGAGGACTACCAAAGAATTGTGGGGTGCAATGTAGGGCCCGGAGTCAGAAAGTAGGGTGTCCAGCAGAGGTCATGGGTCCTAAAGCAGGACAATGACCCAAAAAACACATCAAAAAGCCCCCAGAAATGGTTTCAGACAAAGCACTGGAGAGGACTAAACTGGCCAGCAATGAGTCCAGATCTCAATCCCATAGAGCTCCTGTGGAGACATCTCAAAACAGCAGTTGGGAAAAGGGACCTTCCAATCTGAGAGACCTGGAGCAGTTGGTGAAAGAAGAATGGTCCAAAATTCCAGTAGAGAGGAGGAAGAAATTCACTGATGGTTACAGAAAGCAACTAATTTCAGCTATTTTTTCTAAGACGTATGCTACCACATTAAATTGTGAGCAGGGGCGGACTGACCATTTGGAAACTCAGGCACTGCCCGAGGGCCCGGGGTCAGTAGGAGCCCCATGAGATGCCCTGGTACCTTTTTCATAGGCTTTTTTTAGTTTGGGCAGGGACACAGGGGCCCCATGATCCCTTATTGCCCGGGGGCCCCATGAGTTGTCAGTCTACCCCTGGTTGTGAGTGCCAATAATTTACGTGGAATGTGTCAGATTTGGCTTTTTGTTTCTCCACTTTTTTGTGCCATACCAATACAAACAAAAGAAATAAACACGAGAATGCCTAAACAGTTGTAATTGCAGCAATTTTCTGGGGGAAGTGGCGGATTATCTGACAGAAATGCAGGAGTGCCAATATTTTTGGCTATGACTGTGTATTTACACATAATAGGGCCAATTCAGACAGGAGCTAAATAACCTACCAGCATGTCTTTGGTGTGTGGACAGACACATGCAAACTCCATGCAGGTATTGTCTTGACCTCAGGGACCCCAATGCTGCAAGGCAGAAGTGCTAACCACTAAGCCACTGTGCTGCCCCATATAATCAGCTGTGACATTAGCCACACAATCAGTCAGAGAATGGCTGAATTGATTTCATTTTCCAACCCATCATTTATCATCAATTTTGTTCCTGAAATTGTGGTCAATTGGAATTCTGATAAAAAATGATTCAAGCTGAACTCTAGACCGATATAAAAATTAGAAATCAAAGTGACACTAAACAATATCATTAGTCTCCAAAAAAAAACCCACATTCATTACTGAAAGTGATTGCCAATCCTCACCTTGTAAAACAACCCATTCCATTTAAAATAGAAATAAAAGTTAAAATATTTGTGTATAGATATAAAAAGCATTATAAATACCCTTTTTCCCAATTTTTATTATAAGTGATCACATATCATCTGTTCTCAGCTGCACAAGAGCTGGGGGAGGAGAAACAGCCTCACACTGACCTTCCCAGTGATAGGCTGTGTGGGGAGAAGGGGGGTGTCAGCATAAGTCTGATCATTGGAGGAGAACAGGCTGAGTTCCCAGAACAGCTAGAGAACTGGCCACACTGTGCTCTCATGCCTAATGTGGTCAGTATTTAATAGGAATGCAAAGGGACTGGCAGGATCACCAGGGTTTTCACACAAAGGAAGCAAAACAAAGAAAACAGGAGACTTTTTCATACAAGTACATGGAACAGCCTGCATATATCAGGGACAGGGCAGCACAGTACTGGCAGTACTCGGGTCGTTGGTTCAAATCCCAGCCATGACACCACCTGCCTGGAGTTGGCATGTTCTCCCTGTGCCTGTGTGGGTTTCCTCTGAGTACTCCGGTTTCCTTCCACACTCCAAAGACATGCTGGTAGGTTAATTGGCTCCTATATAAATTGTTCCTAGTATGTGTATGTATGAATGTGAGTTAGGGACCTTAGATTGTACACCCCTTGAGGGTTAGGGACTGATGTGAATGTATAATATATATGTACAGTGCTGCGTAAATTAATGGAGCTATATAACTTCCTGTAATAATAATATGGAATGTTGGGTTTACATATTCTTTAATGGCTCCATATTCTATTTTTCTATTTTTTTGTGTTTTTCTGCCTTCTTGCAACTTCTTCATGAGCACCAGAACCTCTCCTTTTTCCCCTTACTTACGTTTGTTTCGAACGAGTGTACCATAGTTGCAGGCATCCCATACTCCATAATCCATCTTGGGAATGAGCAAAAGAGGGTGGCTACGTTCCTACATATAGTGGGACTATGGAGAACGAAGGGAGCCACCTTCTAACAGGAAGTCAAATTGCAGCAGAAAAAAAACAAAAAACAATGAATTTGGAGATTTGGAGGAGGATGGAGACAATAGAAGAAGAAAAAGTTAAGACTGCATATTCAAATAGAGCTTAGTGTCACTCTAATGCAGCTTAGTATTTATTAATACATTGTTAAATGTAGGAACATGAATTTGATGTGGCATCAGCCTCTTGCAATCCACTGTGTAGCAGAGCATAGACTGGGAGAGGAAGAAGCAGCAGAAGCAGTCAATCAGTTGTGCTGCAGTGCTCATGCCCTTATAAAAAAAAATATTCTCATAGGAGGAGAGAGCAGAGTGCCAAAGAGATGAGCTCAGTGGTGTATTTAGGTTTTGTGCTGCCCTAGGCAACACAAAAATAGCCCCCCCCCCACAGAAAGAGCTTGACATTGATCAAGAACACCCCTGCCCTCCACCCAAGCCTTCCACTACCACTGCCCCCCATACACCAGCCACCATCCCCCATGGCGAGAGAGAGAAAGACATTCACCTTCACAGCTCCGTACATCCCCAAGAATGAGAGTTAGGCTGTGCATACACCGGCATGGAACCCATACAATCTCTTGGAACTCACCAGGTCCCCATGCTGTGTGTGTCCTTTCTTCTGTCCCTTCTTCCAAAAAGCAGTGCTGCCCCCCCCTGAAAAATGCTGGCTTAGGCAAATGCCTTGTTTGCCTTGTGGTAAATACACCCCTGGATGAGCTCATCAGTCAGCTGCTTCTCTTTTCACTGTCCAGTCACTGGCTCGGGAGGGACAAGGCCTGTAAGCGTCTCCTAACCACTTCCCGTCTGGCCAATAGGAAAATGATGGCCAGACAGGACTCTCTTCGATCCAGGTAGGTGTCATATGACGTCCTTCCTGGATCGTGCCTAAAGCGTGCCTGCAGGGCCACGCTGTGGGGAGATCTGTCACCGGCCGTGTACCTCAGACACGGCCAATGACAGATCTGTGTACTGGTCCATTGCCAGTACCATGTGATCTGCTGTGACCAATCACAGCAGGTCACATGACAGTTGTAAACAATGGATGGCTTCCTTTCATGCCATCCATTGTATACAAGTGTGTCTAGCTGTGATTGGTCACAGTGATCACATGCACAGACTGGGCCAATCAAAGCCTATCTGTGTAATGTGATTAGCCGTGGCCAATCACAGCTAATCACAACAAAAAAAACCTGAATGAATCACTTTCATTCAGTTAAATGCTTGCTTATAGCAAAGAAATTCTTTGATATAAGCAATCATATTGTGAAAAAAAAAAATAATGATCACTTACCCAAAGTAGTACAATGTTACTATGGTAACATTATACTACTTTGGTAATAGTGTAATTTGAAAAGAAAATTATAAAACAAAAGAGAAAAAAATGCAATTAAAAAAAAAAAAAAAAAAAAATAATAATAATAATATGAATTTTTTTTTTTAAATTATCTTTTTCAGTCAATGTCCCTGATCACTGCCAGACCAATTATATGATGATGCTGTACTGCACTGGTGACAGTATGTAAAAAAAAAATTATGAAAATAATATTTTTAATTTCTTCATTTTCCCAAAGATTATGACTAGAGATGAGCGAATCGAACCAGGCGAACCGGAATTCGATACGAATTTCAGGAAAAATTCGATTCGCGTCGAATCCGAATATTTGCCTACTTCGGGTGCGCGAATCGGATTTTTCCCGATCAGCCGGCAAAAGTGTCCCTGCAGAGAGCTCCGCTATTTCTGACAGTTCTCTGACAGAAGGAACACATGTACAGCGGTTGAAACATTGTATCTATTTGTTTCCATTTAGGATACAGATGTTTTTATTCGGAAACAGATGTTTCAACCGCTGTACATGTGAAGGAGCTGTCAGAGAACTGTCAGAAATAGAGGAACTCTGCAGATACACTTTTTGCCGGTTTGGAATTCTTATTTTCATCCTACTTCTTCTTCTTCTTCATCCTCATCCTCATCCTCAGAAGAAGAAGAAGAGGATGAGGATGAAGAGGAAGAAGAAGAAGAAGTAGAAGAAGTAGGATGAAAATAAGAATAATTCCAAGCCGGCAAAAAGTGTATCTGCAGAGCTCCTCTAATTGTATCTGCAGAATAGAGGAGCTCTGCAGATACACTTTTACACTTTTTGCCGGCTTGGAATTATTCTTATTTTCATCCTACTTCTTCTTCTTCTTCCTCTTCATCCTCATCCTCTTCTTCTTCTTCTGAGGATGAGGATGAAGAAGAATAAGAAGAAGAAGAAGAAGTAGGATGAAAATAAGAATAATTCCAAGCCGGCAAAAAGTGTATCTGCAGAGCTCCTCTATTCTGCAGATACACTTAGAGGAGCTCTGCAGATACACTTTTTGCCGGCTTGGAATTCTTATTTTCATCCTACTTCTTCTTCTTCATCCTCATCCTCAGAAGAAGAAGAAGAGGATGAGGATGAAGTAGAAGAAGAAGTAGGATGTAAATAAGAATAATTCCAAGCCGGCAAAAAGTGTATCTGCAGAGCTCCTCTAAGTGTATCTGCAGAATAGAGGAGCTCTGCAGATACACTTTTTGCCGGCTTGGAATTATTCTTATTTTCATCCTACTTCTTCTTCTTCTTCCTCTTCATCCTCATCCTCATCCTCTTCTTCTTCTTCTGAGGATGAGGATGAAGAAGAAGTAGGATGAAAATAAGAATAATTCCAAGCCGGCAAAAAGTGTATCTGCAGAGCTCCTCTATTCTGCAGATACACTTAGAGGAGCTCTGCAGATACACTTTTTGCCGGCTTGGAATTAATCTTATTTTCATCCTACTTCTTCTTCTTCTTCTTCATCCTCATCCTCAGAAGAAGAAGAAGAAGAGGATGAGGATGAAGAAGAAGAAGAAGAAGAAGAAGTAGGATGAAAATAAGAATAATTCCAAGCCGGCAAAAAGTGTATCTGCAGAGCTCCTCTAAGTGTATCTGCAGAATAGAGGAGCTCTGCAGATACACTTTTTGCCAGCTTGGAATTAATCTTATTTTCATCCTACTTCTTCTTCTTCTTCTTCTTCTTCATCCTCATCCTCAGAAGAAGAAGAAGAGGATGAGGATGAGGATGAAGAAGAAGAAGAAGAAGAAGAAGTAGGATGAAAATAAGAATAATTCCAAGCCGGCAAAAAGTGTATCTGCAGAGCTCCGCTAAGTGTATCTGCAGAGCTCAGCTATTTCTGACAGTTCTGTGACATTCACTCCATACAGCGGTTGAAACATTGTATCTATTTGTTTCCATAAATGGATCCATTTATGGAAACAAATAGATGCAATGTTTCAACCGCTGTATGGAGTGAATGTCACAGAACTGTCAGAAATAGCCTATTTCTGACAGTTCTGTGACATTCACTCCATACAGCGGTTTCAACCGCTGTATGGAGTGAATGTCACAGAACTGTCAGAAATAGCCTAAGAAATAGCGGAACTCTGCAGATACACTTTTTGCCGGCTTGGAATTCTCCTTCTTCTCATCCTTCTTTTTCTTCTCATCCTTCTTCTTCTTCTCATCCTTCTTCTTCTTCTCATCCTTCTTCTTCTTCTCATCCTTCTCCTTCTTCTCATCCTTCTCCTTCTTCTCATCCTTCTTCTTCTTCTCATCCTTCTCCTTCTTCTCATCCTTCTTCTTCTCATCCTTCTCCTTCTTCTCATCCTTCTCCTTCTTCTCATCCTTCTTCTCATCCTTCTTCTCATCCTTCTCCTTCTTCTCATCCTTCTCCTTCTCCTTCTTCTCATCCTTCTCCTTCTCCTTCTTCTCATCCTTCTCCTTCTCCATCTTCTCATCCTTCTCCTTCTCCTTCTTCTCATCCTTCTCCTTCTCCTTCTTCTCATCCTTCTCCTTCTTCTCATCCTTCTCCTTCTCCTTCTTCTCATCCTTCTCCTTTTCCTTCTTCTCATCCTTCTCCTTCTCCTTCTTCTCATCCTTCTCCTTCTCCTTCTTCTCATCCTTCTCCTTCTTCTCATCCTTCTCCTTCTCCATCTTCTCATCCTTCTCCTTCTCCTTCTTCTCATCCTTCTCCTTCTTCTCATCCTTCTCCTTCTCCTTCTTCTCATCCTTCTCCTTCTTCTCATCCTTCTCCTTCTCCTTCTTCTCATCCTTCTCCTTCTTCTCATCCTTCTCCTTCTTCTCATCCTTCTTCTCATCCTTCTCCTTCTTCTCATCCTTCTCCTTCTTCTCATCCTTCTTCTCATCCTTCTCCTTCTTCTCATCCTTCTTCTCATCCTTCTCCTTCTTCTCATCCTTCTTCTCATCCTTCTCCTTCTTCTCATCCTTCTCCTTCTTCTCATCCTTCTCCTTCTTCTCATCCTTCTCCTTCTTCTCATCCTTCTCCTTCTCCTTCTTCTCATCCTTCTCCTTCTCCTTCTTCTCATCCTTCTCCTTCTCCATCTTCTCATCCTTCTCCTTCTCCTTCTTCTCATCCTTCTCCTTCTCCTTCTTCTCATCCTTCTCCTTCTTCTCATCCTTCTCCTTCTCCATCTTCTCATCCTTCTCCTTCTTCTCATCCTTCTCCTTCTCCTTCTTCTCATCCTTCTCCTTCTCCTTCTTCTCATCCTTCTCCTTCGCCATCTTCTCATCCTTCTCCTTCTCCTTCTTCTCATCCTTCTCCTTCTCCTCCTTCTCCTTCTCCTTCTCCTTCTCCTTCTTCTCATCCTTCTCCTTCTTCTCATCCTTCTCCTTCTCCTTCTTCTCATCCTTCTCCTTCTCCTTCTTCTCATCCTTCTCCTTCTTCTCATCCTTCTCCTTCTCCTTCTCCTTCCTCATCTCCAAGGGCATTTAAATTAAAGGTACAGTGTTCTGCACTAATTTAAAGGCTCTCTGAAGCCTAGAAACCCTTTTTATAAGTTAACTTCGTAGCGAATAAATTCGCATCGAATCGAATTTCTTCCTGAAATTCGGCGAATCAGCCGAATCGAATTTTTGAATAATTCGCTCATCTCTAATTATGACAATAAAATGAAAGTTTCAAAAAACTCGCCATGCCTCTTGTGAAATATGTCGGACTGTCTACTTTGCAAAAAGGGGTCATTTGGGGGATATCTGTACTGTCCTGACATTCTTGGACCTCAAGAAATTAGATTGGCTGTCAGTACTTCAGGATTGATCAATATTCAGATCTCTACCATAGATTGTGAACTCTATAACTTTCCTACAAACGAAATAATAAATACTGATTTGTGTTATTTTCACCAAAGACATGTAGCAGAATACATCTCGGCCTAAATTTATGAAGAACAATTATTTACTTGCAAACTTTTATAACAGAAACAAAGAAAATGTAGGTTTTTTCCTCCAAATTTTCGGTCTTTTTTTGTTAATTTGGCAAAAAATAAAAACCCCAGCGGTGATTAAATACCACCAAATGAAAGCTCTAGTTGTGTGAAGAAAATGATTAAGTTTTAGTTTCGGTACAATGTTGTATGACCGCGCAATTGTCATTCAAAGTGTGAGAGCGCTGAAACCTGAAAATTGGCCTGGACAGGAAAGGGGTAAAAGTGTCTGATATTGAAGTGGTTAAATGAAGCAGAAATAAATCAGGACGATGTGTTTTGGGTTTTATATGTATGGGTCTGAGCTGCATGTAATGTCTATTAGAATCTGGCAGCTAGCCTTACATTAAATATACTGTATATGGCTCCTTTTGCTGCTACTGCCAGTATTGAGATGAAGTGAGAAGAAAGCTCTAATAACTGGGGTTACACTTTCACTATTTTGGATGTACAGAACTTTATATAAGTTTACGTTTTCATTATCAGTTTATGAAATCCATTATCCTGGTTATAGCTTTAAAGTGTTACTAAACCCAGGACCCTGCATTCACTATATCTGGTCTCCCCGGACCCTGCATTCACTATATCTGGTCTCCCCGGACCCTGCATTCACTATATCTGGTCTCCCCGGACCCTGCATTCACTATATCTGGTCTCCCAGGACCCTGCATTCACTATATCTGGTCTCCCCAGACCCTGCATTCACTATATCTGGTCTCCCCAGACCCAGCATTCACTATATCTGGTCTCCCCGGACCCTGCATTCACTATATCTGGTCTCCCAGGACCCTGCATTCACTACATCTGCTCTCCCCCGGACCCTGCATTCACTACATCTGGTCTCCCCGGACCCTGCATTTACTATATCTGGTCTCCCCGGACCCTGCATTCACTATATCTGGTCTCCCAGGACCCTGCATTCACTATATATGGTCTCCCCGGACCCTGCATTCACTATATCTGGTCTCCCCAGACCCAGCATTCACTATATCTGGTCTCCCCGGACCCTGCATTTACTATATCTGGTCTCCCCGGACCCTGCATTCACTACATCTGCTCTCCCCCGGACCCTGCATTCACTATATCTGGTCTCCCCGGACCCTGCATTCACTATATCTGGTCTCCCCAGACCCAGCATTCACTATATCTGGTCTCCCAGGACCCTGCATTCACTATATCTGGTCTCCCCAGACCCAGCATTCACTATATCTGGTCTCCCCGGACCCTGCATTCACTATATCTGGTCTCCCAGGACCCTGCATTCACTATATCAGGTCTCCACGGACCCTGCATTCACTATATCTGGTCTCCCAGGACCCTGCATTCACTATATGTGGCCTCCCCGGACCCTGCATTCACTATATCTGGTCTCCCCGGACCCTGCATTCACTATATGTGGCCTCCCCGGACCCTGCATTCACTATATCTGGTCTCCCAGGCCCCTGCATTCACTATATCTGGTCTCCTCGGACCCTGCATTCACTATATTTGGTCTCCCCGGACCCTGCATTCACTATATCTGGTCTCCCCGGACTCTGCATTCACTATATCTGGTCTCCCCGGACTCTGCATTCAATATATCTGGTCTTCCCGGACCCTGCATTCACTATATCTGGTCTCCCCGGAGCCTGTGTTCACTATATCTGGTCTCCCCGGACCCTGCATTCACTATATCTGGTCTCCCAGAACCCTGCATTCACTATACCTGGTCTCCCACAGTACACACAACATGGAAATGCAATTATTGCAGAGAATATAAACTAATAAATACCTTTTCTCATCAGCAGTTAAAGCAGTCTTGTGACTTCTATCAGTGTCCAGCCGAGCACTGGTTAAAGCTTGTAGGAGGAGTTTTCATTTTGCTCTAGGAGGATGCAGGACCCCTGACTTATGTCTGGACAGTGCTGATTGGCCCTGTGCTGATCACATGCACTCTCCCAAGAAAAAAAAAATCTCTAGCAATACACACCAAACTGAGCATGTGCAGAGTGACTCCACAGAATATGTCTTATCAGGAGATAAGAGGGGGGCACTGGAAGAAGGGGAGGATCAGAGAAGTCAGAATCAAACAGCCTTTTTACACAATGCAGAGGATTAACCCCTTAGGTTCCACAGTGAGTATAACAAGCATGCTTTACTGCATATACAGACTGATTTTACTGTTGTGGGTTTAGTAACACTTTAAGCTGAGACTTGTGAATTTATAGATACCAGTACAAATTATGAGAGAATTTGCATGACAAAATGGCAATAAAGTGGTTGTAAACCTCAGACACAAAATATGGACAAAGCATATCCCTCTATAGTGTGTACTTGTCCCCAAGAATGAGGGAAGCCTCCAGACGTGAGAACATTCCCAGTCCAACCATAAAGGAACAGATTGGGGCAGATATACTAAAACTGGTGCACACAGAATCTGGTGAGGCCATGCATAGTAACCAATCAGCTTCTAGCTTCAGCTTGTTCAATTAAGCATTGACAATAAATACTGGAAGCTGATTGGTTACTATGCACATGCCATTTCCGTCTCCTTCCTCTGCTATCAGCATGAGTCACTTCTGATAAGTGTTCCTGACCAGGGGCGGACTGACCATTTGGAAACTTGGGCACTGTCCGAGGGCCCGGGGTCAGTAGGGGGCCCCATGAGATTCCCCTGGTACCTTTTTCATAGGCTTTTTTGAGTTTGGGCAAGGACACAGGGGCCCCATGATCCCCTATTGCCCGGGGTCCCATGAGTTGTCAGTCCGCCCCTGTTCCTGACACCAAGAGAAAAATGGTGACAGAGGATGGAGCTCCAGAAGATTTGACAGCTTCAGCTCTGTTCCTATGTGCTGTGTGGATGGGGGGCGGGGGGGGGTGTCTCTTTCCTCTCAAAGCTCTCTCCACTGAGCCCTGAAGTGTGTTGAAGTGTGTCATTTCGGCTCTCTGCCCCCTTTTTTTCCTGAACTCTCAAACAAGCTTTATAAATTCAGCACTTTGAACTGACCTAGAGAGTAGATACTGCAGGTAAACAGGTACATCTTATATAGGAGTTTTTTCATCTGTTTGTTTCACCAGAGGCTAATCACTTCACTGGGAAATGTAAGGGTTTACAGCCACTTTAACCCTTTCCATTATTATTTGTAGCTTGAGTTTTAACAGCACCATATTGAACCATGCGGCCTGTAAATCCTGGATGTTCCTTGTAAGGCAAACCATAGAAGAGTCAGATTTTTCGCTCAAGCAGAGGGTTGAAAGAAAAAAAACAGACCCGATTTCCACATCCACACATTTGTTGTGAATGAGGAATCATCCCTGCTGTGTCTTTTTATTCTGACAGTGGGGATACTTTGCCACCATCAGAATTCACTGATCAGGGCTGCAGACTATAGCTTGCCGTTCTGATCAAGCAGCAAAAATCCGACAGGTTGATTGAACAGAAGTTCTGTTTACCCACAGTGACCATTCATGGATCGAACTTCATCTGGTCCCTGCTGAACTGGATGAATTTCAATCTATGTATGCGCAGCTTAAAACTGTAAATGAATCCTGAACAACAATGCATTAACCGGATCGCGCCGACAGTATGCATATCTTCAGCCTCTCGGTGGCTGGGACTTAATGCCGAGAGGCTGCATATATGTACAGTGGAATGTAAACACAGCTGTGCCCAGAGCACACGCCCTGCATGTTCCTGACACAGATACCACCAACTAATGGAAAGCTCTCGATCACTACTTGTAATTGGGAGCTTTCCTGACATGTGACCGCTGTGCCAGCCAATCATGGAGGTCACATGAACAGAAACCCCTTACAAGGCCGAGAGGTGCCAACGTTAAGGGGTTAAGGTCAATGTCATGTTTTGGAGTGACTTGGAAGCAGGGGCGGACTGACCATTTGGAAACTCGGGCGCTGCCCGAGGGCCCGGGGTCATTAGGGGGCCCCATGAGATGTCCATGGTACCTTTTTCATAGGCTTTTTTGAGTTTGGGCAAGGACACAGGGGCCCCATGATCCCCTATTGCCCGGGGGCCCCATGAGTTGTCAGTCCGCCCCTGCTTGGAAGGAATTAAGGCCATTAATAGTTTGCACTTTCAGGAGGTGGTAACGGTAGCCTCCATATTTCTTACAGTACAGATTTCCTTTAATGTACCCAGTTTTCAACAATATTAAATGGAAGTGGCAATATCTGTCTTATGCTGCTTTGCAGGCATCAAAGCAGGTGGTATCTTACCACTGAAAATGGGTACATCATCCAAAAAGTAGAAGATGGTCAGCTATTTTCATCACAGTTCCGCCTTGACCCAGATTCTTCCCACCTGCTGGATACTCAAAGTACTCTCATCCATCCACATTCCCTTCCATCTGATACTCGGCTTTATGCCACTAGGACCCAATAGATTCTTTTTATTCTGTCTTCAACTCTATACTTTGTTTAGGTGTATGGCTTCTATTGGTATCACTTCACCACAGCTGCTTGGAACTACAAATAGAGTGTAGCCATATTTAGATGTAGTGATTTAGCACTGACATGTTAACCAGGACCTATACCAGAGTGTTGGTAAAAGTACATCCATCTTGTAAGGGGACAAGGCTTCAGTAATGAGGCCGCTGGCTTAGCAGCCTTGTTACATGTTTGAATCCTATTGGTATATCATATCAGTGCTCATAAGCCCAAATGTGTCTCAAGTCTGTCCATGAAGTGTTCCCTCAGAATGTTCTTCAATAACTTTTATATTCAATGAGGTGCCTCTATCCCAATTACAAAAGTCTTCCACTCCCTTGAACCCTTGATAGGACTCCTATCCACAGGATGACCACTCTTGGAAAAAAGAAAAACTATATGGTTCAGTATGACATAAAAATGGGGTGTGCAGCGCTATACAAATAAAACACACTGTCACAAGTATGACAAAATATGACAAAAAAGTCCTATAAACTGAATAATATACAGTCCAAGGTGATGTGATATCAGTCCAAAAAGGTATATTCCAGTGATGGAGTATGAAGGACTTCAATCCAAATGGGTATATTCCAACATCCTAACATGAAGGTATAGAAAAATTGCCCACTCACCGGAAGTGCAATTTAATGTGCACATAGAAATTCCATGAAGCCGGAAGTCCCGTGAAGGTACAGCCTGATGATGAAGGTGCCCTCTGGTGGTAAATGGGGTGACGGCTGCCAGAGATGATGGTCTGGACCTATATCCCAAATTCTCCTGCCTGGATGGACTCCTAGAATGCTGGGCTGAGATGTGAAGGCTCAGTGCCAGGTGATAGAGATGGAAATACTCATGGTGTAGTATTATGAAATGTATTTATTGGGTAAAGATCATTATGATAAAATAATACACGTACAGGGTTAAAGTACCTATACAGATACAGTGTGAAATGAGCTCTTTGAATACACTGACCAGTGGGTAAAAAATGATGGCCACCGGACCTCCTGATCCGGTGGCGTAACGTCAAGGCGTACAGAGGCTCCTCCTAGACGCGCTTCGTGTAATAACACGTCTCCTACAGGACCACATTCATACTGGTGTTTGAAGGACACGAGAAGATGTTGACACAAAGGGGGCTATTTACTAAACCTTTGTAAGGTCCCCAGAAGATTGTAGGTCTTCCTTTTGCTGTGTATAGCTTGCCCTTTCCATTGACAATAAATGATGATCTGCCCAGTGGCCAGTTACCTACTTATTCTTTAAAGGGTTAGCTCACCTTTACATTCTTTTCCAAAAATGGTTCTTGTGCATTATGGTATCCTTATAATATTAAAATGCTGTGTTCTCTTTTTTTTTTTCTTAATAAATGCTTGTTTTTTCAGCTGCTGATATTGTTGTCCTCTCCAATCCAATCTGCAGATGGCAAGACATACCCATCATTGGATGTGTGTCCTCAGAAACTCATGAACAAGCACTGTTGGTTTTCTTCCCTACCCATGCATGCACAGTCTTTTCTCTCTCGCAGGTCAACGCTTTGTAATAATGAAAGAGGGCAGACTGTTCATGTGCAGGTAGGGAAGGTAGCCATGACTGCTTGCCCTTGAGTTTCTGGGGCCATACATCCAATGCTGGATACGTCCTGCCATCTGAAGTTTGGATTGAGGAGGACAATAATATCAACAGCTGAAAAAGTAATATTTGAAAAATAGAGCACAGCTTTTTAATATATTAAGGACACGGTAATGCATAGGAAAGTTTTTTGGGGGAAAAGAATGCAATAACCCTTTACACCCATACAAACAACAATCAGAATAAACAAAGTGCAGTAACCCGTAAAAATCAACATGATTTATTTTTACTAAAGACAGACCAGGGAAAGATGACTTTAGATTGGTTGCTGCACACTGATCTGTTTTAGCTATGCATGTTTATATCCTGGGACCAGGGGCGGACTGACAACTCATGGGGCCCCCGGGCAATAGGGGATCATGGGGCCCCTGTGTCCTTGCCCAAACTCAAAAAAGCCTATGAAAAAGGTACCAGGGGCATCTCATGGGGCCCCCTACTGACCCCGGGCCCTCGGGCAGTGCCCGAGTTTCCAAATGGTCAGTCCGCTCCTGCCTGGGACTCTACATGACTTCCTACATACATAAGGGAGATATAGCCAATAAGTCTTATTAATCATGGAAGAGACCCTTGGAGTCTTCCTGTGGAGACCTGCTGTGTACCATTGATATCCTGTCTCTCAGTATTGGCAATATCAGATAAAGATCATGTAAGCACTTGTACTGTATATACAAAAGGGAAAACTCTCTCCAAACCAAAAAAAAATAAAAAAATTTTCCATAGTGACCAATTCTATTCCTTGTTTCATTTTTCCAACTAATAAACTGAAATAAATATTAAACCTAAAAGGTGGCAATGGGAAGGCTCCTATATTTTCTTTAAAATGTTACTTCCTCCCTTCTTTCCCTACCTATCCTGCCTGACTTGTATGAAAAAGATGTGTGTACTTACCTATTTTTAATCCACTTAGGTCGAGTCACATATTCCCATAGCACTGGCTCTCCTGTGTCAGTAAGTGTCTGCTGCAGGGGATAGGAGGGAGCCAGGGGCGGACTGACAACTCATGGGGCCCCTGGGCAATAGGGGATCATGGGGCCCCTGTGTCCTTGCCCAAACTCAAAAAAGCCTATAAAAAAGGTACCAGGGGCATCTCATGGGGCCCCCTACTGACCCCGGGCCCTCGGGCAGTGCCCGAGTTTCCAAATGGTCAGTCCCCCCCTGGAGGGAGCGCCAACAACGGTTTGGCCATGGGAGCCTATGGGTGATGTCATGGCACCCAAAATTCACAGTCTATGTCAAATGCTCCCTTACACAGAGCTGCAGGATCACGTGACTGGACCAAATTCAAAAATAGGTAAGTATACAGATCTTTTATATACAAGTCAGTCAGGATGTGTAGGTAGGAGGAGGGGGAGGGAACATTTTTAAGAATAGTTTTAAATATGGTTTTATTTCACTTTAACATTGCATTCTAGGTCTGCATACTTCTGCATGGTTACATTAGTTCAGCTTTGATCAGTGTGAGTATGCATGTGCCATACCTGGACAAGCCCCATGACAGCTGAAACCCACTATGGTAGGCATTGCTATTACAGATTTTACTTTTATTACTGGCTTCCAGGTCCCATGCCAAAAGACTGCTCTGCTGCATAGGGTATACAGGAGGTTGCTTGCTTGTTATGGACACCATTCAGAGTATATTTTTCATTTTCATAATGAATGCAAATCATTCTCTCATTGGATGAGTTGGAGTTTGTGATGTCACTTCTACACCTCTTCACCTCATCCTACCAAATAACGCTTTACATTCATGGAGAAAATGCGAAGTGTTCTCTAAAACAAAACAAAAAAAAAAAGCAATCTGACTGGTGATTATGGGCAACAAGTCTACAATAGTTCTATCCCCCCCCTACATTTTTAATAAGAGTACCTGTGGATGCTTAAAATATAGCTATAATATAAGGGCAGCATAGTGGCTAAATGGTTAGCACTTCCGCCTGGCAGTACTCGGGTCATTGGTTCGTATCCCAGCTACGGCGCCTCCTGCCTGGAGTTTCCATGTTCTCCATGTGCCTGCGTGGGTTTCCTCCGGGTACTCCGGTTTCCTCCCACACTCCAAAGACATGCTGGTAGGTTAATTGGATCCTGTCTAAAATTGGCCCATGAATGTGAGTTAGGGACCTTTAGATTGTACACCCCCGTGAGGGTTAGGGACTGATGTGAATATACAATATATATGTAAAGCACTGTGTAAAATTGACAGCACTATATAAGTACCTGAAATAAATAAATGGTGCATATGCCCCACAATCAACTTCCTCCTGTGTATAATATGCATCAGAGGCGGACTGACAACTCATGGAGCCCCTGGGCAATAGGAGATCATGGGGCCCCTGTGTCCTTGCCCAAACTGAAAAAAGCCTATGAAAAAGGTACCAGGGGCATCTCATGGGGCCCCCTACTGACCCCAGGCCCTCAGGCAGTGCCTGAGTTTCCAAATGGTCAGTCCGCCTCTGGTATGCATCAAGGCAGCTGCTAGACAGGGGAGCCAGTATCTAGTGGTGATCAATGAAGTAGCGGTGCTTACTAAAGTGATTTTCAACATATAAAGGGATCGGCCAGTTATGGTACATGCATGCAGAGAAAAGCAGCTGGAGGATGAGGGCTAGCCTAACTTGTAGGCAGAAGAGGCATATAAAAGATTGTAAGCTCCAAGGAGCAGGGCCCTTGAACCCTCATGTATTGTTAGTGTATTGTCTCCCATTATAATGTACAGCACTGAGCAAACTGTTAGCCCTATATAAATACTGTATAATAATAATAATATAATAATAAAAGGAATGCCATTATTGTTTTTGAGCCTGAAAGTCAATTTTAAGTAACTCTACTGGGGGTTAGATACTGTATGTTTAGTAGTGATTTTATAGTATAAAAATCTAGCATAACCTCTTTCAAGCTACTACCGACTAATAATTCCTACTGTAATTTAAACCTCTGCGCTGTAATTCCAAGAGCTTCCCCAGCACTTTTTTATTGTTCATATGTAAACTTTAATTTGTATTTTTTTTTTCATTTATGTATTGTTGCATTTTAAAGTGCTTTGTACCTGAATTCACATTTTATATCCTTTATATATAGGACAAATTATAGGTGAAAGTCCGAAATTTTTGTTACAATAATATTACAGTAATGGTAATAAAAACCGATTCAGTTTTAACATGCTGATTTTGACTACATCGTACTAGTTTAACCACAGTGCAACACCCTCTATCTTTTTTTTTTATACTGTAATTGTTTCTGAGAATTACAGTATTAAACAGGGGCAACCTGCTCTTGTTCAGTTGCTTTTTTACCAAAAGGTGGTAACCCATTTCTGCACCCTGCTTCCATGCAGTGCACTTTATGTCGTGGGTCTTGATCACTCTCCACACTCTCCGCTCCTCACAAAACCTCCTTCTCTCTAGTTCCCTGGTCTCCTCCTCCCATGCCCCCCTCCAGGACTTCTCCAGGGCGTCACCCATCCTCTGGTACTCTCTACCCCAATCCATCAGGCTATCACCTACTCTCCTCTCCTTTAGGCACACCCTGAAAACCCATCTCTTCAGGGATGCCTACCCCAGCCCTTGCTAATTGCCGACCTCCTCCACTCTTCCTACCACTTCATCCCCCACAGCTTTTCCTCCTGTACCACCATCCCCTTCCTCCTAGATTGTAAGCTCCAAGGAACAAGGTCCTCGAACCCCTCGTGTATCGCATTGTATTGTTATTGTACTGTCGCATGTATTGTCTCCCAATATAATGTAAAGCACTGAGCGAACTGTTGGCGCTATATAAATACTGTATAATAATAATAATCAAAATGCTGCTTCTCCTTTTACTGCCCAGTCACAGTCCAGGCCACGGATAAGACCACTTCGTTGTAGTAGAGCAAAATCAGGTCTCTTGCCTGCTAGTCCAGGCTGTGCTGCTTGGCAGAGTCTGAGAATTAGTTGAACACAACATGAGTGAACTGTTGGCACTTTATAAATACTGTATATTAATAATAATAATAAAATGGGAAGGAGTGGCACGTTTCCCTCTTTTCGCCTTGGCTGCCAGTGGACCTTGTTCCAACACTGCTACAGATTATTTATTTTTTTAAAAATGAACTCCCAGTGGAATTTATTTGCCCCTTTTTTTCAGGAAAGGGAAAATAGGGCATTTAAAAAAGAACAGAACAAAGGCACCAAAAGTAAAGGAAAAATTAGATAAATAAGGACAGTTGAAAAAGCGTAATAAACTTAGACAAAGGCACAAATATGATTTTGACACAAGAAAGCAGACTAAAGACTTTCCCTCTTTGTTTGCGCTCACCTTTTTTAGCTGCCAACAGAATTAGCTGTTATTCTCCACATATGCCTACATCGTATATCCAAATGGCACAGGAGAAGCAACTGAAAATCAGCGCAGTTAAAATACCCCTTTTTTGAAAGCGACAAATATACAATGCCATTGTTTTCCATTATTGTAAAGCTCATGATGTTTATTTTCAGGGGGTGTGGGTGAAATAAGAGCTGCGCAGTATGATAGCAGAATCCCGTTAACTCACACGTGCCACTTTAACTGTCTAGCTCTTTGCCAACTCACCCCAAGCAGCAACACGAGCTGAACCAGAGCCAGGCCTGCAATTAGATGGCATTGAGATGGTCCCGTTCTGCTGACGTGGAGCGGCACAAAGTGAGGATGATCCTGCATCAGACCATAATCTGGAGGAAACTTAATTACACCACTCTCATCGCAGCTTAATTAGTGCCACTTAATATGAAGCGTTAAACTATGTTTTAATATAATGCCAAGCTCTGTGGGAGGGCAATGCTGGGGTGAAGGAGGAGGGCTATGTATATTTTTATCTATACGCTGTTGTAGTTCTTTTTTTGCTTTTGACATGGGGTGTTCTGTTGGCAAAGCAGGGGTGGTACAGTTTAACCCTTGTGCTTCTTAGAAGGAACGTGCTAGCATAATAGGCGCCCTGTCAAGGTCCTTTGTGGCCATACAGGTAAAAGCTATGCCAAGAGTGCATGCAATATAGAACATGCACAATAAACAGAGGTTTTTAAAAAATATATTTTGCAAATAATTTGGAAAAGATAATTATTTTTACTGAAAGGAGAACCCCAGGGGAGGGAAAAAAATCACTTTAAATTATGTTTTTTTCTGTTTTGAGCTAAGAGGTACATTGACCTGAAAATTTAAAAAGCAGTCCCTAATGCTCACGTAGACATTTGCAATCAGAGGCATGTGGAAAAGTGGCAAGGCCATTCTAAGCAGTAGATTGTAAGGCAAGTATCTTTCGAGGCAGCAAGTTTGTTGGTGGGTGGCAGCTGCGTTGAGTGTGGCCATAGCGAGCAGCCAAGCCGACCCCAACATAGAGTTGACCTTTGAGGAAATATAATGCCTTTGCTCACTGCTATCCCCAATGTGTGGGTAGAGGCAGAGACCAACCCCCAATCTACTTTACTGGCTGTGCATCTTTGCCCTCTCATTCCAAGGAGTTCCACATGCTGACCTTACTTTTACAGGCCCAACAGCCAGGGGAAATCTGCAGGACTCACTACCGAGGAGTAGCCCAACTTCCAAAGTCCTCTTCTGGGCTTGCACTGTTCCTCTGTCACGGTCTCTACCTCTCTCCTGGGGCTAGGATGGAGAGCCCCGGGCACCCTGCTTGCCCCCAGGATGGGAAGAGCAGGAGCACAATTAGATTTTGCCTCTTTCTCTTCCCTCCAGTCTGACCCACCTCACTCCGCCCGTCCTGCCTAAACTCCCCTTAAAAGGGAGCTGCTCTACCACCTGTTTACAAGTTGGTATCTAGAACAGGGTTACAGGAAAGAATAGTATCAGTTTCAGGGATGTAACACTCATTTGCAATGGAGTGCATTATGGTGCCATTCATTTTTGTAAGGCATTGCACTGCATCAAATAAAAAAAGTTGCATGTCTGTTTTTGGTCTGTTCTTTGGCACATTGGCATATGGCTTTATGCTTTCATTTAACCAAGAATCATAAACCAACATCTTGTTTCTGGGTAGGGAAATCCACATCACCATAACAGTCACCAAATTTACAGTATTACAGACAATGTTGAACGATGTCCCAGGTTATTTGTACCTTTAAGAGGTGATTTATAGATTTTGATCAGCTGTGAAGACAGCTGAACGGGGTGGACTGACAACTCATGGGGCCCCTGGGCAATAGGGGATTATGGGGCCCCTGTGTCCTTGCCCAAACTCAAAAAAGCCTATGAAAAAGGTACCAGGAGCATCTCATGGGGCCCCCTACTGACCCCGGGCCCTCGGGCAGTCTCCAAGTTTCCAAATGGTCAGTCCGCCCCTGCAGCCGAATACTCTATAATGAACCTCCTAATTTTTTGTGACCAGAGGTCATTGAAACCTAGATGTTCAGGGTAATTTAGCAGCATCACTTTGCATCAGTTACCTTGATTACAACTATATAACTAATTTTTATACCTTACAACAACAATGTTTTTTTTCATGCAAAAGAGCTTTTATTTGGTACACGTGTAGCCTAGGCTGGTGGCCCCTTCAAGCAGTGGGAGCCACTCAGCCTGGGCATTATTGCAGCTTTTGCCTCTTCTTATCCACTGATAGGATAGCATGGCAGAGAGATGTGAGAAGGGGAACCTGATTGGTTGCTGTTGCAACCTCAGACTTTAGCCCAGCCCTTGGAAAGGGGGACTGTTGGGGAAGATTAGAGAGGGGAAAGTGGAGTTATTGGTAGGGTAGGGAGCCCAGAGGAGTCAGGGTAAAGAGAGAAGACAGAAACCCACCAGGCAATAGGGAGATCTGCTGAATTTAAGTCATAGAGGGAGAAAAAGATAATTAATTGGAACCCGCAGAGTGGGGTATATATAGCAGCAAACAGCCCATCTACAGACACTGAAAGAGAGAGGGAAGAACCAGAAACTGACATCTGACATTGCATCACAGATCGGCACAGACAGCAACAGACAGACCATCAGAGGGACTGCATCACCCTTCCCTTTCTTGTGGGTTACAATTACCTAGTTTTGAGGTTCAGTGCTACAACTAGAGTTTAAGAGTCCTACTGCCAGCAGACATGTTTGGTATTCCATTGGCCAGAGACTAGTCAGGGCTTGTACCCAGTTATCAGGGCTGCATTCTTATTTCTACTGTCTTGCATTATCAGGATATTTGCTTCCTATTCAGGGAGTCTTTTCTCCTCCATGTTTAGTGTAGATATTTGTATATTGGGATGTGGCGCCTGTTCATTACCCCTAAGATGTGGTCTTATTTTTTCTATATTCATTTACTGATGTTATTGTTCTGTAAAGCCATTTCCTTTTCTCTTGCCTAGTGCATATTGGCAGGGCTGTTTCACAGGCAGCTAGGGGAACAAACAGCATTATTCTTGTTGCACCTAATGGTTAATATCGAGTTAACACTATCATTGTTGAAACTGTTTAACCTTCATTTGCAGGGCTTATTCTTACCTAAATAAAGCCCAATTTATTCACTACATGGTGAGCCTCAGGTCCAGGGAGTGAAGGTCAACATTTAGAATGGCGGTAAAACCCAACATCACAGCAATTCCCTATGACGTCAGTGCTACACACTTTTTAATGAAAATCATGCTATGTTTTTAACATACAGTGATAGATGTACACAATATAAACATTTTTTTTTAAATGAATGTATTTTTTTTAATACTGTAATTGTTTCTGAGAATTACAGTATTAAACAGGGGCAACCTGCTTTCTTCAGGCTGCAGAGCCATCTATCAAAGACATAACCCTCAGCACAGAACATCATGCATGGGAATGTTGTGCTATAGCTTTCAGGCAGTTTCAAGTGGTTAAAGCATTCTTATTACCCACATATAGATTTTTCATATGATTCTGTGGTTAAAAGGATAACACAACAGACATGACTATGAGGGCGAATGCACAGACTCCTGCAATAGACCTCAATCTACCTAATGAATTATTCATGTATATTCAATAACAGGGAAAGCAAGTCTATCAAGATACCCCTGTATAAACAGTAGCCCTCACTATGTGAGTGTCATAGGCAGAGAGTTCTGAGGAGCCCCCATTGCTTGAGCTACTAAGAGATGTAATATGGCCCTGGGCAATTCAAGACATCAACCTCTATCCATACTTAAAATATTAGTTCTGAGATGATTGAATCTCATGATGGCTTGAACACACAGCCAACACAAAAAATATTGGGCAGGAGTGAATAACGTACATCATTGGATGTCATGCAAAAGGAATGACTCTTCTTTTTTAGATGAAGGTGTATAATGGGGAATTACAAATTGAGTGAAAAAAAAAAAAAGAAATTGATAGTTAAGAGGATATTTAATTTGAGTAGGGTGGAATTAGGCCAGACAGAATTTTTTTTATTTTTGATGAAGGGTTATTATTTGCACCCAATAAACCCAAGTCTGAGGCATAGTTTGATGTACATAGGTTTATTAGCAGAAGTTATCTTATAAAGTATTTTGACTAACCAGATTATGAAAAATAACCAGAGCAGCAAAATATTCATATTCAATTAGCTAATGCTTCGTTAATGAATCTCCCTAATCAGGATAATAAATATATTTCCATTTTTAAAGAGATGGTTATAGATGACATTAACAGGTTGAATATTAAGAAAAAAACAAACAAACAATTATAATTATGAAGTTAAAAAAGGAATTAATGAATTTACAGAAAAAAAAACTGGCAATCAAACCCGCAGATAATGGTGGAGGTTAACGTTGATTACTTTTACTTTTTTTACTTGATTACTTAAATGAAATGGAGAGGTTATTGGCAGATAAAGAAGCAAGTAAGATGCTAAATGGCCACCCCACGGAGCTAAAAAAATCTGGTTGAAGGATTTAAAAAAATAATTTTAAGCAAGAAAAAACATTCCTTGTACTCACTCTCCCCCGCATACCAGTTATGTATTATTTACAAAAAGTGCACAAAAAAACCTAGTAAACCAGTTATTAGATAAATTATGTTGCATCCAGATTGGGTCATTATATGGTTTTAGAGTTTATTGTAACTATCACCCTTTCATACATCAAAGATACAAAACATTTTATTAATGTACTATGGGAAATACACATGAAGGAGAATTGTTATTTGGTAATCATTTTTAAAACAGCAGAGTATTTCTTGTATAAGTCTTGAAATCTCCCATTCATGCAAGTGAATTTCCTACTCAACCGCTTGGAATGTTCAAACAAAGGAGCAGCTAAGGGGAACAATTTTAACCCCAGTTTGTCTAAATTGTATATGGTAAATGGGAGAACATATTGCCACCTCATATTGCCGCTGCCACCTCCTCTTCACTCCCTCTCTCTGTAGGGGTCCCTCAAGGTTCTGTCCTTGGACCCCTTCTCTTCTCCATCTACACCTCCTCCCTTGGTCACTTGATAAACTCCCACGGCTTCAATTACCATCTCTATGCTGATGACACTCAAATCTATCTGTCTATCCCTCACCTCACCCCTTCAGTCTCCACCCGCATCACTAGCCTACTAAGTGACATATCGGCCTGGATGTCACTCCACTTCCTCAAACTTAACCTTTCCAAAACTGAGCTCCTAGTATTCCCCCCTGCCCATGCCACCTCCACTGACTTCACCATAAATATCGATAACACAATCATTAGTCCCACCCCTCACGTCAGGGTACTAGGTGTAATCCTAAACTCCCATACTTCCTTCCAGCCCCAGATCCAATCGCTGACAAAATCATGTAGACTTCACCTCCACAACATCTCCAAAATACAACCAATCCTAACCCCGGAAACCACTAAGCTACTTATCCACTCCCTTGTCATATCACGCCTCAACTATTGTAACTCCCTCCTCATTGGCCAACCTCATCGCAGGCTATCCCCCCTCCAGTCTATCATGAACGCTGCTGCCAGACTCATCCACCTCACTAACCATTCTGTATCCACCACCCCTCTCTGCCAATCCCTCCACTGGCTCCCAGTTGCCCAACGGATAAAATTCAAAACACTAACAATGACATATAAAGCCTTCCACAACACTGCCCCAATTTACATATCCAATCTTATCTCTAAATATCACCCAAACCGTACACTCCGCTCCTCGCAAGACCTCTTACTCTCTAGCTCCCTTATGTCCTCCTCCCATGCTCATCTCCAAGACTTCTCCAGGGCGTCACCCATCCTCTGGAACTCCCTACCCCAATCTATCAAACTATCACCTACTCTACTTACCTTTAGGCGATCACTGAAAACCTATGTCTTCAGGGAAGCCTTTCCCGTCCTCTGCTAATACTGGAATTCTCTACTCTTCCAACCAGTCCATCACCCACAGTTTTTACCTATTGTACCATTCACCCCTCCCTCCTAGATTGTAAGCTCCAAGGAGCAGGGCCCTCAATTCCGTCTTGTATTGAACTGTATTGTTACTGTATTGTCTCCCGTTATATTGTAAAGCGCTGAGTAAACCGTTGGCGCTATATAAATCCTGTATAATAATAACAATAATATTTTCCAAAAATATATCATCACAGAGATTTACAGACAATGCAATTTTTATATGGCTTGGTGACAGGTTAGAATTGGAAACAGTCATGACTAAACTAAATAATAAATTGGAACACTATATTTTGATGGCACACAATACACATTTTCTGGAGTTATTTAAAAAAAGAGTATATACTTAGTCGTTTTGGTTACATTACAAAAAATAGTCATGATCCTATGCAGGTAAATAACATATATAGAGGTCAGAAAGTAAGTAATGATCACTCGACAAACCCAAAAATAAGTAAAATAACCACTACAATCACCCCTAAAGAAAAGTAACACTTTCACCCTTGAAAGCAGATACAGTAATAAGCCTTTTCCTTCACCTATACTCCAAAACCCATATATAAGAATAAGATCAATAATATAAATATACCTTATTCCAATGAAATCAAATAAATGCTCCAAAATAATAAAAAATTGTCCAAAAGTAATAAAAGTCAAATAAGTCAATAGTGCACCAAAAATATCTCAATCCAGCGTGTTGAACGTTCAATTTTCATTCCAAACCTCGTGATACCTCGAAAAAAATAAACTATAATAGTGTATTACCTTCTAAATATCAAATAAATGTATATACCTTAAACGTATGTATATACTATATCAGTGCAAACAATAAATAAGTGCACCAAAATATACTCAGATTCAACTGTGAGTGACACGTGAAACATGCAAAGATCATTCCGTGTACACTCCAACAATAAGTGAAAAATAAGTGAAAATAGTGTACACTCCAAACAATGAAACAAATAAAATGAATTAAAAATATATAAATATGATGATCTACATACATAAAACTATCAATTAGATAAATAAAGTGAGACAAATCAAATATAATAGTGAACACTCCCATTGATACAGTGAACACTCTGTGACCACCTCCAAATAGTGAGATTGAATACAATTACCCTCAGGGAGTAATATCAAGCTTATCTGGATGTTCTTGACAAATATAGCAACCACTTCCAGGCTTTCATTCACTTAAGTTGCCAATCCTCCATATTCCTCATAAATTAAAAAGGATACTTATGTGATATATATTTTGAAGTATAAAGACGTTTTAATATAAGATCTTACATTGGGGTAAGTAAAAATCAGCTTTGTGCCAACAAACCAGCCTCTGCAGCTTCCTAGGTTCAGAAACCACGTTTTCCAGATTCCAAAATGGCCACGCCGACACTTCCGGTTTCACGTGAATACGTCAGACGTCACGTCCCTGACGTGTTTCGTCAATTTCGGACTTCTTCTGAAGGGAATCCCTTCAGGCTGAAAAGTTCTCGACCCGACCAAGAATGAAAGAGCAATGAAACCTGCCTGCCATTCTGCATAGCCTCCCCTAAGTTTAACACACTTAGCACATCATCTCTCCAATTTCTTTAGCCCTTTGGCCCAAAAAAATCTTTTGTCTGCTCTGCAAAAAACTGCTCTGTTGCTGTTATGACCTCTATATCCATCAAAAATGTCTGTCCTTGCAGTGCCTTTTTAAGGTTAGAAAATAGATAATAGTTGGACAGAGCAAGATCTGGTAAATAGGCTGGATGGTCTGTGCACTGATAGCCTAAATCCTTCATAACAACCAGTATCTTGCCCGCCTTGTGTGGGGGTGCTTTGTCCTACCAAAACAGCACACCCTTCTTTTCCACCATGTTTCATTCAATTATCTGCAACAATTGTGAAAATAGAGCTCTAATCCTCCATATTGGCATCATATCATATGAAATATCATTACTGTATTTACAACAACAACAACAAAATTGGTATTTCAAGTTGGGAAAGGGTTTGAGCCAAGAACATTTCAGCCCCCCTCGTCATAGTAACTGGTGTTAGTTGTGCACTGCATAGACAGGCTATAATAATCTGGTAAGTGGCTTAGTGTGTTCTCTGTCAGAGGTGAATTCATTGTGGCTATACATCTTACCAGTTTATGTTGGAGATGTGCACATCACAGAGGAGGAAGAAGCTATTTTGAGATTGAACTCTAGTTCTAATAAGCTGTAGAAGGACAATTCCTATGTACAGGTGAAACACGAAAAATTAGAATATCGTGCAAAAGGTAATTTATTTCAGTAATGCAACTTAAAAGGTGAGAGTAATATATGAGATAGACTCATTACATGCAAAGCAAACTTGCCTGACCTGAACCCCATAGAGAATCTATGGGGCATTGCCAAGAGAAAGATGAGAGACATGAGACCGAACAATGCAGAAGAGCTGAAGGCCGCTATTGAAGCATCCTGGTCTTCCATAACACCTCAGCAGTGCCACAGGCTGATAGCTTCCATGCCACGCCGCATTGAGGCAGTAATTGCTGCAAAAGGGGCCCAAACCAAGTACTGAGTACATATGCATGCTTATACTTTTCAGAGGTCCGATATTGTTCTATGTACAATCTTTATTTTATTGATTGCATTTAATATTCTAATTTTCTGAGATTGTGGATTTGGGGTTTTCATGAGCTGTAAGCCATAATCATCACAATTATGACAAATCACGGCTTGAACTATCTTGCTTTGCATGTAATGAGTCTATCTCATATATTAGTTTCACCTTTTAAGTTGCATTACTGAAATAAATGAACTTTTGCACGATATTCTAATTTTTTGAGTTTCACCTGTATGTAATTTGCTTGTGGATTTTTATTCATAAATGTATTTATTGTATGTTTATGCTTTATGATACTGTAGCACCATTAAGTTTTTGGTTTTGTATGGCTACACACAATACAGTTTTCAGACAATTTCACCCAGTTTTTGATTCCAAAAATTATCATGGTTTTTATAACGAATGCGGTTGAAGTTGCCTGAAAACTAGTATGTGTATATGGGTGTGCATTTACTTTATATTCACATTGACTTGTTAGAGATACATAAGCCAAGCAGAGGATTGGAGTGCAAAAGTAAAGAACAATAGAGTCTTTTTAATTAAAAGGTATCTAAGTGTCTCACTTTCATTTCATATCCAAAAAAAGGGGGGATTATCACTTATTTTAGGATAGTGGGTAGAGCCATATGAATCATTCCTCTTTGGCCCTGGGGCAACTCTCCATCCAGCACATACACAGCCTATTACAATGCCATTTATTTCATACTGCATACAGCAGTTTCGGACATGCTGGCCATCAAAGAACTGTACAGATACCGTGACTTCTACGGCATTCATCTTGGGGATGAACGAAAAAAAAGTAAAGGAACCACAAAAAGCACTGGTCCACATGTATCAGTTCAAAAATTGAAAACTGCAGACCATATCCTCCAAAAATATCTCAAAGGAGTTTTAGAAGTAGAATCTAGATATTCATGTATACTGGCTCAACACAAAAAAAATTGGCAAGATCATTAAAAGCAGTGCTGCACCTAGAGCAGGATGGTGGTACCAGAGTTCCATCCAACAGTACCTGCATAATACCAATGTCAGCATCACTTATCAAAGTCCACAGCACCACTACATTGAACAAGGGAGGGTGTCATTCTTGCAGGTATCAGTTTCTTCACCGACACCAATTATATTTTTAGCTGCTCCCTTTATGTAAAGGACATTTTCCAACTAACTACCTGTACATGTTCCTCACACTAGTGGCCAGTGCAAAACAGAATGTCCCTTATATTGGTGGTCAGTAGGAAGAATGAAGCATTTTTCAGAAACAATAGCAAACAGTACCGCTCCAAGCAGACTCCAGCCACATCCACAACAAATCCTTTTTCTTTCAATAAAACGTATTCTATGAGCAGGGGCGGACTGACCATTTGGAAACTCAGGCATTGCCCGAGGGCCCGGGGTCAGTAGGGGGCCCCATGAGATGCCCCTGGTACCTTTTTCATAGGCTTTTTTTAGTTTGGGCAAGGACACAGGGGCCCCATGATCCCCTATTGCCCGGGGGCCCCATGAGTTGTCAGTCTGCCCCTGTCTATGAATGCAATGTACTCCAACCAGACCCTGTTTCCAGCACATTTGTCTCCTGAAAGCGCTTATTTGTATACATCTATGAAAAAGCCCCTTCTGGGGTGAAAAGTGTGAAAAGTGTTGGGGGAAGGAGGAACAGAGTTGGGCAGGAGGAGCAATGTATCTTATGTTATGCATTGTACATGTTGAATAAATTTTATTGAAAGAGAAAGGATTTGATATGGGTGCAACGTTTTGGATGGCAGAATTCTTTCCACTGACCACCAAATATACATAGGATTCTTACTCCTCATGGGCCACTAATGTAAAGGGGCATTTTTAGCACTTTAGCATGTACTGTATATAATTAATCGTATGTAGTGCTAACCACGAAGGAGCTGCTGCAATTTAACAGCAACAGTGCATTCACTCCAGCTAATTGAACAACCTAGGGGATGACTTTTTTTTGCATTTATTGCTTGTAGGAGCTTGAAACAACAGGAAAGGATGCGGGGTGGTATGGGATATGGCAGGAGCACTGAATAGTAACAGTGAAGTGAGAACACACTTCACTACTCTAGGATTCTCCTAACTGTCACAATTCCAGGAGCAAAGAGGATGACTGAGACCATGTAAGAACTGTCTCAGTTAGAGCCAGGGGTGGACTGATAACTCATGGGGCCCCCGGGCAATAGGGGATCATGGGGCCCCTGTGTCCTCGCCCACACCCAAAAAAGCCTATGAAAAAGCCAATGAAAGGTACCAGGGGCATCTCATGGGGCCCCCTACTGACCCTGGGCCCTCGGGTAGTGCCTGAGTGCCTGAATGGTCAGTCCGCCCCTGGTTAGAGCTACCACTTGCACTCAAACGAAAACAGCATACAGTCACTAGGATTTTGAGCTCAGGTCAGTAATCACAATGTCACAGGATAGCTATCCACTACCCAATATCCACAGGACACTCTTCAGTGAGGGAGAGATTAATGCTCCCATTGCTACAGGATAGCTATGCACTCTTCAGCTTCCACCAGGCACTCTTCAGTGAGTCCTCCAGACCAGATCCTTAGCTCTAGAAGGATTTAGAAATAGCCTTTCCCCTCAAGCTATGCCACACCTGGAACCTCGATAAGAATGCAGAAGCTCAAGCAATCTGCCTCAGAGAGTCAGAGCCCATGAGGTCGGGGACATTTCCAACAGGACTAGACCCCACCAGACTGCTCCAGACCTCAGACTATTTATGTCCCTCTCCACCTACTGGACACACCTCCCCAGAGATTGGGGCTGAAGCACCATAAATATTCAGACTGCTTATTTGACTTTACAGCCCACTACATTCTAGAAACCTCTAGAAGGCAGCGGGGAACAATCAAACTTGCAGCCTGTTAACTTTAGAACAGTCAAAAGCAATCAATAGCTGCTTCACTGATTACACAGGAGACAAAAGGAACTAAATTTCCCTAACATCCTAGCAACATATCTAGGAGGGTTCTACACCTACATAATGAATACCAATACTTATAGTCAGGGCTTTGTTTCAGCTGGAACTTGGTGGAACTCAAACACAGAAGTCTGGTTTCTGTGTTTACAAGTGACAGCTTGTCTTCCAACAGCTTCCACAGAACTGATCTCTTGAGTGACCCCCACTGAGTGCAAGATGGGGACAATGGAGAGGCAAGTGCCTGGGGTGCAGTGCAGATGCCTACACCCCTACTGAATGACCTCCCTGCAAGTGAGAGAGGCCGAGCCACCTTCAGTGTGTGGGGAGGTACTAGAGATGAGTGGCTACTTCAGCTTAATACAACAAAATGAAGACAATTGGAAGATGGTGGAGCTTTTAAGGGGGGGGGGGGAGTTGCATGCAGAGGTTAGAGCTGGTGAGGGGTGAAAGTGGGATGTGGATGGAGCATGCAGAGGTAAGCAGCTCTGGCAGAAGACTGAACTCTGCACTCTGTGTGTAGCACACCCCTGAACTCTGCACTCTGTGTGTAACCCACCCCTGAACTCTGCACTCTGTGTGTAGCCCACCCCTGAACTCTGCACTCTGTGTGTAGCCCACCCCTGAACTCTTCACTCTGTGTGTAGCACACCCCTAAACTCTGCACTCTGTGTGTATCTCACCCCTGAACTCTTCACTCTGTGTGTAGCACACCCCTAAACTCTGCACTCTGTGTGTAGCCCACCCCTGAACTCTGCACTCTGTGTGTATCTCACCCCTGAACTCTTCACTCTGTGTGTAGCCCATCCCTGAACTCTGCACTCTGTGTGTAGCCCACCCCTGAACTCTGCACTCTATGTGTAGCCCACCCCTGAACTCTGCACTCTGTGTGTAGCACACCCCTGAATTCTGCACTCTATGTGTAGCACACCCCTGAACCAAGCACTCTGTGTGTATCTCACCCCTGAACTCTGCACTCTGTGTGTAGCACACCCCTGAACTCTGCACGCTATGTGTAACATACCCCTGAACTATGCACTCTGTGTGTAGCACACCCTTGAAACCTGCACTCTGTATGCAGTGCAACTCTGAATTTTGCACTCTTTGTGTAGCACACCCCTGAACTCTGCACCCTATGTGTAGCACACCCCTGAACTCTGCACTCTATGTGTAGCCCACCCCTGAACTATGCACTCTGTGTGTAGCACACCCCTGAACTCTGCACTCTGTGTGTAGCACACCCCTGAACTCTGCACTCTATGTGTAGCACACCCCTGAACTCTGCACTCTATGTGTAGCACACCCCTGAACTCTGCACTCTTTGTGTAGCACACCCCTGAACTCTGCACCCTATGTGTAGCACACCCCTGAACTTTGCACTCTATGTGTAGCCCACCCCTGAACTATGCACTCTGTGTGTAGCGCACCCCCGAACTCTGCACTCTATGTGTAGCACACCCCCGAACTCTGCACTCTATGTGTAGCACACCCCTAAACTCTGCACTCTGTGTTTATCCCACCCCTGAACTATGCACTCTGTGTTTATCCCACCCCTGAACTCTTCACTCTGTGTGTAGCACACCCCTGAACTCTGCACTCTGTGTGTAGCACATCCTTGAACTCTGCCCTCTGTGTGTAGCACATCCTTGAACTATGCACTCTCTGGGTATAACCCCCCAAACCCTTCACTCTGTACATAATGCACACCTGGTATTTACTGCCCTTTTAGGTCTATCCCATTGTTTGTGAAATTTGGCCACCTGCACTATTCGATGCAGTTTGGAGGGTGTTTGGGGGGAGCAGGGTTTTGGGTGGTCATGATTGAATTCCTGTAACTATTTTCCTGCTTGTAGTATAAAAAAGGCCACCCCACCTGCAGAGTAGTAGCTGTATTTAATACACTACCACCTACAAAGCAATATCAGAAAACAGTCTATTAAGAGTGATGAGGCACCACTTAGAATTATACATTTTGGGAATAGCAGACTTTACTCTGTGGCTGGTGGTTGACTTTTATACAGTATATGATCCATGCATGGTGGAAAATACTCTAGGAGCATCACTGATCTGTACCATGGCAATTTCAGTTTATAAATCCTGCTATATCTATAGGTATTATACAAGCCTTTGCAAGCATCCCTTGGCCATAGAGCTCAGGGGACAAGTCTGTCAGCTATGTTGGATTTTCACAGCGGATAGACATTGCTCTCCTGGGATAATGCTGGCAGAGTCGCTGCACAAAACACAGACATGCCCACATATTATACATTCAAGCACGTCTGTGTGGCTGTTAGGCAGCTGAGATATCATTTGGTGTTTGGATCATTTCCTAATGTCCAGCAGCCGTCTCATGGCCTGCTTTGTACTTGCAGCCACTGACAACTCTCACGGAACAATTTTAGAGACGCTGGTATTTTTTTTGATTGTTTCCTACTTATACACAATGAATAATGAGTTGAACAATTGGAGAATAAAAGATTGTGTCTCTCTGCCTCCAGCAACCCTCAATTCACTTTTTTCCCTTTAAATAAAAAGATAAAAGGGACAAAAAAATGAAATAAAATGGGTTTTACGGGGCATGCCCCTATTCAGACGTGAAGTGTGTATAAGGCAGATAAGAGCAAAGGCGGCTCTCTGGTTAATGTAGTCAGTAAATAAATAACGGAAGCCTTAAACTTAGTGTACTGCAATCAGCTGGAACTATGGCATAATTAACACAGTAGGGGTTCAAAGTCCTCCACACTCAGGTTTAAATGAACAAGTTGCCACTGAATGGAAGAGTTACTCACATGATTTCGCTGATGGCGATTAGGTGGTTCAAAAATTAAGTGTTCCTGGACTCTTAGCTTTTCTAGAAGTGATTACAGAAATATTACAGCCAAGTTAAAACAGCCATAGCTATCTTATCTCTATGGTTGCACAGCCATATCGAAAACTTTGGCAAAGAAAAAATGGCTAATAGAAAATAACTGATGGATTACAAAAGAGCATTAAATGATTTATTTATTACAGGTACTTATATAGTGCTGTCAATTTACGCAGCACTTTACATGTATATTGTACAATAACATCAGACCCTAACCCTCAAGGGGTATACAATCTAAGGTCTCTAACTCACATTTATACACACACATACTAGGGCCAATTTAGACAGGAGCCAATTAACCTACCAGCATGTCTTTGGAGTGTGGGAGGAAACCGGAGTACCTGGAGGAAACCCACACAGGCACAGGGAGAACATGTGGGCCACTGAGAGGTTGAGCCAGATACCAGTCCAGGCATCTGGGTGGATTCCGACATTAAAGTTGGGATCTCTCCAGAGCCTGGACGAGCCAAACGATGTCAGCCAACACCAGACTTTAGCCCACTGTAGGCTGAATCTGGGTCACAGGAGTGCAGAAGGAAGAGCATTTCTGTGACCTACAGGAGAAGTAGGGCAAAAAGAGCTTTAACCTTACTTCTCCTTTAAAGGTTTCCATTGGGAATAGACATATGGGAGCCACCATTGGTGACTTGTTGTAGGCGCAGGCTTCAGAGTTGATCCTGGCCAAGAAAAAGTATGCAGGATAGAAGTTTGAAGTTTGTCAACAGGCTTGTTGCAAGTCAAGGTAGTAAAGCCAGTAGCAAGAACCATTGAGCCTGCACTTATTAGACCCATTTACAATGAAGCATTGCGGTAAAACATTGTATCAAGCATTAAAGTGAATTTTATCGCAATGCATACAACAATGTGTACTGTGTTGACAATCATTTTGAATGGTGCACCAATGAACTTGTATTGTAGCTGCAAATGCACCTACAGTACAGCACATTATGATTTGCTGCACTGCTGAAATTTCTCTGTTCTAGCCCGCATGTAAGAAAAATATATTTGAAATATATTTTAAAAATATTCTTCCCAAATATATTGACATATATAAAAATATATATATAAATATATATTTGAAATGCTAAAATTTTGGCCATATTCAATATATTTCAAAATATATTTCAATAAATATATATATATATATATATATATATATATATATATATTTGTGGAGTGCATTTACAAATATATGTAAAAATATATGTTAAAATTACTTGTTTATATGTTAAAAAAAATCTGAAGAATATATTTTAAAAAATATATATTTTTAAAAATACATTTTTTTTAAATATATTCTTCAGATTTTTTTTAACATATAAAAAAGTAATTTTAACATATATGTTTACATATATTTTTAAATGCATTCCAAAAATGTAGATTTGTATTTTTACAAAGACATACAGTATATTTGAAATTTATTTTTACAAATATTTTAACACATTTCAACATGCAGTACATATATATATATATATATATATATATATATATATATATATATATATATATATATATATATTCATTGAAATATATTTTGAAATATATTGAATATGGCCAGCCAAAATTGTAGCCATATGTCAATATATTTTGGAAGAATATTTTAAAAATATATTTCAAATATATTTTTCTTCCATATGGGAGGGTGGCTACACTTATTGACTCTACTGTATGTATGGAGGCAGCCATAGTTATCACTCAGCTGCTCTCCTGATTTGAACTACAAACACATCTTTCTCACTTCATCTCCATTACATAGGGAGTAAGGAGTTATTAGTTTACAGAAGAAAGCTTGGAAGAAAGAACAATGTTTGTGATTTCAGTTCCATTCACAAGTGACAAAAACACTATATTTTTGTCTAGATCAACAGGCGTGCTCTATACTTGCCAAATAAAAAAAGAAATGGCAGACTCACTGGACTACTCGGTCTTTTTCTGCCATCACTTTTCTGTTTTTAAAACTGCCTCAAAAATTAACACTAATGCAGCTGCCATATCTAAAGACTGGTAAACTGCAATATTTTAAATATTTTGTTTTTGGGTGTAGACATTCTTGGCTTGCCCACCTCCCTACTACTGCTACAAGGTGGCAGGGCTGCGCAAAATCATGTATATATACGTGATTTGCATTACTTGTTGGGGACACGCACGCTGCCCTACCTACACTGCCATTGGCGGCTAGGGATGTCAATCACCGGGTCCCAGATGGAGATTCTCCACCGGCACCCGGCGATCGCCGTGTAAAGCTGACAGGGGAAAGACCTGTGTGTACACAGGTCTCTCTCATGCCACAAAACACATGCTGCTTTGTATCTCTCTGCATAGGGCCCTCCTAACCCTCTTGTATTGAACTGTATTGTTGCTGTATTGTCTTCGTTATGTTGTAAACCGCTGAGCTAACTGTTGGCGCTATTTAAATCCTGTATTATAATAATAATTTTAAAATCAAATGTTAAAAGTAAAGGAAATTAGTGTTTTGGAATGGCATTTGTCAAGCTGTCAAATTTACTGAGAATTTGCGTACAAACATTTGCTCAAAAAGTGTATGGCCAGCTGTATTCATCCATAGGTATGTGCACATTACACTCTGGGGTTGATTTACTAAAACTGGAGAGTGAAAAATCTGGTGCAGTTCTGCATAAAAACCAATCAGCTTCCAGGTTTTATTGTCAAAGCTTAATTGAAAAGCTGAACTTAGAAGCTGATTGGCTACCATGCACAGTTGCACCAGATTCTCCAGTTTTAGTAAATCAACCCCTCTGTGTGGTTACCTTGTCAGTAGAACACATAGGGGCTGCATTGTGAACTGTATATGTTCACAACATCCTCAATGGCAGCTGTTCTAAAACTAAGTTTGAACTCATGCAACCACTTATATTTAACTATAAAGAACCTAAATAAAGTAATAAAATTGAGTTCACAATATAACTATTTGCAGTCCATGTACCGCCAAAGAATTTCACAACAACTGGACTGGTCAAAGTACAATATAACTCTCCAAGTACATTGTAAAAAAAAAAAAACTGTAAAATCTGGAAAAACACTCCTTTTGTGTAAATAACAGATTCCTCTGGCAAAGGAACAGCAGGCCAGTACAGAGAAACCAAGACAAATAACATCCAGAACTATGGTGACTGGGCCCCTCCCATTGTCCCAACTACATTCATCTCTGACTGCCCACAGCTACTGGAAGTTTTAGTTGTTTTTAATAAAGTTCCAGAAGAAACGTTAAGTATTTAAAACAAATGAGAATTCCCTTCTCAGATTTTTAGTCAATTCTAAAAGACAAACATTTATTTTAAGTAATGAAATGCCTAATGTAATTCCATCCTTTTACTGAACATCTGTTAGGAGACTTGTGGCTATGTATTGTGATGTCTTTCTACTGGGTTATAGATTTCGTCCATACAAAGAGATGATAGATACTCCAGTGTTTACATGACCTAGGGGGAAAAAACAATGAACTGCAATTAATATAGCCAGGGAATAACCCATGATTTACAATAACTCTTAAAATTGTAGTTTTGGTCCAGTACAAGCTAGAACATTTGGCCGTTCTTCACTGGTACAGTTAAGGACATCTATAGTGTACATGACTTTGCCCCTTCAAATTACTATTAAGGAAAGAGTGACCATTAGCCACAAAGAATTTTTACTAATGTATTTTATGTTGCCTTTAGAAGAATCATCCTATGCCCATCCCCCTCTCTATCCCACGCTGTCTAAATACAGCATAATGGAGGCCACTGAGGCTTTGTTTTGCTTTGAAAACTTCTCTGCAAGGAGAGCCCTTCCCATCCAGAAGATTATATCTGGGTCAGAGAGCAAGCACAGATACAAACCCCTGGACTCCATGACAAAGGCTTTTCAAACATTAGCAGGTCATCCCCCCATCACGACCTTCTTAGCCCTTCAAAACATTTTTCTTTCATGACCATCCAGTGGCAAAACCTCTCACACATCTTTGGTGAAAGACTCTGATCTCACTCTCATCCATGATCACCCTACCTGAAATAGCTAAAATGGGCTATAAACAGGATGGCAAATAGACAAGAGGTAGCCTTGTCCAGCATTGACTCCTGTTAGGGCGAAAGACTTTATTTACCAGAGGTCTTCATGAACTCTGTCTAAAATGCATGTACGGAAAATGTCCACAAGGTCTTTTGCAGCATAATGATTAGCACCTGCTAAACAAATTTGTTCATTGTTGAATAGATTTAGTGCAAAACTGTAAAGCCTTGTCCAAAGAATGGAAGTTAGGTTTTGCATTATTAATCATCCAATGCTGGATAATGGGAAAGGTAGTGAAATTCATGGCTTCCAATAACTCTGTAGCTTTGTTTTGCCCTATGCTCGCTTCCAGGACTTCTCCCAAGTCTCTCCTATCCTATGGTATTCCCTACCCCAATCTAACTGACTGTCTCCTACTCTGTCTACATTTAGATGATCCATTACATTACATTACATTGAGTTTATATAGCGCCAAAGGGTTTGCTCAGCGCTGTACAATAGAGGGGGGGGACAATACATGAAACATTACAGCAACTACGAACAGCACACGAGGGGTAAGAGGGCCCTACTCTTTCGAGCTTACAATCTAGGAGGGAGGGGGTAGTGGTACAGGAGGAAGTGGCTGTGGGGGATGGAGTGGTAGGAGGAATGAAGGAGAGCAGCAGTTAGGTGAGGGTGGGGTAGGCTTCCCTGAAGAGATGGGTTTTCAGGGAGCGCCTGAAGGTGAGGAGGGAAGGTGACAGTCTGATGGATTAGGGTAGTGAGTTCCAGAGGATGGGGGAGGACCTGGAGAAGTCTTGCAGTCGTGCGTGGGAGGAGGAGACCAGGGAGCAAGATAGAAGGAGGTCCTGTGAAGAGCGAAGGGTACGGGTAGGGTGGTACTTGGGAATCAGGTCGGTGAGGTAGTTAGGGGCAGTGTTGTGAATGATCCTTGAAAACCCATCTCTTCAGACAAGCCTTTTCTGCCCCCATCTAATATATGTACTTTATTTTGTCCATCAGCTCATCTCCCACAGTTATTACCTTTTGTATCAACTGACCATCCCTTTTAGATTGTAAGCGAACGAGCAGGGCCCTACTGTATTGAGTTGTATTGTAATTGTACTATCTACTCTCATGTTGTAAAGTGCTGTGCAAACTGTTGGTACTATATACAGTCTGTATAATAATAATATTAATAATGAAATGTTACTATTATATTAACTTAATAGCTTCACTTGTTATGTACCTAGTTTGGGTGGAAGACAGCACTGGCCTGGTGTCGCTGGAGGTTGCTTCGTGGCAGATTTTGTGTGGAGGTTATAGGGGGGTTACATTCCAATTATAGGCAGTGGGTGACAGAATCTGTTGGGATCTAGGGTTGCTACATTACTGATAATGACAATGGTGACGTTACCGCAGGGAACAATTGAGTATTGGAGAGGAGTGCCCGGTGTGCAGAAAATGTCTCATTTGATGATTTTTATAGTTGTTGATTGAAGATAAAAGTATACAAGTGGAGCCAATGCATTTTGGGGGAATTGCCTCCCCCTTCTTCAGGGTTATATTTCTTGGAGAATAGTTAGGTTCTGAGAGAGTTAAACATTGCTCCACAATGCCAGCATACTACTGAGCTGCTGATCGAATATACAGTATTTAACTCTCTCAGAGCTTGACCATTCTCCAAGAAATACAGCCCTGAAGAAGGGGGAGGCAATTCCCTTGAAACGTGTTTGCTCCACTTGTATACTTTTATCTTCAATAAACAACTATAAAAATCATCAAGTGAGACTCCGGGTGCTCCTCTCCAATCCCTAAGTGCTCCCTACAGTAACGCCGCCATTGTCGTTATCAGAAAGGTAGCAACCCTAGATCCCAATGGAGTTTATCTCCTACCACCTACGATTGGCAAATAACCCATTGGAAGTAATTCAAGTGGGACATTTTTCTGGACACCAGGTGCTCCTCTCCAATAACCCAATTAATAGGTAAGTGCCATTTTAATTCAGCCCAAAAAGGGTTGGTATAATAACTGTAAATTCAGATATAACTGTTTATTTCATATATTTCCTAAAACCATAGCAGGTAAGTGGTACAGGTAATAAATGGCTTTGTACATGTTTACATGATGCTTCAAGACCTTACAAACCCTAGCGGCTATGAATATGGGCTTTTGCTCATGTCAAAATTGTATCTCTTCCCATACAAGTCTAAGGGAATGCAAAAGCAGGTTGATGTATCTGGATGTCAAATGTAGGTGAGTAGGAGGTCAGTTTCAGGTCAAATGTGCCTGTCAAGGTGTGTAGTCTATCGACATATACAGTAGCTACCTGTCTTTCTAGGGCAGCAATTGATAGCTGTTTTTTTGTTTTTTTAAATAATATTTGACAGATAAATAAAATACAGGTTTTGCATAGATTTGGGGTATGTGGCATTTCTGACCTAGGTTGGTCATTTTATTTATGATCCTAGATAGGCAGTCCTACATTCTGATAAATATAAATGTTACCAAGATGCTAAAAACAGGATTTCTATACAGGGTCAGAAGTACATGATGTGCACAATTATTAGGCAAGTTGTATTTGAGGATTAATTTCATAATTGAACAACTACAGTACACTTGATCATTCCAAAATATTATTACACCTCAAACCTGAATATTTAGGAAAGCACAGTTGTGTTAAAAATAATAGCAGTGTGTTTAAAAAAGTGAATAAAGCTCAAAATCCTTATAATAGCTTTTATTTCCATACAGGCAAATGCATTAGGAACACTGCACAGTTTATTCCAAATAAAAAATGTTTCAAATTTGTTATTACTGTGAAGAAAAAGGAATATTAGACTGTTCAAAAAATAGCAGTCTGTATTTTTCTTTACAAACTCAAACATTTACTGTATAAACTGAAAAATGCTTGAAGATTTAGCTTTCCTGTGAATCACTGAACTAATATTTAGATGTACAACCACTGTTTCTGAGAACTGCTTCACATCTGTGCTGCATGGAGTCGACCAACTTCTGCCACCTGTGAACAGGTATTCCAGCCCAGGATGATTGGACTACATTCCACAATTCCTCCGCATTTCTTGGTTTTACCTCAGAAACAGTCATTTTGATGTCACCCCACATGTTTTCTATTGGATAAATGTCCGGGGAATGGGCTGGCCACTCCATAGCATTAATCTTGTTGGTCTGGAACCAAGAAGCTGTTCGCTTATTGGTGTGTCTTGTTGAAACACCCATTTCAAGGGCATTTCCTCTTCAGCATAAGGCAGCATGACCTCTTCAAGTATTCTGATGTATTCAAACTGATCCATGATCCCTGGTATGCGATAAATAGGCCCAACACCGTAGTATGAGAAACATCCCCATATCATGATGCTTGCACCACCATGCTTCACTGTCTTCACAATGTACTGTGGCTTGAATTCAGTGTTTAGGGGTCATCTGACAAACGTTTCATTGTCCCTAGGCCCAAACAGAACAATCTTGATTTCATCAGTCCACAAAGTGTTGGCCATTTCCCTTTGGCCAGTCAATGTGCTCTTTGGCAAATTGTAACCTCTTCAGCACATGTCTTTTTTTCAACAGTGGGACTTTGCGGGGGCTTCTTGCAGATAGCTTGGCTTTACATAGGCGTCTTCTAATTGTAACAGTACTCACAGGGAACTTTACACCTTCTTTGATCTTCCTGGAGCTGATTGTTGGCCATTTTGCCATTTGGCTATTCTTCGATCCATTTGAATGGTAGTTTTCTGTTTTCTTCCACGTCTTTCTGGTTTTGGTTGCCAATTCAAAGCATTTGAGATCATTTTAGCTGAGCAGCCTATGAGTTTCTGCACTTCTTTATATGTTTTCCCCTCTCCAATCTACTTTTTAATCAAGGTACGCTGTTCTTCTGAACAATGTCTGGAACGACCCATTTTACTTTCAGAGAGAAATGCACTGTAACCAGCATGTACAGCATTTGCTGCCTTCCCTCCTAAATAAGGGCCACCTGTTTGACACCTGTTTTTTCACAGACTGAATGACCTCACTAATTGAACTCCACACTGCTATTATTTTGATCATGCCCTTTTCAATTAATTATACAATTACACAGAATCAGCAGCATGCATGTCATGACTGTTGGTTCTGTTTGATTTCTATTAATCTACTACACTACTAGTAAAGTATTTGCCATGTAGAAATATAATTTCTACCAAAAAAAGTGATTGCTCTGGTTAGTGATGTTGGACTGATATTACTTTGAACACAACTGTAAAAGTGAGGTTTTGGCTTTCTTAGGAGAATATCTATGTGTGCACAATTATTGGGTGACTACAGTACTAGTGTGCAGAATTATTATGCAACTAAATGAAAAATTTTCCCATCTCACTTGTTTGTTTTTATCTGTAAACTGAGAATAATAAATAAACAACTCAAAATTTACTAATAAACATTTCTGACATTTAAAAACAAAATTCAGTGGCCGATATAGCCACCCTTCTTTCCAATAACAGTCATAAGCCTTCCATTCATGGAGTCTGTCAGTTTCTTGACCTGTTGATGATCAACTGTGCAGTAGCAACCACAGCCTCCCAGACACTGTTCAGAGAGGTATACTATTTTCCTTCATCTCCTGTTTACGAAGGGCCCACAAGTTCTAAATAGGGTTTAGGTCAGGTGAAGAAGGGGGCCATCTCATTATTCTTTTATCTTTAAGGCCTTTACTGGATAGCCACACAGTGGAGTATTTCGATACATGTGATGGATCTTCTTGAAAGATGCACACGTTTCCCTGTACCACTGCTTGAAGAAAGTGTCTTCTAAAAACTGGCAGAAGGTTTGGGAGTTGATTTTGAGTCCATATTCAACCCAAAAAGGTCCAACTAGCTCATCTTTAATAATACCAACCCATAGCAGTACCCCAGTTCCACCTTGCTGGCATCTGAGTCGAAGTGGTGCTCTGTGTATGATGTGTGATCTTAAAAAGGGAGGGAACTGTTTCTTTTAAAGAACTCTTGAAAAAAGAAGTATTGGAAGTCCAAAAGTAGTCCAACTGAGGGGTGGGCAACATGGTAACATAACACTAACAAGTCGACACACAACAGGATAAAATTGGGGGATATTTTCCACTCAAAGACCTGCCTTAAGGATGTTATGTCTAAAGCTTAAATCAGCGGACGTCTGAACACCCATTTGGCAAAACTTACACAGGATGTGAACAAAGGACCAGATAGCCCTGCAAATCTAGGAAAGATACCTGATGCATAAAAAGCCAAAGAGGGACTTGCCTAGTGGAGTCCTAGTAAAGGTGAAAGGAAGAAAACACCTTTGGTAGAAAAGACATGTGAGCCTTCAAGACTTTAAGCGTTAAGTTCCATAAAAGTCCAGACAGAGAAGGTGTCCCTCTAAGAGTTGATGCTATGGCAGTATGAATGTAAATATAGGGCAGAGATGTTGTTTTAGGGGTCTTCTCTAAACATCTGACCACTCTTTCAGGCCCAGGTTCCTGTAAATTTGTTTAGTTTATCAATATGTAAATGACAGACTTTAGCTCTGAAACTGGAGCCTCCTTATCTCATTACCCTACCAACCCCAACCCAGCTTGCGCACTTTTCCATTATTCAGACTTACTTTACATATAACACCTTTCTTCTAATGAACACATTATAGAAAAACCATTTATTGTAACATTTGCAGTGAGGTAAATATTCCTATCACTGGAATTATCACAAATGTAAAGAGATCCCAAAATGACCATAGTTGCCTTTATTTCTTTTTTTAAATAGTAGTGTTTGCCAATTTCTTGAAATGGCTATGTTGGGAGGAATATATCATCATGACTGTATTTTATGGTATTCTGTGTTCACTGTAATGAAGCACCAATATTTCACCCAGTGCAGGACAGGAGCTTTAGCAAATGCTGCCCCTTCCAGCACATACTAAACCAAATCTCTTCAGTATCCCATCTGTCGGAGCTGTCCTGGGTCTTATATTTTATGCATGATATACCCGGTTAGCATCTGCCCAAGGTATTGTCTCCATGTGACTGCATAGTTGGAATATGGTAAATTAAAAAGCAGGAAATGAAGCAGAAATACTTTGGTTTGGAACTCCGTATTTCCTTTTAGCAGTAAATGATGTCCATGTTAAGCAACTTCATATAGGCACAGAGATTTACAGTGGTTTGTGCATAAAATAAGATAAAGAAATACATGGACACATTAAGGTGTCTTAAACAGGTTTTTAATCCATTCCCAAATTAAAGTGTAAATCAAATTAAGCATACAGTTGTGACCAAAATTATTCAACCCCCACTGAAATTGAGTGTTTTGGCCAGTTTGACATTGCTTTTGATCATTCAGTCATCTTGCTTACATTTACATTAAAGAGGCACTTGTAGGTCAGACAAATATAACATAACAGTTATAATGAAATAACCACAAATGTCTTTTCTGTGCTCACAGCATTATCAGTTTTATTCAACCCCCAAGTGACATTCAATCTTAGTACTTAGTACAGCATCCTTTTACAGTTATAACAGCTTTTAAACGTGAAGCATAGCTTGACACAAGTGTCTTGCAGCGATCTACGGGTATCTTCGCCCATTCTTCATGGGCAAAGGCCTCCAGTTCAGTCACATTCTTAGGCTTGCGCACTGCAACTGCTTTCTTTAAGTCCCACCAGAGGTTCTCAATCGGATTTAAGTCTGGTGACTGCGATGGCCACTCCAAAATGTTCCAGCCTTTCCTCTGCAACCATGCTCTAGTGGACTTGGAGGTATGCTTGGGATCATTGTCCTGTTGAAAGGTCCAACGTCTCCCAAGCCTCAGGTGTGTGACGGACTGCATCACGTTTCCATCCAATATCTCCTGGTACTGAAGAGAATTCATGGTACCTTGCACACGCTGAAGCTTCCCTGTACCTGCAAAAGCAAAACAGCCCCAAAGCATGATTGACCCTCCACCATGCTTCACAGTAGGCAAGGTGTTCTTTTCATCATAGGCCTTGTTCTTCCTCCTCCAAACATAGCGTTGATCCATGGGCCCAAACAGTTCTAATTTTGTTTCATCAGTCCACAGAACACTATCCCACAACTTTTGTGGTTTGTCCACATGGCTTTTGGCATACTGCAGTCGACTCTTCTTATTCTTTGGAGACAGCAAGGGGGTACGCCTGGGAGTTCTGGCACGGAGGCCTTCATTACGCAGTGTGCGTCTTATTGTCTGGGCTGAAACTTCTGTACCCACATCTGACAAATCTTTTCTCAGTTCCTCAGCAGTCACACGGGGACTTCTCTCCACTCTACGCTTCAGGTAGCGCACAGCAGTCGAAGTCAGCATCTTCTTTCTGCCACGACCAGGTAGCGTTTCAACAGTGCCCTTTGCCTTGAATTTGCGAATGATGCTTCCTAAGGTGTCTCTTGGTATGTTTAACATCTTTGCAATCTTCTTATAGCCATTGCCCTTCCTGTGAAGAGAAATCACCTCTTCTCTTGTCTTCCTGGACCATTCTCTTGCCTTCACCATGTTTGTAACCACACCAGTAAATGTCTAGAAGGAGCTGAGTATCACAGTCATTTTAAAGCTGCCTAATTGGTGCTTATTATGCTTGATTGCTGCTCGGTGACATCCACAGGTGTTTTCAATACCTGATGGAAAGCACCTGTATGAACCTCTGTTCTTCAGAGTGGTAGTCTTTAAGGGGTTGAATAATTGTGGCAATGAAGAAACCACATAAGAACCATTTACTACTGTATTACATAAACAATTGATGTCATTTTAGTTGCATTTGGGTAGTTACAACGTCCTTGTAGGATTTGATTCTGAATACAATTCCAAATGTACACTATAGTCCCTAAACCCCTTTACAGCATTGGGGGTTGAATAATTTTGGTCACAACTGTATGATGATGAGAAGAAAGGACATGTGGTTGTTACCTTCAGAATTGAGCCCACAGTATTTCCAAACCGCAGAATAAGGCTGCCTATTACAAAGAACCAGAAAGGAGGTTCCAAAGAAAGAAAGAACCTGGCCAAGTCTAACTTCTACAGGAAAAAATTAAGACACAATTTAACTTTAGCTTTTCATATGGCAATTTTCTGATTTGTGGATTAAATGGTTAAAGAACAGTAGCATGTAGAAGACAATAATATTGCCCATGGCTGCCACAGACACAGAGGTTGAAGGGCTAGATACAATGAAGCATAGAAAGCACAGAAGGGAATTAGACATTAGTGGCTGTTATATATGAAACTAAAATAAGATCCAGAAGGTGTTACTGCCTTTAGAAATCATAGTTTGGACCCAGCCTCATCGGGCCGGTCTCCTGAGTTCAACATGAGTGAGTGCAGCCCATGCCTGATGCCCACTAGACACCTTTCATAGGGGAATCTCAGGGAGATGACTCTCCGTTCTCTGAGTGCTCAGTGATGAACAGGGCAATGGGGAGATCCTGACCAGCCAGGGCAACCTGCAGGCCACACCTGAGCCTTCCAATTTACAGTCAGTGCCCCCTCCAGCCGAATATTCCGGTGACCCCATCATCCTGGCCTGCTTCTCTGCCCTACTAGAACAAGGGCTAGAAAAAGCCAGCAATAAGATCACAGTGGAATTAAAGTAAGAATTTAAAGATTTGGGAGACCGTATTAATACTATTGAGTCTAAATTGGATGCGACTTTCCACAGAACGAACCAGAACACAGATCACATTAGTGACCATCAGATACAACTTGAAGAAGCTCTGGCAAAAATAAATAGATGATCTAGAGAATAGATTGCGCTGCTAAAATTTCCATATAAGGGGGCTCCCCGAGTCTGTGACGGATATCTAGGGTGCCACTACTGATCTTCTGACCTCCCTTCTACTGGACTTGCCTGCCCATGAGCTTGAATTGGACAGAGCTCACAGAGCTCTCTCATATGTGAAAGGGCGGCATTCCCTCAACCATTTTTTTTAATGGGGAACAATAACAAAACATACCAGTATAGCATCATTAGCAATATCGCTCTATTAGTGGATGTTAATACCTCAGGGAAATTATAGTTGCACTGTTTCATTGTTACATTTTTTTCAGCTTGTAAATTGCTTCAAAATTGCCAGCTCATGCCATCTTGATGAGTCCTGCACCCTATCCTGGCTCCACCTCCGCTTTTTTATTTTACCATGGCAGGTATGTTTTTCCTTAAGGTGGTCTACTTGCCAATGTTTATTAACCTCATATTTAGCCTACTGTGTAATTACCCATATTTTTCGCTCCGTAAGATGCACCTAGGTTTTAGAGGAGGAAAACAAGAAAAAAAATATTCTGAACCAATGGACTGCAGACATAGTACAGGAGATGACCAGAGACTGCGGACATAGTACGGGAGATGACCAGAGACTGCGGACATAGTACGGGAGATGACCAGAGACTGCGGACATAGTACAAGAGATGACCAGAGACTGCGGACATACTACAGATGACCAGAGACTGCGGACACATTACAGATGACCAGAGCCTGCGGACATAGTACAGGAGATGACCAGAGCCTGCGGACATAGTACAGGAGATGACCAGAGCCTGCGGACACAGTACAGGAGATGACCAGAGCCTGCGGACATAGTACAGGAGATGACCAGAGACTGCGGGCATAGTACAGGAGATGACCAGAGACTGCGGACATAGTACAGGGGATGACCAGAGACTGCGGACACAGTACAAGAGATGACCAGAGACTGCGGACACAGTACAGGAGATGACCAGAGACTGTGTCCTCCCCCCTCCCTCCCCGTAGTCTTCTGGGACACGTGACAGGTCCCAGAAGACAACAGGCCCTTTCACAAAGTGCAGCGCTTCTCGAGCATGCGCAGTGGGCACCTGGCCAGGAGTGTCGTGAGAAAGTTTTACGACACACCTGGCACGTTTCCCTATTCTGCGACAGTACTGGCACATCAGCAGGCGTAGAGTGGTGTCTTTAGGGTCTTCCTGTGTAAAGTGCCGGTATCAGGGACCGGCCTAGGAGCAATCTACAGCCATCCACGTGAAAGGACGGCGGGAACAGAAACTGGCTATACCACACCTACTGTATATACCTGGAGAGGAGTTTGCCACTATTACTTTTATTCCTGAGGGGGAGATCGCTGCAGGGAGAGGTGCGCAGTGACAGAGGAGTCTTGTACATGGAGGATCCAGTTTGGTGATCCTACAGTGTTTTGGCCCTTGCGGGTCGAAGCACGGAGGTGAGCGGGTATTTCAGCTATCTGTTGTCACGCAGATCCACTATCCACTTGCATGAGTGCTTTATATATTGGAATACATGGTGTTTAAACACCAATTTGGACATTTGTTCACTTTTATATATTCTTTATAGTGTCATGCGTTTATTATTTTTTTTATGCATGTTTGTCACACATAGCGTGACACGGTTTTTTCACTTCAGTGTTTACTGTCACGTGTGATTTTATTGGTTTCACACAATTGTGTTTGGGTAGACATTCACTTTTTGGGGGAATGTTTGAGTAGTATTGTGATTAGGAGTTTTTTTCCTGGATTTATGTGCGTTTTTTCTTTTCATCTTCAGTCCTAATTTTGGACAGTGTTTATGTATCAGCCCCATTTGGACTACTCCATTTTATTGTTTGTTTGTGGTGTGTTCACCATCACTTTAGATCCTATTCAGGATCAATTCACATATGCACCATACTTTGGGGATCCTCTTGTGTGTAGAAATCCACTGTGGGATTCAAAGTGATACCAATAATCTCCCAGAGGATCAGGTCACTTTCAGACACTAATAGTATATTTTTGATCTTATGAGGATCAAGTCACTTATATATATTTTTTCGTTTATTTTAGAATATATTTTTGTGTGTTCAGGTTATGGTATTCTCTTATGCATGTTATTATATATTTTAGGTAGCGCTACATAATTTATTTAATTTCGTCCATAGATCATTAAGTATATGATTAGATGTTAGCAGCTCCTTTTTTTTATATTTATTTATTGTTTTAGTTAGGCGCACAGGAGGTTTATACCAATATGATTTAGGAGTGGAGAACATGGTCCATGCAGGTACAAAATGGCAGAATGAATGTAGCCATTATTGAAGCAGGATACAAATTGCCAACCGGATGGTACTTTGTACCCAAGCATCTTTGTAAAATGTACCTGGGTTAGTCTCCCTCATGCTTTAGTGGATGTGGCTCGGCTATACGCGTATGGTGGTCTTGCCCCAAAGTCCAACAATTTTGGATACAGGTTTACTCAATCTACTCTGTAACTATAGTTAATACTCCCAAAGACGCTAGGACCGTGTTACTCCATTAATCTGTGGACAATACCCCAAGACCTTGATATATTTCATGTTCCTAACCACCAAGATAACTATTGGTACTGCTTGGAAAAGCCCTGTGATTGATTTGGTCTTAATAAAAACGAAAGCTAACCTGGATCTTGTTACATGAGAAACTAGTCATTGTTCTCTGGGATAAACAACCTTTGGGAAAAAAAACATGGAATCCCTGGCTATCCTAACTGCGGGTACCAGACACTTAAGATTGTCATGCAGTCGATGGCAGGGAGAGCTTTTTGGATGGGTGTATACCTCCTTTACTACTCTCCCTTTCTTTTCAACTTTTCTTCCTTCTCAGCTTCTTTTCTCTCGACTTTCCTTTGTGAAGTTTTGTTATTTTTTGATCTGTATTATTGGCCTCTAGTCAGAGTTTAAGAATATAGTCTAGACTCTAGATTATATGCGTATTCCACCCCCAGGTGGAAGAGAAGATGTTGTACTTGAATTGATTGTAGTGTTCTTACCTCCTCTCCCTCTGTTGTCCCTTGAATCCCTCACTTTGATTACGGTTTTGTTGCTTTTGTACCATTTTATTTCAAATTCAATAAAAAGATTGCAACAGAAATCATTGTTCCATATCAGGATCTGATATGCTTTTGATATTTAAGCACCATAACTCCATTGAAAGTTGTATGTTAAGTAATCTTTCCACATTTAATTTGCACAATATGTCTCTTATAGAACATACCTGACACATTGACTAAGGTGGTATGAGCTGGGTAGAATGATTATTTGTTGTAGGTAGATGCAAACTTTGAGCATATTCACAAATTTTCCACTGTGGTGAACAGTTTATTCCACAAACCCGTGGCACATTTTGTATCTGATGCAGCCTCCTTCCCTTCTTTTTGCAGAACAAAGCACCAAGTGTGGCCTTTAAAGAGATCCATTTAGCCCAAAGTGGTGGGGTCCTATGAAAGTCTAGCAAGGTACGCTTCCTGATGGTTTCTCCCTCACTGCCTCCTGAGTGTAGGAGACAACCACCCTGAGGATGCTCCAGTGTTGGAGTCCAGTGACATCATGCACCCAGGCACCATCCAACAGAGCACAGAGGCAGCGAGTGAGCGTGGATTGGCGTATAACTTACTAGCGTTTGGCTATCACCAGACACTATCACTTTGCTTTGAATGGGCAAAGGGACAGTGTCTCTAACGAGAGACAAGTTTCACTTGCCTTGTTTTAAAATGCAGAAGAAAAAACATGTTAAATGCAGGCAGAAGTAGACATTTAAGGCACATGAGCTAGTCCTTGGGAGTAAATGCCTTTGTAGACCAAACGTTGAATTATAAAACCACATAAGCCTGTCTGCTACTCTTAACACTACATCCACCTACTTACACATCTTTCCATTGACTACTGAGGCAACCCAACACATTCAAGGGCCAATAGGAATGTGCTTGTCTACCTTTTCCCACTTTTTGCAAACATTTAGTATTACCAGGAAATGTTAAAGTGACATTAAAAGGTAATTTTTAAAAATATACACGTTATACTTATTTGTTCAGAGCAGCCCCGATTCTCCTCTTTTTGGGTCCCCCACCAGCGCTCCTTGCCTCTTCCTCCTGCCAAGTGCCCCAGAGCAAGCAGTTTGCTATAGGGGCACCTAAGCAGGCTTGCTCCCAAGCCGCTGCTCTGCATGTCCATTCCCACACACAGCCGCAGCTCGTTCCCATCCCATCTCTCTCCTCCTTGGCTCCCTGGCTGTAATTGACAGCAAGGAGAGCCAATGAGGGAGCGTCCCCCAAGAACTGAGGCTCTAAGGCACATCGATGCATCGCAATGGGGCTCATGTAAGTATTGAGGGGGCTGGGGGGAGGGGGGCAGCATGCATGAAGGTAAAAAAAAGCCTAGGGGCTTTAACACCACTTTAAGGATAATAACTTGGAGCACTTCAGGTTCTGAGGCTTCTGTGCCATTCTTGCAGAGTTTCGAAGGCATTTTCTAGTGCCAGCAGTTTAGTATTGTCTGGTAATGTTTTTTTTTTTCTGGCAGGTAAATTTTATTGAAACAAATCATACAAATTCATTCTTGTATAAGAAAAGACGACACAAACTTCAAAAAGTGACAGTGGAATTAACTTTATTCTAACTGCAGATTTAAGGTATACAACCAAACATTTGCTATTTTTGTTTTTTTTATGAGACTTATAAATAAAAATACAAAAAATGTTCACTACAAAAAAATTTATTTTACTGTTAGTAGGATGTAAAAAATATTTTCTTTGCTATACAAGGCACAAACTTCACTTAGTGACAATGTAGAGAGAAAAAAAATCCTGCAGCATTTTATTCAAATTTTTTTTCTCTATCAAAATGAAAAAAAAAAAAACCCAAGAAGAGAGAATGAGAAACACCGTAGTTACAAAGAGATGCTTGTCTACACAGCATGGCGAGGGAAAGTGGCACAGAGAGGGAGAGAGTCAGTAATGTAGCTATGCCCTCTTGAGATTACTGCGTCTGCTCAGCAAAAAAAACAAAAAAAAGAAAAGAACTTTTCAAAAAAGAAAATGTTAACAAAAGCAATACGAAAAAAAGAAAGGCAGAAGCTCATTAAGGTTTTGGCTATATCCTTTAGCTTGAAATAAAAGACTTATAAGCTAGTTTTGCCACATTTTAGGATACAATTTAATTTCTATCAAAGCAAATCACAGTGCTGTATTCTAAAGCAAAACTGAACTCAGCATTTACAATTATATGTGTGGATTTAACAAACAGACAATACATACTACACATTGAACTGAAAATGTGGTAACTCCAGCCTTTCCATCCTCAACCACTGAAAATTTGACACTGGAATATTTGAATCCCAAACGGATCTCTAACCTTTAGGACTACAAAAAAGGAGGGACTACAAATATGTACTGGACACAAAAGTCCATCACGTGTGTTATGGCTATCTCAGGGTTGTCACTCTAGCTTTTTAAAATTATTTTTACAATATGGAGAATATAGTAGGTGGACTTGCAAAGGTTCAAGCAAAAAGATACAAGAAATCAGTGGATTATTAAACCTGGCAGCATGTATTCATAATATCAGGTTTGATTTGGCAGGCCACTTGACAGCCAATAGGATAAACTACCGACACTGCCAGCATGTAAAATTTTGATTGGTCAGTAAAGACATATCAATACTACCAAGCAATAATTCCCTTTTGTGGTAATCTGTCCCATCCATTTACAAGCCATCTGTTTACAGTCTGATCAGGTATGGGCGTCTCATTAACATGTGGAGGTTCATGAATATACCAAGAAGCCCAGGAGACCCTAGTTCTTTGGCCTTACAAATGTATGTTGAATGAGAAGAATGGCATAAAAATGCTTTATATTTGATAGCTCTGGTTAACAACCAGACATAAAAAGGGCATTGGGGCAACTACAAATGTAGGATAATTTATCTTGTCCATAGAGGTTTTAAAACAAATCCTAGAGATTATCAAACAGTCATCCAGTGTCTCTTTCTGATGTACCTTATGACGGAGTCACACAGACATTAAGACACTAGAATTTTATAAATGTAAACTAGAAAAATGGAGGCAGATGTAGGTTCTCTCTTTAGTAGCTTATTTTACATGTCAAATGTGAGGGAACCAAAGCCAAGTCAGAATGTATTCAATAAAAGAGAATATATGTAGATGTGTTATACGCCAACCAAATGGCTAATTTAAAAGACCACTTAAGCAAAGTGAAAAACAAACAACTATTGCTCACCCTTCATAGCCCAAGAATTCATTAGTTCATCCATGGCAACCTACATTAATGTAGAAATAGGACTTCAATAATGCATTCTGATTCTGCTCTACCTAAAATTAGGAACATACATGACAAAAAGGCTGTTCTAATTTTTGCTGCTACCCAATAAACTAAGGGTAACACCGCCCAACACCCATTACTATTTGCTTCTCCCTTACTCCAATAACACGTTCTCATTCACGGTCTTCAATAAAGTATATTTAAAAAATCCCAATATAATGAAGGCAAGAGCATGCTGAAGGACATTTAGAAAGGATCAAACTTTCTTCCCTGTCCTCCACAGTACTGTACTGCTTAAAACAAGATTCAAGCCTCATCTGATTGGAGAAATGCCCATTTGAGACTACCGTTACAATACCTAAATCGTAGGAACCCTACTGACCTCCTTGGCCAGTTCTTGTTCATATTTTGGAAGGTGGGTGGGAAAAACCCATAATGGCATAATGATGGAATCTGATTGCCTGGCAACACCTTCATAGCTTTTTCTTCTTTCTTAGCTCAATTGTTACCATGGCACAACTAAGAATCTTTGCAGAGCTTCTAAGTGAAACCAAAAGGGATGCCAAATCCAAAAGGATAAAAAAGGGCAAGAACAGAGCATTTGGGTTGCAGAAACAATCACTTTAGCGCTAGTGGTACTCGGCATAAACAGTGCATCTAAGCAATGGTTTACAGCCACTGTAATTACATAAGCCTTTTTCAGTCAATTCAGCTAAACCAAAGACTCAATGGGTTGTACTCAATATAAAACACCACACTACAGACCAAGTAGGTGAATCTATTAGATTTACTCTGCAGCAAAATCTGGCTTTATAGTTACATTTGTGTTACACCTTACATGAGCCACTGTTTTGTTAAAATAAAGATAGAATAAAAGAGAAAAGCTGAAAAATAAAAGAGGGGACATACAGAAAAGAAAAGGAGGGAAAAAAAAGGTATTGTAGGCAACATAACCAGTAGGCACCCAATAAACTTAGGCAGAGGGTGCTGAGGTAGACTTAACATTTAATCATTCTGATGCAGGTAGGGTAGGCAGAGAAATGCCAAACCAACCAGCAAGAAAATGGTCAAAACCCATTGATAAAACACTATATTTATTATTTTTTTTCTTGACTTCTATTAATTTACTTCTGACAGCAATTGCGACTGGCACTTGTGCTGTTATAACACGGAGGCAAGCAGAAGAAACAGCCAGAATAAAATGAAACAAAAAAACAAAACAAAAACCAAAATAAAAAAGGAAACAAAAACTATTAGAAAACAGGGGAGGGCAAAGGAAGTCATTTTGCTAGGTCCCTCGTGGCAGTTGGTCCATAATGCTACAACAATTGTGCACATAAAATATATATGGACAGATTATTTTGCTGTTTAACCAGGCCTCTTACAGAGCAGAGCACATGCAAAACACATCATGAGAAGTACAGCAAAGACAATAGAGCAGGCTAAATCCTTTGGACTGACCAGGGGTGGCACCATGGGTAATGTAAACTGAGTCAATTGAACAGCTTGTCTAAACAGAATTTGCAATTTGTTAAAGGAGTAGGACCTACGACTATGGTAGTTGAGATAATCATAGTTAATAGTTAGGTTCTACAGTAACAATACATTTCCTGGTTTATAAAGAGCAGTATTTGTTGTGCGCATTACCGTCCTAGTGTATGCTTTACAACTTTTTAATTATTTTTTTACAGAGCAGTAAATGTGACTCACTAACCATTCTTCCTGCTGCTTGTGTTTAAAAACAGACCAAAAAAAAAAGAAAAGAAAAACTGACACTCAACCATTCCTTACACCATCCCCCCTCCCCCCCAAAAAAAAGAAATCTGGGGTTTCTCTTTAAGTCAGTTTTTATATATTTTTTTTAGCATTATGATTTCTAATGCAATTGGACTTCACATCAAATCACTGTCATTTAAAACACATGCACCAGGAAAATTGGTGAACGTATTTTTCACTGCTTTATAAATATACCCTTAAGATTCAGTTCAAAGTGAGAACAGATCTAAACACTAGCATATGGTAAACAAGAAAAATGAATTTGTCATTCTTTTGTTATAGAATAGTCTGTAAAGAATATGTTCTATGTCCCCTTTGTGCGATGAATTGGTTGCATTTGTGACATATATATAAATGAAGAAATGCAAGTTCTTTTTACAGTCAAGGCAACTATATGGGTCTGGGGATGCAAGTACAGACCTCCTTGAGAGATATAGGAAGCCATTAAGAGATACAAGTTTAAAATCTACCCAAACCTAAAATATATGTAGATGGCAAGTTCATTGAACTTTTAATAACATGGCACATAGACTACAGCAGCACTTAATTGGATCTCGACTATTATCAAGTTGACAAAATTTGCTTTTGTCTATATAGCTGAAATAGTATTGTCATACTTTTTGCATATTCACTACTCCAGTTTAGTTATGTTACATAATTTTTGTCATCCTCTGAAATAATATTTTAGATGAAGAAACTAAATATTGTAAATTGTCAGTTCTAAGCAAAATTACCAGGAACGAAATATTAAACGTATGTAAATGAGAATAGGAAGTCAGTGTTTGGACAAGCCAATAAAAGCCATCAAAACAGCATACACTAGGAAGTGGATATTAGCCTATTCTTATAAGCCAAGTGCCCCTGAATTTTAGGAACAGTCACATTTTTATAAATTGATAATGTTTGGTTTCTCGATTAGCATGAATGACTACTGAAACATTAGCAACTGGCCACTCCTAGCCTAAATCCAAAGCATGCTGCTCTTTTTTTTTCTTTTTTTTTTTAACAAGCAGAACAATAATGATATACTGCAGCGGACTTTTTTTATACATACATATTTTGTAGCTGGACACCATTGCTGCTTTTAAATTTTTTTTCTTTACATTTTTTTTTTTTAATTAAAATAAAAAAATGTTGAGGCACAAAGAATAAAGTAGCCTTTTCTCTGACAACATACAGCTGGTATTGAGAAGAACAGAAAACACTACGTTACGGTTTGAGGTTAAATGAAGAGATCTGGGATTTCATACAGATTACAAATAAATGTAATTCGTGATCTTGCAGCACTGATCAATGTTCCATATCAGGTCTGTTTAGTAACTTGGTACGTAAAGCCATGATACACTGTAATCTGCTGTGGACAGTGAAGAGACAGCCTTAAAATGGCATTATTATAATTAACATTGCAATGATGTACTGTATATTTACTTGAAGGGGCATAAAGTTTTTGAATAGTTGTTAAAAAAAAAAAATTCACCTTTCTGAAAAATTTGATATTGTAGGACTGTCAGTTCTGCACATACAATCTGATAACCTTTGCGGACAAACTTTGGCCCGGTCTTCATTTAGCAGATTTTCCCATAAAAATGATTAATACAATGGAAATATTTTACCCAAAGCAATAGAAAAAAAAAAAAAAAAAACAATCCTGATAGGGAGAAGCAAGAGGTTAAGCATTGAGCAGTTCCCTGTTGGTCAGTAAAAGTGGAAGCAAAGGAAAATTCCAGGACAGGGACACAAGTCTACAAAAATGTTTTGGCCGGAGTTGAGCGGTTAATTTTCACATGTAACAAAAATTGCTATAGGGAACAGGTCACACACCCAGTAGCTATAGTGCTTTTAGAACTGTTTAATGGCTGAAATGTATAAGAATCGGGAAGTAGAGGGGCAATGCACACTAAGTGCAAGGCAAATTATTTCAATGTCCTGCTTTACAATATCAAATTCATTAGAAAGATGGAGTATTTAATAGTATTTATCTGTTTTTTGTCCAATATAAAAGCAGATCTTTACTGAAAAATAAGGTCAATTATTTTAAAATTCAGCCTTCATGATATAAGAAAAACATCATGAAATGTTAAAGGAAAAAAAAAACAAAAAAAAACAAAAAAACAAAAAACTGGAAAAGTTAGTGACTGGTCAAGAGAAGTTTAGCTGGTAGCACACTTTTCCTGCAGTATTCTTGTTATTGCAGCAATGAGTTTTTTTAGCTGCTTCTTTAACTTTCCTTATATCAGATAGGCTAAATTTGCACACATCTTAAACTTCTCAGTAGATTTCCACTTCATTTTTTTTTTTTTTTTAATTTTCTTTCTTGGGTTTTACAGATAGAGAACATATTGCTTTCAAAAATTACTTTAGAATCAGGCTGTCTCTCCATTTTACTCCAACATGAAATCTTAAAATTTTGCTTTTCAGATCAAACAGGGAAAAAATAGAATGTTTTAGAAACTCCAGTAAAAATTAGAGGAGACAATACACCAAAAAGCGTAAGCAGTGTTTACATTCCCACACCAGCAGAAGCAGAGTCTCTGATTACGCACAATACTGTATGACTTTCAATACAACTGAACACGCAGGGTACTTATTGACCAGGCGTGCATACACGCATACACATACACACAGAGTCCTGTTCACGTTACAAAAAAATATATATAGGGCCAAAACTGACAAAAAGACTAACAAATATTACAAAAATATCACAACTTTGCAAATATTTGTCCTTCCCCTTGCAATGTTTTTGTTTTTCTCATGTATGAGGAGGAGAAAGTTCAGAGCAGAACCTCAGGGAAGGGATAGATATGAGAAGGTTGCCATTTGCTTTTCTGGATCAACTTTTTAATCCCTTGTTTCCCTGTGTATGATGAAGAAATCCATCAAGCATTTTGCCTTGAAGATTTTGGCTGGCATTCATCTGTTACTGTACGAGTCTGCATTGGTACATACTGCAAAAAATATATATATAATGTATATCTGCCAAGATATTTTAATACTTTAATCACCTTCACATTATGAATTTAAAACAAAAGAAAAAAAAAACAAAACTAATTCTCTATTCACAAATTCAAGTTTAAACCACAGATCCTTCACTCACCCTCCCGCTACCCCTTAGAGCTACAATAAAAATGTCTCTAATATGGGGTGCCATTTAAACCATTCACACAGACTTCCTCAGTAAGAAGGTGCAAAGCACAATGGAATGTGCCAAATGCACAACAACGTATCAACCAATCGGCAATCACCTCTCAACGGAGTCTACTCAAATCCGACGGGCTGCTGAAGGGCACTGCACCTTACGTGCCTATCTTGCCCTTCTCGCGGTCTTCCTGAACAAGTCCAAAAATGGTTCTTGGCATTTCAAATAGCAAAAGATGACAACAGCAGTATCTTAGCCCTTTGTACAACAAAGAGGTCAAATTAGAAAACCACTCTGCAGTAAAGAAGGTTAAAATGTCTTCTCTGCTTTTACCCCCAATAAGGCTATCTACCGTATTATTCCCCCTAAACCAATTATATTTCTTTTTATATAAATGCAGCTTAATCACAAAACAAAAACAGCAAGAAATAAAAATGAGATGAAAACAATGATAGCATTTAAGCATAACATAAGATTAACATGGAACTGCAATTAAAAAAAAAAAATTAACCCATTCGCTGTCAGAGGGACCTATAAAGCATTGTTAAATGTGTTGTAGGACCCTTATGCAGCATACAGGTTAAGAGGTAGCTTTCATGAATGTAAAAAAAAAAAAAAGCCCAAGCATAACGCAAAAGGGCCATGTCAACCCTAGATTGAATACCATATTTGGTACAGAAAAAAAAAAAAAAAAAAAAAAAAAAAAAAAAAAGACACATGGTTTCATCCTGCCCATTCTGTATTTGGCACAATCCTTTCCTACATTGTGTCTTATGGAAACAAAATGCCTTAAATTAGGCACTGGTAAATATGAGGTCATCAAAAAGAAACGAAAATTCAAGTACAATGTGCTAAACATAAACAAAATTAAACATACTATGTACATAGAAGCAGCCCCCTAATAAAATTGACCTCTGTGAAAATGTACTGACTCACAAGAGGATGCTGGGAATTCATTTTTTTTTCAGATGCGAAGAAAGGGAAAACAAGCAAATGAATCAAACACATCCATTAACTTGGCTCTTATGTGTCCTATATGAGACCATATTAGAACCAATTCTTTTAGCCACAGACACAATGGAACTTTATCTGCTGCCTTGCATAATTCTCAGAACCTATTAGGCCAGTGTTCCTGTGGTCAGTAAAGACCTGCTGACAAAATGTTTGGGTTTCACTTAGTTCAGCTTTGCTCAGCTAGGTTCACCAAAAATGGTGTCGCCGTCTTTGCTAATAATTTTCCTTCCAAATGAAAGTAAATATTTTCCAAAGTGCTCCACTTCAAATTCTTTCTAGCCACCACAGCAAGTCATTGACTTTCTTTTACTGTACTTTGACTTCGGGAAGCTTAGGAAATGACATGTTGCAAACATACGGACTGAACTGCAAATATAGACTAGCAGTAGACTTAAAAAAAAAAAAAAATTGAAGACAAACTTACAATTTGAGGTTCCAAACCCCTTCAGTGCTACAAAAAAAAAATACCTGATGGTATTACAGGTTATGCTCCACACTAGAGCAGGATACTTTCTTCCAACAATCCAGCTTACTTGGCTAGGTCATTTACATTAACCCAACTGGATCCAAAAGGAGCATTAAACAAATGAAGTATTTCATTGATTTCAAAAATTTTAAGAAGTCTCTAAGCAAGTCTTTGGAGGATATTTGAATCATCTTAAAGACCTGTGGATGACTAATTTGAAACCAACTTGAACCCAAAATGGTAGATACACACTCACTATCGGTACCTATTACATTACAGATTTAGTATTGGTGAATATCCTCTCACCAACAGTAAGACAGAACATATTTTGCCCAATGCACATGCGCATAAGGACTTTGTAGTCATGGAGAAAATCTGTCATACACAATTTACTTCTCCGAACAATTACATGTGCAACAAAATTAGGCTAATATGGGATTTATTTTCAGACTGGGATAGATTAATGCCACTTGTAAAATTATTTAATCTTAGCGGAGAGAGCACATACAAACCCAAAGAAAGAAAAAGAGCTTGTGTTCCATTAGAGAATATTTCCAAAATCACAAATGATCCCATGAGATGGCCAAAAATGGTGGATGTGTTTGATTTCCTTGCTTTAAAGTAGATTTTCAACTTGTCTGTATTGCTCAGCCCTCCCCATATTACTGTTTCACCTCTCCTACAAACTTTTTTTTTTTTTTTCTTCAACTACACATAACACAAATACAAGTAGGTCTTTTCAATTCTCCAGTCGGCAGGGATATCCTCAGGTTTGTGACTCTTCATGTGCTTCTGCATGGCAGATAGGCTGGGACAGTATTCGAGGCAGATGGTACATTGATAAGGTGAGGCTCCATTGTGGGTCCGGAGATGTTTTATCATAGCAGAATAATCTCGAGAGCGCTGGTGGCATAACTTGCACTCAAAGGGCTTCTCGCCTGAGAAAAATTAAAATTACAAGATGATCAAAACCATAATTTTCTGCGGTAAAATTCTGTACGTTTTTGAACCCATTCAGTCTAATATCAGTCATTTGCAGCCTAGTCATGCAGAGAGAGCTAGAGTTTGGGAATGTCTAAACATTTTCAACAAGTAAATTATTATACCAGATTATTCATTCATAAGCAGTTTTTAACCAAGACCAGCAGTTAGTTGTGATTTTTGTAGGGTTCAAGAGCAAGACCTATTGCAAATAAAGAAGATAATATATATTATCAGGTAAGTGATCCCTGTTTATTTTAACTGAGGCAGCAGCTGCAATATTTTTTTTTTTTTTTAAATACAAAAAAAAATAGATATTACATATGGCTCTGTACCATCTCATATTCTTATTAAAGGGTCATTCCAAAGAATACCTCCTACATAGGACTAGAGCTCTCAAATTCTCCAGAACTATTCATCATACAGATAATACTGGTTCTCTTCCCTGGGGATTGGGACTGTTTTTTTTCAGACTTTATTTATAAGAATGATTTTTCATTTTGCACATCCCCAAAAAACAAAAAGATAACAAAACCACCAGCCTTACAGGGCCGAACAAATATTCCAACACCACATCAAAAAATGTAAATGGAAAGTAAAATCAATCAACAAATAATCCCCATCAAAGATTAGGATACCTACACAATATCCACTTGGACCACATTGCTTCAAACTTCCATGTGGAGTTCATAAGATAGTAAGTATGCTTTCCAAGGACAATCTATTAAGTTCTGTTATTTAATCAGAAAGAGAAAGCAGCCAAGGAGAAGTCCACTTGAGTACACTTAATCTAAGACACTGAGCCGTAGGCTCTGATTGGTTAAAGATAGATCGTAGGCTCTGATTGGTTAAAGATTGATCAACATGATCATGTAAACAAGAGGGTCAATCAGCAACTTAACCCATAAAGCCCATTAAGAGCCCCTACCACCTCAGCCCAGAGTTCTATAAATGAAAAAATATCTGCACAAGTCTACGAGAGGGACTTCTCTTACTACACTGGGATCCATGACACAAGTAGGGTGCCTGAGACATACAGCACTCGCTGAATGAGTGAATCTGCAGCTACCCAACTGGTTTTGGAGTGGGCTGATCCTTTACGCGGTACAGATAAACTAAATTAAAGAGATGAAGATATTTAAATTAAATACTTGAAAGAGCAGGGCCCTCGAACCCCTTGTGTAGTGTATTGTTACTGTCTTGTCTCATGTCATATCCCCCTTGCTACTGTACAGCGCTGAGCATACCCTTTGGCGCTATATAAATACTGTATAATAATAATAAATACAGCAGTGGCAATTTCAGGACCAGGTTTTCCTCCCTTCAACAATCAACCTCATATTTCCTATCAAAGGAAACCAGATTGTCCTTACAAAAGAAGAGAACAATAATAAAATGTACCTGTATGAACTCTGTAATGTGTTTCCAGTTGGTGCTTGAGACTGAACTTTTTCCCGCAGCCATTACACTCATAGGGTTTCTCTCCTGTATGGATACGCTTATGGCCCTTCAGCGTACTTTCATCCCGGAAACAGCTACCACAGAACTCGCACTCATATGGATGGTCACCTGAAAATACAAAGCCCATTTGTTACATTTCTGTGGTTCTAGAGTCAAACTTCAGCTTGCTAGTCTTAAAATGCATTGTGTGAATTAGATTCATTTTTATGCCCCCCCATTATTTTCATTGGTTGATTCTGTAACAACTTTGTCCAACTTATTTTAACATTTTTTTCATGCTTTTCCTCCTATTTTCACTTGGTAATCCAATAACAAAAAATTCTTGTTTCTGTATGGCTTTGTTTACTCCTCCACTGTATCTATGTAAGGAACCATGATTGTCACACTAAGCTTGACATGTCTGCCTTTGCCCGCTTCTATTACATAGAAGATGATGGAATTAGCAGTTTAGAGAAGGAATACAGATTGTTCCCTTTTTCCAGTTCATTTAAGGTGAACTGGCAGGACACATCATTTTTTGCTGAAAATGCTCTTAGTCTGAAACATGAAAACTAAAATTCATCTAAACCGAAGACCTAAATAATAATTTCAGTGACATCTACATTAATCATCAGCTATAGACAAGGCTGTGGATAAGGGGGCACCACCAGTCCTCTTGTACAGGGCTCAGGCCATTAGGGGGGCCCGGACAGCTGGGTGAATAAGATGTGGGAAGGGTGGGTGATCGGCACGGTGGGGCAATCACTGGAACCGATCCCCTGCAAGGCCCTCTCTGCAGCAACTGTAAACCGGCTACTTCTCTTCTCCCTCCCACTTTTAGCTGCTGCAGAGAGAGTCATACAGGGTATCAATTCCAGTTATTGACCTCCCCATCACCCTCCCTATGCACCATATGCCCCCCCCCACCCAGACCCCCATATGTGCCCCCACCCCTACAGTGCTGTCAGGTTTCATCCTCTCCTTCCCACTGTCAGCTGCAAGCACACAATAGGATCCTTCAGGATGGAGAGTGGTGGAAGGGTACAATAAATGTTACCAGTCACTTCCTTTCCTGAATGAACACAATAAGTGAGCAGTACTGATCGCTCACTTTGTTCAGTCATAACTGAAAAAAAGTAAACAGTTTTTTTGTTGTAGCGGGCCCTGTCAGGATGGCTGTATGGGGCCCCGTGGTTTCTAACAGCAGCCCTGGCTATAGATACATATTCTATAGTGTATTCTACATTTCAGCTTTATATATTATGCATGTATTTACACATAGAAGGAGCTTAAAATGGTTCTAAAGGCTCAAGTTTTTTTTTTTTATCTTCATGCACTCCCAGCCCCCCCCCCCACACTTCTAAATACTTACCTCAGCCGGATCTCAATCCAGCACTGTTTCCAACAGTAGGGGCTCTCCCTCACAGGACAGAGGCAGCAGTGAGAACCATTGGTTCCTTCTGCTGTCAAACAAATCCTGTGATGGGGCAGGCCCAAGCTGTACTGCCCGTGTCTATAGACACAGACAGCAAGGGTAGGGATCGAACCCGCGTGAGTGTCCCATAGGAAGTGGCTCACAGTGGGGGCATTTGCTGAAGAGGAGAGGCCAGGAGTGCCAGCGGGAGACCCTAGCAGAGGTGGTATTGGACTGCTCTGTGTAAAACCATTGTACACAGGAGAGAAGTTTGGCATTTTTATTATTTAGAGAAAAAAAAAGCAAGGTTTAGAATCACTTCAAGTTAGATTCATGCAAAGTAGGTTACAAGTGAAAGAACCCCTTACAGACCAACCTAGATGTTTAGAGAACATAAAGCTGATCACACATTTATTAATATCAGTCTATATGTAGTTGTAGTATGCATTACACAAACACACACAGAACGTAAGTGGCACACATCCTTTCCAGCAGTCAGCCAAGTCTGGTGACAGAAAATATAATAAAGAGGGTGACAGGCCCGTGGCTCCTTATTTATGTCAGAAGGCAGAGCAAGGACAATAAAACCAGATTGATCACCGCAGCCCCAGCTCATGAATATTTAAAATATTACTGATTCCACTTGTCACTGTAATTGCAATTTTCTGCGGGCTGCGGATCGGAGGCCCTTGCGTTTACGGCGGGGGAACAGGGGCGCCTGTATTTTTTCCTCGGCCAGCCTGCCAAGCGTGTAATGTTCTCGTTGCTTCATACATTTTCTCCGACTCCCAGAGACTTTAAGTCATCCACAATGACCTACGTTTTTTCATTATCCTGGTGTCAGGCCGCGGCTGTGCCTCTGCATAAATTGTCCTCCTGGTTACATGTGCTCTATCTACTTGTATTCTTTTATTACACTCCTTATTTCCAACTGCAAAACTATAAACACTTGATTAAAAAAAAAAAAAAAAAAAAGAACAAAAAAAAGAAAAAAGAAGGGAAAAGACCTTGCCAGCCATGAATATGCCAGAAAGGGTTACGCACTGCTGCAAAATATTAAATTGAGCTCCTTATCTATTTAATAAGTTTAATTCTTAATAGACTCCCAATACATAATTGAGCGTAAGCAATGCATAATCGGCCTCTTGTGAGGAAGCAAGAGTTAGACACGTGTTTAGTCTGTGTACGAGCTGCAGAAAGCAGACAGAGGGAAGCAGCAATGGATGGATTCAAGATACATAACCAAACAGCCATACTGATACAGTTAATGTGGTATTTTAGAACATTAGGAGTTTTATGACAAAAGAAAGAATAAAAGCTGGCACTAATGTACATACAGAGAAAAAAAATTGGAATTAAATATACAAATAACTGCGAGTCACAGCTGTGTTCATGCCACGTAGAGTGAATGTGATTGTGGAGGTACATTCAATTTCCATCACACATGGAAGCATAGTAGTAGAATGTGTTAGTAAGAGGCCAACTAACAAATCGGAGTGCTTGTAAAAAAGGTAGAAAAAAATGTTTCTACCATAATGCTTTATCTGGGTATTACTAACCTGGGTCTGATCTTGATCTAGCCCTGTGCCCCATCTGCAGAAGAGCAGATATTCGCTCTCCTCTTTCACAGGAGACTCGGTGGCAGTGGGAGCCGTTGGCTCCTGGTGTTTTCAATCAAACTTGTTGAGGGAGCGGGGAGTTGGGATGGACCACACTGTGTGTGTCAACAGACACATTAAGAGGAGAGTGAGGGCACTAGGAGAAGGGGAGCAAAGACTGCCAGCGGGGGACCCTCCCCCCCCCAAAAAAAAAGATGAAACATGGAATAAAGCTAACCAAACTTTCAAAACTTATTAGATCTGAATATAATTTTAAAACAAGGATTGTCAAGTAGGTAGTGATATTTTTCAACACAAAGGACTTGCTGTCCCAAGAAGTTTTAAAATCGACATCTTCCACTGTTAGACCTCGTTCACACCATACATGCATAAAAACTGATGGAAATGGCCGCATAGATTTCACTTGTAGAGTCATCAGTTTACATGTATGCTCCAATGAGTTTTATACCTAGCAGATTCCTGCGCAGAAAAAAATCTGCCCATGATACTAGTTTAGTGGTGTGAACAGGGCTCATAGAGAACAATTGATTCCCTTGCAGAGCGCATGCAGAAAAACTGACATCTCTGCACTATGGTGTAAACGAGCCGTTAAAGTCAAACTAAACCCATCGATATAATGGTTTTTATAACCAGATTACATTCATGTGATGCCATGAATAACTGTCACATTTTCTTATGCTCCCAAATGAACTGTCCATTCATCAAATGGCTGGTGTCATAACTGATCACATGTTCAGCACCATGGCAACTGCAGATCAAACAGAGGCTAAAGTGGTAGCTTACATGGCTGTAAGAGATAGGAGGGTTCTGTTCTGTAAAGCTCCCTAACCACTGAAAAAAATCTAAAGGACTTTATAAAAAGGTACCAAGTCAAACTAGTTCTATAACAAAAAAACAAACAATTTTTATTCTTCTATTTAAAAATCCAAGATAAAATGTACATTATGTGCTGTTCATTATACACACATATTCAAAATACAATATTTCACCCCATATCCAAGTACATAAAGTGTAAATGTACAAGATATTTCTTAATCCATATTTCCATGATAGAAGCAGATATGGATATTACCAATTTCAATGCATTTCTCATGTCAACGCCTGCCTCTTCAGGAAAAGATAGGGGAATAAGTGTCTCCTGAACAGCAAAAACTCAAACACAATTGTACAATATTCAAAGAACAGGGCGGTGTTCAGAGTGGTAGCCGCATCCAATCCCCTCTTCCATCCCTGTCTTTGATAACTTCTGCTGGGCTCCCAAGTCATTTCTCCACTCTCACGCAGAAGGCCCCGACTAATTTTTGCTTGTGGATTGTTGGTCATTTTAGTACAGATTCTAGTTTTGCAGCTTATTGCAGCACAACGAATGGGCAATGCCTTCAGTTCATTTTCAAAACCTCATTAACAAAAATGTTACCAAAAAATAACCCCAGAGATAAACAACAAACCAACTGGGTTTGTTGCAGTGGCTCTAAAACTGTAGGCACTTTAGAGTGCCATGATATCTCACTATACAAGTGCTTGTTGCTATATATACACTTGTGGAAATCCTATAAATGGGACCAGTGCAATCTCCAGGACGGTCATCCTGATCCTGGCATCATTTATGGTTAATGACCCAGAACGAATGTATCAACCAATAAACTGTCTAGTTTATAAGTTCTAGTTTTGAGGGTCAATAACTTACTAAGTAGTGAAGGATATAAATGACCGCTCCAAAGCTTTCTATCCAGACAATTGAGAAAAAGAGCAATTATTTACATTTTTTTTTTGGCCCTTCACCAAGTTTAAGGAACATCCAACAGTTTTAACTCAACGTAATTAAACATACTGGCATTACTTTACTCTTTAGCAGATCAACATAGTTAGGGTCAATCTGGTTTGTTTGTGGGCTAGTTGGTAAGTGTGATGGGAATTTTGTGTTTGTGATTTTTGTTGCCCTTACTGGTGCACCTTACTATAATAGTTATAATTTGGGGTGCCTGCCATATTTTGTATAGTTTGTTCACCGATTTGGTATGAGGAAACATTTAAGGTCTTCAGCTGCCATTGTGTTCTGGCTGGGTGTCCATTTTGTCCTTGTGTCCTCTAGGCAAACCTGTCCTTGATTTATCAATTGCCATATGTGCTCCAGCTTGGGAGATTCTGAAAATTATCGAGTTAGGACCGCAGTATACAGAGGAGCTTTGACATGGGCATATATTTTCAAATGTGTGCAACAAAACCCACTGTTTTAACTTAAATTGTTAAGATCATTTTGGTTTGTTTGCAGGCTAGCTGGTCAGAGTACTGGGAAAATGTTTTGTTTGTTTGCGGTCAACTTACCGTATATACTCGAGTATAAGCCGAGTTTTTCAGCGCATTTTTTGTGCTGAAAAACGGCCCCCTCGGCTTATACTCGCGTCAACGTCTGCAGATGTCTAGCAGGGAGGCTCCGTCAAGGGGGGCGCGTACAGGGGTGGGCAGAGGGCTGCTGTCTCTTACCTGGCTCCCACGATGATTCATCCAGGAAGCGCTGCTCCTTTCTTCACTCCGGCCACTCCCTCACTCCTGCCGCTCGGCTCCGCCTCCTTACCGGTGATTGGCCGCCAGAACTGTAGCTCAGGAAAGGTACACAGGCGGCCAATCACGGGCGAGGAGGCGGAGCCGAGCGGACCCACGAAAATCGAGTGAGGGAAAAGCCGGTAAGTGTGCAGTGCAGAGGTGCTGCTGCAACCACATATGCTGGCTGCAGCAGCACCATACTGCAACAGGGGTCAGCAAGTGTCATTGGTGTCAGTGGGAGGAATAGTGCCGCATCATTGGTGTCACTGATACTTATGATGGGGCATTATTCCTCCCACTGACACCAACGATGGGGCACTATTCCTCCCAGTGATGGGGCACTATTCCTCCAACTGACACCAATGATGGGGCACTATTCCTCCCACTGATACCAATGATGGGGCACTATTCCTCCCACTGACACCAATGATGGGGCACTATTCCTCCCACTGATACCAATGATGGGGCACTATTCCTCCCACTGATACCAATGATGGGGCACTATTCCTCCCACTGATACCAATGATGGGGCTTATACTCGAGTCAATAGTTTTTCCCAGTTTTTTGTGGTTGTACCTCGGCTTATATTCGGGTCGGCTTATACTCGCGTATATACGGTAATTAGATACCTGTACAGAGAGAAAATGTGGATTGGTCATTACAGACCTTTTAAAATTGAGAGTTGCCTGGCTGCCTCTTGACATGGAACAAGCGTGCAGATCATGAGATCAGAGTTGTGAGTGATATCAAAATTCCTGATCTGTACTTGTTGGGTCTTAGTTGTCAAATTGATCCAGTGGCTTCAGTACTCCTAAGGAACTATTGTTGGCAGGTCAGCAACATGTTTTTCCCTTCTCATTCTATTTTTTGTTTTTTTTTTAACACAAAATTTTCTTTGGCAGAAAAGGACCTGTGATCCTATCATCCTTTTTTGCACAGTTAATATGATAGTACATGAAGAGTTCCACTAAATCAATGCCAGGAGGCTGACAGTGGCTTTGCTATCAAACACAGCTGCTGATGTTAAGCACACAGACTGGGCACGCATGCTGAAGACACCTCCTGCATTATTAATGAAAGCACGCGCCGCTCTGCAGCACAAGACTAAGAGGGGGGGGGGGGGGGGGGGATCAATCGTCTACCTATTACACCTTCCACCCTCCTTATCAGAGAAACAGGTCAGGCTCTGGCCAATGGCGACTTATGCAAAAGTTCCTTAAGTGGTCTCACAATCCTTTTTCTGTCACTTACATACCTAGTTACATATACCCTCACTTGTTCTGACAGGGGTTGCTGTTTCATTTGCTGTTAGCATGACATGGCTATGCGGAAAGTAATACCTTGTAATCATTAGAGCGGCAATCATGCATACGTAGACAAGACTACTAAATAGATTGTTTCCATAGAGTTAGTAATAGAATCTCTGTTGGGTTCTTTGCTGTGTCCTAATTGGGGAAATTTCCCTCACTTAGCGGGAAATTTACTAAAACTAGCGCACTCAGAATCTGGTGCACTTGTGCATGGTAGCCAATCAGCTTCTAACTTCAGCTTGTTCAATTAAGCTTTGACAATAAAACCTGGAAGCTGATTGGTTTCTATGCAGAACTGCATAGAAACCGGGGCAGCACAGTGGCTAAATGGTTAGCACTTCCGCCTGGCAGTACTAGGGTCGTTGGTTTGAATCCCAGCCACGGCACCACCTGCCTGGAGTTTGCATGTTCTCCCTGTGTCTGCGTGGGTTTCCTCCGGGTACTCCGGTTTCCTTCTACACTAGGTTAATTGGATCCTCTCTAAATTGGCCCTAGTATGTGTATGTATGAATGTAAGTTAGGGACCTTAGATTGTACACCCCTTGAGGGTTAGGGACTGATGTGAATGTATAATATATATATATGTAAAGCGCTGCGTAAATTGACAGCACTATATAAGTACCTGAAATAAATAAACTGCACCAGATTTTGCACTCTCCAGTTTTAATAAATAAACCCTCTAGGTCCTGACACTTTAGAAATGGTGGCCATAAAGATACAGAGCAATAAAAACAAGACACATGTTCTACCTCACCACACTACTAAAACAATTTTGTTGCAGTCTCTGTACCCATCACGGATATATCTCATCATTTCTAGCCCTTAGTTTACCCAGTAATCAGGAGAGGGAGTGAGGATACGTCTTCCCAATAGGAATAGGATACACATGACATTAAAAAAAAATCTGAGAGGAACACTAACCCTTCTCTGCCCTATTGAAAACAAAATCAAATATTCTGGCTGGAGTTCGACTTTAAGTGGCCGTATTAAAGGAAATGGAATGTGTAGGCTGCTATTTGCTGACCTGACATGCTAGTTGTTTGGCTTGCTTGCTGAACCAATACCTTCCATACTTTTTATGTCACTGACCCAAAAGAAGTATGCAAATGAGCAGCTATGACTTCTCAGACTTCATATGCTGCATGCTTGTCAGGGACTCAAAGCATTGAAGACAAGCACAGCAAGTATACCAGCAAATTCAGACTTGGGTCTGCAACAGCAGTCTACATCTACTGGCCACTTTATTAGGTACACCTGTTCAATTGCTTGGTAACACCAATTGCTAATCAGCCAATCACATGGCAGCAACTCAATGCATTTAGGCATCTAGATGTGGTAAATATGACTTGCTCTAGTTCAAACTGAGCATCAGAATGGGGAAGAAAGGGGGTTTAAGTGACTTTGAACGTGGCATGCTTGTTGGTCCCAGATGGGATGGTCTTTCAAAAACTGGTATTCCAAAAACTGCTGATCTACAGGGATTTTCACGCACAACCATATCTAGGGTTTAGAGAGAATGGTCCGCAAAAAAGAGAAAATATCTAGTGAGCGGCAGTTGTGTTCATGTATTTTCTCTCACTTCCTGCTGCATCTCCTGGACAGGAAGTAAAGGGATATTGCCTCAATATAAAGGCAAAACCTCATTTTATTATGTTGAATAATTTTAAAAAAAGTGTTTAAATAAAAACTAAACACTGCAGCCTAGCACCTAAATTAAATTCAAAGTGCAGCACCCTCTTAGGTTGCTGAGAAATCGAAAATGTAGTTTTTGGCTGGGTGGTAGTCAACCCAGGTTTATTTGTATAGGTTGGTTAGTTTCTCCCTAAGCTCAGGAGATTGGTGGTCTCTCACTGTTACCAGTAAGGGTCCTTACACCACTGACCATAGTATAAGGGTTCCTGATTTGCTGAGTTACGAATATTCATCTTTCTTTTCTAGCCATCCCAGTAGATGGTCCCTGCCACTGGGGCATGAGGGAGAGTATAAATATTTGGGAAAGCCATGTGCTTGCCATCTTGCATCAGGGCTGAAAAATATGGCTGGACTGTTCTTGCTGTTGGATCCTGATTGGGCCCTAGCATGCATTTGAAGCAAACTCTATACACCTGGCCTTGGAAGTTCACCATCTGGGAAAGTTGCCATCTCTGAAGGCCTTGCTGCTGGTTTGTTTTTTTGTCCATCAGGGCTCTGGCTGTGACAGAGCCTGGGAAGCCCATACCTGCAACAACAGAAACACCTGAGACTTCACCCTTGAGGATTCAGTCTGTTACCACTAGAAAGCAACAGAAGCAAAGTTTGGGCAGTTATCCCTTGGCCTAAGTAAAAAAATGGTTTCCTGATCTGGGTGATGCTTGGTGCTGCAACGATATAAGAGCCAATATAGCTTTTTTTTTTTTTTTCCATAAAGTTTATTAGGAAAAGTACAAAACATAGCATACAGTTAGTACAAAAGGGTAGAAGGGGAATGTAGGGTATGCATAAAAGGCAATTAACAAGCTTTATGTGTTATAAATTGCACAATGATCCCTTACCTGGCATTTCCCTTCCAGTCTCAGTGGTAAAGGAGTATCCCATGCCCTACCAAGGTATCCCATGCCCTACCACCCTTTTCGGTTATAAGTTTATTCAGCATTGAACCTTAGCTCTTTTGACTGTACAAGGAAGTATCTTGTGTTAATCACAAGAGTGCAGTTCGTTCTGCACTCCTGTGACCTGTTTTCAGCTGACAGCGGGCTGAAGTCACTCAGCCGCTCCAGGCTGGGGAAAGATCCCGACTTTAAAGTTAGGATCCACCCCAGAGTCTGGAGCGGCACCTGGCTCAGCCTCCCAGTGAGCCACCCACTCCCTTCCCCTCCACTCTAGTAAGTGTGGGGAGGGAGGGCAGAGCAGACAGTGGTGACTGACAGAGCAGCTGTGAGAACTCAACCATCAGCGGTCATATGACCTCTGAGTTCTCACCCTTAGAGCCGGTGGGGGACGAATGCTGCATCCATCTAGGCAAGTATGATTTTGGGAAAAAAACAAAAACAAAAAGCCATACTTCTCTTTTAAAAAGACATCCCCTAAATTCAAAATACTAACCACAGCTTACAAAGCCATCAACAACACTGCCCCTAGCTACATCACCAACCTCATCCACAGATACCGCTCAAATCGTCCACTCCGCTCTTCCCATGATATCCTCCTCTCTAGCTCCCTCATCACCTCCTCCCACGCTCGCCTCCAGGACTTCTCCAGAGCCTCTCCCATCCTCTGGAACTCCCTACCACAGCATGTCCGGTCAGCCCCCACCCTGTCTGCCTTTAGGCGATCTTTGAAAACTCACTTCTTCAGGGAAGCCTACCCCACCTCCACCTAAGAACTGTACTTGAATCACCTCCGCCAGATCATCCCCCGCAGCTATCACCTTTTGTATCACCTCCCCCTTCCTTTAGATTGTAAGCTCCACTAGCAGGGCCCTCACATTCCTTCTGTAGTGAAATGTATTGTAATTGTAATGTCTCCCTCCATAATGTAAAGCGCTGCGCAAACTGTTGGCGCTATATAAATCCTGTATAATAATAGACTGGTTACTGGGTCAGTGTGCATGGCATCACTAATGTGTGCTGGCAGCCCATGGAGAAGAACCCAGATCATCAACATCAACTGTGTGACTGTACTGCACATTTTATCATCATGTAGAGGCACTCTTGGGGGTCCAACTACAAAATAAACTGACTGGCCTCACAGAATATGCATGATAAATGCATGTATGCTAAAGTGTCAACACTTGCATGTATTTATGACCTCTCAAATTATAGTACTCCCTGCGAAAATGCCTTCCTATGAAAGACCGCACCATCTTTGCTCAGGCATCAAAAGGTCAGCATCTAGTTCTTGGACTGGTGGCACAACCCTGGAAATCCTGGTGCCTGTGCAGTTCTTGGCTGTGATGCTGCAAATGTTACGAAACCAAGAGCAGCTGAAACTCATAGCAGCTGATCAGGCGAGTATGTTAATGTACTAATCTCAATCTGAAAAGTTATGATTCTCGCTCTGTTCTCCTCTACATTTTAGGCAATTCAACTCTATCCATCTTCTGGCTCCCCGCTGAAGGATATGACCTTTGTAATCCGATCAGCCGCTGCGGACAACACACACTCCACCAGTTTTTAAGCCTGCTCTGTCCAAAAAGGCGACTGTAGCATTCATTTTAAAATGATCACTATTGACAAGAATACTTGTTTTTATCCACTGTCCACATGTCCTACTTCACCTTCACAAAGTGCCGCTATTCTTTGCTGTCACCTAAAGATTTTGTTAAAAAGAAATCTGAAGACCCTGAGGATTTTGGATGGAATTGTAAATCCTGGAAACCTGGAATACAAGTTGATCCAACGCTAATAGGAATTTTACAACCATCTCTAAGTCTATATCCATCACCACCATACTTTGACAATGCTTGACATATCTGACAGGTATTTGTTACAGAGCTGACTCAAGGTATAATTTGTATCTGCCATTAAACAATAAAAAGGCTGTCTGCAGAATTATTCAATATTTAAAAATAGAAATTCCCCCATGTCGACAAACAATGAAAGACTTCAACAAAGAATAAAACGAAAATAAAATTTAAAAAAATAAAAACAAAATACTTTTATACTCATGCTAAATATAACAACATATTCTTATGCATCATATATGTATAAACCTTTGAATCCGGCTAGTGGCCAGTTTTTTTTAAAACCAAAAAGGCCCTAAAACCGGCCCTACATGGATCGACATTCAGTCGGTTCAGCAGAGACTGGCTCAATTTCAATCCATGCATGGGCAGGGAGGCTGTAAAGAAGTCAAAATACTGATCAACTTATGTACAATCATTCTGTTGGATTTTCCCTGCAACATGGGCAGCACAGTGGCTAAACGGTTAGCACTTCCGCCTGGCAGTACTGGGGTCGTTGGTTCAAATCCCAACCATGGCACCACCTGCCTGGAGTTTGCATGTTCTTCCTGTGCTTGCGTGGGTTTCCTCCGGGTACTCCTGTTCCTCCCACACCCCAAAGACACGCTGGTAGGTTATTTGGATCCTGTCTAAATTGGCCCAAGTATGTGTATGTTTGAATGTAAGCTAGGGACCTTAGGTTGTACACCCCTTGAAGGTTCGGGACTGATGTGAATGTAATATACAGCAATACCTCGGTTTAAGAACGCCTCGGTTAAAGTAATTTTCGGCTTACAAATGAAAATCCACTGAAAATAATGCCTCGGTCTACAAATTTTGTATGAATTTTTTTCGCAATATGAAGTGTATGTCAGTGCTGATTTTTAAATGCAATTGCTGGCTTTTTTTTTTTTTCTTCACTATAGCTCACAGAATTAGCTGTCACTTTCCCCAAAGTTAACGGAAATGTTGTTTCTTTTAGGAAACATGGTTTGCCCCCCCCCCTTCCTGACCTGCCAGGCTGCATGCTCTGAAAAGGGTCTAGTATGGATTTTGGGGAGGACCCCCATTTTGTTTTAAATTTTGGCGTGAGAGTTCCCCTCAAAATCCATACCAGACACAAAGGGCTTGGTATGGATGGGAAGGGGGACCCCACGCAGTTTTTTAAATTATTTTTCTAATTGCCGGCAATTCTTTTACATTCAGCTGTCAGTGGGGAACCCCGCTGACAGCTGAAATATTAACACATGGTTGTCACTACTAAAATGCCATATGACTTGATAAAAGAACTCATGTGGTATTTATTAGTGTTTACTTTTTTCTGATCTCCGGAACAGATTAATTGGTTTTCAATGCATTCCTATGGGAAACGGAGTTTCGGTTTAAGAATTTCTCGCTATAAGAAAAGTCCTGCAGAACGAATTAAATTCTTAATCCGAGGTATTAGTGTGTGTGTGTGTGTGTATGTGTGTATGTGTGTAAAGCACTGCGTACATTGGCACTATACAAGTACCTGAAATAAACAAACTCTGATCAAATTATTCTGATAACGGAGCAGTCTCCCCACTGTAGTACAATAGTTCATTTATAGGTAAAGTTGATCCAGGGAATATCCAATCGCCTCTCGGGGGATCAGGAAGGAATTTTTTCCCCTGCAGGAGCAAATTGGATCACGCTTTGCTGGGGTTTTTTTTGCCTTCCTCTGGATCAACTGTGGGTATAGGATTATAACTTTTTTTTTTGGTTGAACTGGATGGACTTGACTTTTTTCAGCCAGACTAACTATGTAACTAGCTCAGCGGGGATGTTAAACAAGAAAAAAAACTGAATAATCTATGGGCTGCCTCAAAAATGTATGCAAGTGTAAGGTGTTTCGGTTTAATAAATAAAGACCGTAGTGCATAGAAAAACATCTTCCTTCCTGATCTGTAACTTACCTACATAGTTGTAGATCTGCAAATGCCTATATCGGATTTCGAGAAACCAAAATGTAAAATTCTTTTACGGATGCTTTAAGAACAAAACACATGGGAGAAATCCTAGAGCCGATACACTATCAAAGGAAGCCGTACAGTGCTGTCCGTGGTACTGTAGAAGCATAAAGGTTTCTTTTACCTGTGTGTGAGCGGAGATGGCGTTTGAGTGCTGTATGGCTGGGAAAAGTCCTGTTGCACTCACTGCAGATGTAGCTTCTCACTCCTGCATGGACCTCCATGTGCTGCTGGAGTGCGGTCTGAGTCTGAAAACGCTTCCCGCAGAGGAGACAGAACACAGCCATATCAGAGCCTGAAATAAACAAACATGGAGATAGCTTAATAACCTTCCACAAACCCATGGATGCTACCAATGAATATATGCTTTAAAACCAAGATAGAAAAATACTTGTCACCATCACTGAAAAGTCGTGTACAACTCTACTGTATCTAAACTTCATCTAGTGCTTTAATTACAGATTCAGCTGATTAAACAAGATTTGAATTAGTAAAATAGATTGTCAATCAAATTATATTAGTTTTCAAATCCCCTTTCCTGTGTATTGGTAACCCACTGACTTCTACATAATTAAAATGTACCAAAGATCAAAATAGATAAAGAATGTTGAAACACTACAGTCCACTACAAAACATCCTAATAGCAGAAACAGGGCATTGGAGGCAAAGCATATTTGCCTACTAGGCTTGCCTTATCTTCTCCGCTAAAACCCTGCTAAGAATAATTTCACTGAACAAGACATAAATGTCTGTCAAAAATGAAACGTATACCATTAGGCATCTCCAATGAGGTGTATAGAGGTCACTATGTAGCGTTCATTAAGGACAGCTATGCCCTATTCCTCTGCTCTTCAGTAATATTAAAGGCCAAGTTCACTTTTTTTTTCCTAAATTCAGCTCCTCTATGTACCAATATAGCATTGATTTGCTTCTTTTGCATTACGTCCTGGGTAGACTTTAGGTCATGACACAAAGGCGATGACACAAGCTGACCTCATTAGCACACGGCCTGCCTCATCTACTCTTCTACCTCCTTTAAGCAAGAATAATAATATATAGTGCAGCGCTGGTGTATTAATTAAAAAAAGAACATGCTAAAATGAATACAAATAAAATAGTTCATAAAGTCCTTCCACAATTAAGTGACCATAGGTGTATGAAGGTCTTCCTCCTTATAAAGGTGACTGGTATCGGATAGAAAAAATGCGCACTCACCGACCGCACATTTTAAATGCGCCTTTGTGCACTCTTATGCAGATGACCAGCCAGACATGCAGATCCTAAGGACACATGGACCATCCCTCTCAAATACTGACATCGGCCTTGGGTGCAGTACCTCCAGGTATATAGAGCCCTTTCGTTCCAAAAGATAGGCAGGCAGGGGTCCCCCTCCTGGTTCCAGGTACCCCAGAAATGGTAGATGCAGATCGTCGGCGCCTGTAAACCACGTGACAGAGTCACGTGGTTTACAGGCGCCGACGATCTGCATCTACCATTTCTGGGGTACCTGGAACCAGGAGGGGGACCCCTGCCTGCCTATCTTTTGGAACGAAAGGGCTCTATATACCTGGAGGTACTGCACCCAAGGCCGATGTCAGTATTTGAGAGGGATGGTCCATGTGTCCTTAGGATCTGCATGTCTGGCTGGTCATCTGCATAAGAGTGCACAAAGGCGCATTTAAAATGTGCGGTCGGTGAGTGCGCATTTTTTCTATCCGATACCAGTCACCTTTATAAGGAGGAAGACCTTCATACACCTATGGTCACTTAATTGTGGAAGGACTTTATGAACTATTTTATTTGTATTCATTTTAGCATGTTCTTTTTTTAATTAATACACCAGCGCTGCACTATATATTATTATTCTTGCTTAAAGGTCCAGTGATTCCTTAGAGTGTTCCAGCAGCTGAACTATGAGCGCTCGCTTTACCCTTATGCCATAACTCTTCTACCTCCTGCCCACTTCCAGGTGTATGTTTTTTTAAATGGAATGCAATCAGTGGTCAATGTTCTCAATACACAGGCATCATTTTCCTCTACCTCAAACTTTTATCTTGCATAGATTGTTCACTTGGCAGAGTGTGCAGATGAGCGATCAGATAACAGCCTAACTTATCTGGTTAGCTGTAGTATTGAAACCGGGAGATGTGTGTTCTGGATTCTGTAAAGGTCACCATACACTATACAAATTTGAGTGTACAATCGAATTTAGATATACCATTGTGGTGAGAAGCCATACAGGTCCTGAAGTGGACGGGCTTACTTTAGTCAGAATAGGACCTGCATACGGTAGGAGGATGATAGATGGCAGGAATGCCTTAAGAAAGGTACCAAAGGTTATGGTCTTGAGGTGGATCTGCTGGTCATTGTTGTGTTTCAATCCCTGGGTCCAAACAGAATGGGACTAAGATACATGGACAATCTACCATTGTGTAAAGATGCAGATATTCCCTGGTTCCAGCAATTAAAGGGTCCCCGATCAGGTGTGAGATGCACTGGAAACAGGAGGGTGCTGTCCCACGAAAGGCGATCAGTCCAGTCAGCCAGGGCTCCCTCTGCAGGATCAGCATGTGTGTAGATGGATACGCATGGATTTTGTGTTGAGGCCTCTTAGACATTGACCAGGACAGTCAATAAGGCCTGAGGGAAAAGTTCAGTCTGCTCTGAAACAGGCTAAGGGTCCAAGAAGACCAAATAGGAGATAGAATTCTTCCTTTATATTTGTGAGGGTACACCCTACTGTAAAAGGTACTTCAGTTGACGAACTAAAGTGTTGAATGATTCCTGGGAGCCTATTTGGGGTTAACCTTGCAATACATACACACAAAAATATGTATATCAGAATTCTTTATATGAACACACTGAAAACACAGATCTCAATGGGGAAAAATATCAAGCTTGATTTCTATACTGATATGGACTGGGTAATGTGTTCGGGATTATGACTGTGCTTAGACTCCGGTATGCAGATACCAAATAGATCTGCACTGTAATTTACTGCTTGGAACAGTTTCAGGAAGGCAGGTTAGGCCAATGTTCATGAATGCTGCAATGCCTTGACAGGTCTACGTTTAAGCGACCTAAAGAAAGGGCTGGACAAAAAGCCAATGTTAAAACTCCCACCAGAAGCTTTTAAAATAAAAGGGAATGCTGGAAACTTTACATGTAAACAAGTTGTATTTTACAGATGAGCTAAAACTGCAGCACAGTGGCTAAAAGGTTAGCACTTCCGCCTGGCAGTACTAGGGTCGTTGGTTCGAATCCCAGACACAGCACCTCCTGCCTGGAGTTTGCATGTTCTCCCTGTGCTTGTGTGGGTTTCCTCCGGGTACTCCGGTTTCCTCCCACACTCCAAAGACATGCTGGTAGGTGAATTGGATCCTGTCTAAATTGTCCCTAGTATGTGTATGTATGAATGTAAGTTAGGGACCTTAGATTGTACACCCCTTGAGGGTTAGGGACTGATATGAATGTATAATATATATGTAAAGCACTGCGTAAATTGACGGCGCTATACAAGTACCTGAAATAAATAACATAAATGTAGGGATGCCCCATCGTTTGATTGAAATGAAAATTACCAACCTACAGAGGACTGAATTCAAAGACACCCCAAAAATCAAAGTGAAAAAATTATGCAGCAGGCTAGTCCATTTTGCTGAAATTTCATTGTAGCAATTCAGAATGGTACTCTGTAGTTTGTATGGCCCCCCACGTGCTTGTATGCATGCCTGACAACATTGAGGCATGCTCCTGGACCAGGGCATCACTGAGCTCCTGGAGAGTCTGAGGTGCAACCTGGTGGCGTCGGATAGACTGAAACATTAGATCCCAGAGGTGTTCTATTGGATTTAGGTCAGGAGAGCGTGGAGGCCATTCAATGGCATCAATTCCTTCATCCTCCAGGAACTGCCTGCATACTCTTGCCACATGAGGCCGGGCATTGTTGTACACCAGGATGAACCCAGTACCCACTGCACAAGCGTAGGGTCTGACAATGGGTCCAAGGATTTCATCCCGATATCCAATGGCAGTCAGGGTGCCATTGTCTAAACTTTAGAGGTCTGTGCGTCCCTCCATGGATATGCCTCCCCAGACCATCACTGACCCACCACCAAAATGGTCATGCTGAATGATGTTACTGGCAGCATAACGTTCTCCACAGCTTCCCCAGACCCTTTCACGTCTCTCACATGGGCTCAGGGTGAACCTGCTCTCATCTGTGAAAAGCACAGGGAGCCAGTGATGGACCTGCCAATTATGGTTTGCACACTATATATCCCACAGTCCCTAGTTCATAGATGAGAGAGGGTGGCTACGTTCCTACATATAGTAGAACCATGGAGAATGAATATAGCCACCCTTTAACAAAGAGAGAGAGAGAAAAAAAAAAAAAAAGATTTGGTGGAAGCTGAAAATAATAGACGGTCCTTTTTTGAGTTAATATATATATACAGTATCCACTCCGATGGAAACAAACATGCCCATCCATGAAAATTATTTGGTTTGCGAAGGTCAACAAGATTATGGCCATGGAAGACCTTACAGCTACCTTACACAACACCGAAGAAACCTTTCAGTCTACTTGAATGCCCTGGCAGTACTTCATCTACACAGATGCCTATCTGAATGCGCAGTCTCAATCTGTGTAGCTAGCACGATCCCCGTCTCAACCTTCCAGGGAGGGACCCTCAGATTCCTCTCTCAATCCCTTCTCAACTGTTTCCCAGACTATCCTTTCTTTTCCTCCTCCACCTTCCTCTGACTTTAGACCTTACAAGTTTATCTATGGATATATGCACCATATCATAGTCCCAGTACAATAGCCCAACACAATGGTATTTTGTTGACCAGGAATCAAGGGATCCTAGGAGCAGTTTTGAAATCATAGTTCTACAAGTGCATGCATTTTTTCTCTGCCTACGTTTTACCTGTGTTCTGGAAAAAGCCATTTCATTATTAACCCTTCCACATACAATGATGTCAAGACATGACTCTCTCATAGTAGTCTTGTCACCATGCTTCAGGTTCTGTAATGTAACTTACTAGTAGAAATAAAGTGAAATCACAAAGTATAAAAAAAAATTATATACACACACACACACACACACACACACACACACACACACACACACACACACACACATATATATATATATACATACACACACATATATACATACATACATACATACATACACACACACACACACACACACACACACACACACACACACACACACACACACACACACATATATACATACACACACACACACACATACATATATACATAGAGTACGAGTAGATTTTTTTTTTTTTTTTTTTTTTTAAACAAGAGTTGTGTCAATTTAACAATAATAGAAATACAACAAAAGAACTGCAAATTTATAAATGAAAAAAAAACATTAAAAAAACCCCCAAACAACTATACTTTAACTGATCAATAGTTTTGTGCATCAGCCACATTTTACTCAAAGTTATTTGTGTCTTCAGAAAACTGCAGTACCAATACGTCTTTATTCCATTTGTGTCTATATTTTAGTTAGCGCCACACGCGAATACAAAAACGCATTATGAAAACATTGATTTTTAAGCAGTGGCATTTGAAATTCAGATAAAAAGAAAGCCTCATTAAATGAAAATAAAAGCAGAACAATGAAAAAATGAGATAGTATAAGGAATTAAATTCTGGGCCTAGCTAAGCTGAAAAGTATTTATTATCAAAAGCACAATACACAGGACATTAAAATGAATTAAATAGCCAACCGAGGGCAACATAAACACTGCTTAGCAGCTTAACAAAGACTATTAGTAGTTTAAGAAATTTCCATAAAAGAAAATCCAATTGCTTGAAATTCATAAGGGATGGGAATGGGATAAAATTGGAGATGTACAATGGCACCAGTATGCATAAAAGTCATTATAAAATGCAATACAATTTGGTAAAATGATGGATCAGTGGGCAGTATAAGAGGCAGGACAGTGGATAAGGGGGTACCACCAGTCCTCCTGTACAGGGCCTAGGCCATCTGAGGAGCCCAGGCAGCTGGGTGAATCAGATATGGGTAGGGAGGGTGATGGGTGTTGGTGGTGGGGCTATTACTAGAACTGATCCCCTGTATGGCTCTCTACAGCAGCTGGAAGCTGGCTTCTCCTCCTCTCCCTCCAACTGGTTTTTAGCTGCTGCAGAGAGAGCCATACCAGGGCTCTGGTTCCAGTAATAGCCCCTCCGCACCCAAAACCTACCCTGTGCACCATATGTTTCTCCCCTACTGCCCCCACCCCCCCAGTGCTGCCGGCTTGCCTCTTCTTCTTCCCACTGGTTGCTGCAAGCACACAATAGGATCCGTCAGGATGGAGCGTGGGATAAGGGTCCAGTAAATATGTCACATTTACCAGCCCCTTCCTTTCCTGAACACGAGTGATTGGTACTAAATCACTCACTGTGCTCATTCCTAACTAAAGCATAGTAAACAGTGTTTTTTTGGGGGGAGGGACCGTCAGGTTGGCTGTATAGGGCTCCATGGTTTCTAACAGCTTTGAGTTAAAGCAATGTGGATCTTCATAAACGTTACCACAAAGCACAAACCTCGGTGAGTTGCATCACCTTTCAGTTTGAAGGATGCCCAAACATACACCCTTTAAAGAGCCCTCATTACCAACTTAACAAAAAATTGGGGGTAAAGCACAGAAAAATCAAGTATTTCAAAATGCTTACTTTCAGTGTTTTTTCTTTCCAATAGCATAACCCCTCACTCTCTGCAAATCACAACCCTCTCCTCTCTTCGTAGTGCCCAACTGCGGTCACCCCCTCCATTCACCTCCCTAACTTTTTAGGCATCTGCCAGGGTGAGGAAAGAATGGGAATACTATACAGTAATACCATTTGAGTCACAGCTCTGAATCTACTGGATCTTGGCATCACATCCAAACTGGCAGTGCCATCTACACAAGGGAGGCTTTTTTTTTTATATATAAACACAGGCAAATAACATACACAAATACAATAAATGCACTTCTATTCCTATTGGAAAATTGTTAAAAGGGAAAAAAAAAAAATGGGCTTACGTCAGGGTCTCTAACTGTAGCATTTTAGTAGAGATGTACACAATGAAAGAAACTTGTTTCGTATTTGTTAAGTCAATCATTTCATCATTATGTTAGAATGATTTGTTTTTGGGAATTAGTTTATTATATTCTGATTCATTTTGTATATTCATTGTTCCGAATCAATTCATTTTTGGACGTTATTTCGGAAGAGTGGCTATATTCGTTTTCATGTGGGGTAATTTCTTATTTTGGGGGATTACTTATGCACAGAGTCATCCCTGCTAGTCCAACAAAGAGAAATGGAATAAGCTGATTGGACTATATTAACTTGAGTAAGGAAGGTAATGAATGGAAAAAAATTAAATTCAGATTCATTTGTTAGGTTCTGATTTGGAGATTGGTCGATCCAGCTCCATCCAACCCAAACAAGGTAACTAGGAAACCTCTTATTTCACTTTTATAAACTACTGTATTTATTGCAATATGTCTCCATTTCACATGTAATGCATTTTTTATAATTAAAAATGATAATGCAAAATAAAAACAAAATAGATCCAAATCAATTTGGATTATTCGTCATTATGTCATTTCAGATGCTTCAAAGATTAACAAAAGGCCCAAACTAATACATGTCATCTGAATGCAACAAAATGAAGAAAGAGTGGAAATTTGGTACTATTGTGATTCAGCGATTCGGTTACATCTGAAGAAAATTTTGTCTGAATTTTGATTTGTAGCATAACAAATCGCACATGTCTACATTGTAATACTCTCCCCCCACCTACTTTTACATTCTTACACATTGCTTTGTAGTAAAAAGAGAAATGTTTAGATTAGCCATTTTAAAACAGAGGTAAACTGCAACTTGGGAAAAAAAAAAATTCCCTGCAAAGTAATGTCCTAATGTGCTAGTATGCATCGCATGCTAGCACATTATGAAGGACTTGCCTTAGAACGCTGTCACTACTGTAGAGGCTTCCATCTTCACAAGCTCTGGCCATCTGACTGGCCCAAGCCACAATGGCGCCACTCCTGGTAGTCTCAGGCCATGGCACAGTGCTCTGAAGGAACGGCATGGGTATGCCATTCTTTCAGAGCGCATGCACTGCCTGTCAAATAGAGTGAATATCTCCTAAATGGCGCACCTTCAGGAGATATTCATTTTACCTACAGGGAAGATTTATTATAAGCTTACCTGTAGGTACACAATATAAAAGTGGGATTACTTCCACTTTAAGTGAACACTGACAAGACATCAGGAGACCAACTTCCAGATAATCTTTATAAAAACTGCAACTACTATTGACTCTGTTACCCTGGGTTTATCCTTGTGTTGGTTAGAAAAGGGAAAAGAGAAGGAGGCGCCAGAGGAAATGAACTAAAAAGCTCATCTGTGGAAGGAAGTGAAGCCACTCCTCTCAGTCCAGCAGGTACCGCCAGTCATTCACCTAGGATGCCATGGGTATGGGCTGGGATGGGAGAAAACCATCCGTGTAGGCTAGTCAAGGTCCTTGGACACCATGGAAATGAGCCTGGGATGGTTGGAAGCCGTCTGAACCAGGAAGAGCCCATGCTAACCAGTGTAGAATGCACCAGCGGAAATTATGTCACCGGAAGAGTTGGAGAGCTGGATGTGGGACAGAGTAACACAGGCTACGCGCTCGGAACCTCTAGCGCCTTCTACAGGCCTCTTGTGCTGGTTAGGAATGTTCAAAAAACGACATGTGTTCCCGATCCCTAGGCAAAACATGATGTTCTTTAGCAGATGCAAGGAGGGGGTGGCTATTAAGAATTAGAGGCACCCCCCATGCACTGGGAAACATTGTGTGCTTTCAAGCAGGCCAAATTGCATGCTACTGCGGCAAAATGCGATGAGATGCAACGTGATCTGAGAAAAAAAAAAAAAAAAAACGACTTTTTACCTGCATTTCTGTGGGTAGGGCAGCCCATTGAAATGAATGCAGGCCGCACAACTGTGAACCTAACCTTGCATATAATCACTGGGAAAAACACCTGTTGATGCAGTCAGCAAATCAGAGCTGTCCTGAGTACACTTCCTGTGTTATCTCAAGGTGTCCAATTAGCCACATTAGTTTTTATCTTTTTATCCAACCACAAATTATCCCTCCCCAATTTTGTGGAGAGGAGAGATGGAAGGATTGTATAGTTTAGCAAAAGGCAGCTTTGCAGGGCTGACACCATTTCTTGTGATTTCAGTCTAGAAAAGATACTGTGATGTCAATTCATAACAGAATTTGAACCCAAGAACATTTGACAGATCAACTGGTATTTTTAAATCTTTATACCATTTTCAAAAAAAAAAAAAAAACACACAACAGTAAGACAATAAGGACCCAAGGCAGAAGTGGGTAACCAGATACAAGGAATCAAGGCATTTATATCCCCCATTGGTTTTTTTTTTTAAAGGGATAAAACAAAGGAAGGTGCATGCATTGCATAGAATTACTGCCTATGCTTTTTTTTTTTTTTTTTTTTAATTTTAGTTTTCCCTTGACATACAGTAACTCTTCCAACCTCAAGCTGCTTTTTAGTCACTGGACAACACTGTTGATGCATTCCGGACATTGGTGCCACTCAGACCTTGCATGCACTATATAGCGTGCTATCTACATAAAGAGCGCTGTCAGTCTGTACAATGTCCTCCAGTGATTTAAAGGCTTCCTGCAGATGGTGCAGGACTACCAATGCAAGACAACACACTCTTGGTTATTGGAATGTATGGCGATTTGAATGCAGAAGACTACAGGAACTTTTTGCAGAGTAAAACATTTGTCTTGAAAATTGAAAAATAAAGATCTGTAGAAATAAATACAAAGTTCCGTCAGAAATTGCTTCATGCGAACCTCATTCTCCTTGGAAATTCATCTCCATCTGAGCCTCCTGAATCGTCCCTGTTATGCTAAAAGTATAAATGTACTATTTGATGCAATTAATTGCTGCTCCCAAATGACTTAAGAGATAAAAAATATGATCAGAAGGGGGTGTATGTTGACAATTAATGTTCGTCCTGGACTATTCATGAAGAAATTACTTAGAATTGCTGCTTTGTAGAATTAGCTATTCAGCGGGTGTCCCCCCCCCCCCTTGAGCTCTTTTAAGGAAAAAAAAAAGAAAAAAAAAAAAAACACAAAAAATTTGCATTCAATAAATTAAAATAAACACACACACAGACACAAGGCTTATTCAGGGAACTGACGTCTTAATGGCTTTTTCTCTCTTTTAGAAGAAGATTACAAATTAAGCAGCAGTTAAAGACATTTTACAGAAGATGCAATAGGGAGGCCTGTTATTCATTTCCACGGTAACCAAAATAGTGTCTGTGCAAGAGGCCTGTACTGTACTGAGTACAATAGGGCCACACGGCCACAAGGACAAGCGCTGACAACAGAGAAATGTAAACCATTCATTTAGCAGGAAATTAAAAAAAAAAAAAAGTTCATTAAAACCCACAAAAGGCTAAGGAATAGCATCTTCTTGTTATGCAGCCTAAGCCAACCTCTAAAAGACAAATCCAAGCATATTTCATCTGGTCTAAATGGAAACCGCAGCTGCTAATTGTGAAATAAACCAGTGATGTAGAAGGCTTCGTCCAGTTTGCAGCACTTCCATCCTAATAGAAGACGACAGTACAGTGTGGAAAGTCATAGCATCCAATCACAAATGGTTTCTCTAATATGACCTTGATAAAAAAATAAAGTGTCCTTGGGGTTGATTTACTTAAGGCAAATAGAATGTGCACTTTGCAAGTGCAGTTGCATACTGCAAGGGAATGCGCTTCTGAGCTTAGCAAATGAGGGTTTCAACTACGTACAAGCGAAAATGCGTTTTTTTTGTTTTTTTTTTTATTTTCCTTGCATGCGATTGGGTATTCTTTGCAAAGTGAAGCTTCACCTTATTTACTAAGCTCTGGAGCAAATTATCTTGCAAAGTGCCCAGTCCTTTAGCAAATCAACCTCCTTGACTAGGATGAGTTGTGCACCTTGCACTTTATAAAATAGGCATAACTAAGTCTTAGTAGAAGGGTCAAATTAAAATGGTAGTAAACCACCAAAAGAAGAAAAAAAAAAAAAAAATTGGGCCACCTGCAGGTTTAACCCATAATGTGCTATTATGCAATGCAAACTAGCACATTATGACAGACTTACCTGCCCTCTGGTGCAGCACTGTCATGGCTCTGGGCTGTGATGACATCACTCCCACGCATGCGCACAAGAGCCCTGGCCCCAGCAATTAGCTCTGAAGGGACTGCATCAGGGGCGGACTGACAACTCATGGGGCCTCTGGGCCATAGGGGATCATGGGGCCCCTGTGGCCTTGCCAAAACTCAAAAAAGCCTATGAAAAAAGGTACCAGGGGCATCTCATGGGGCCCCCTACTGACCCCGGGCCCTCGTGCAATGCCAGAGTTTCCAAATGGTCAGTCCAACCCTGGGCTGCATGGTTATACTGTCCTTTCAGAGAGCATACGTCGGTGACTGAAATTGTTTAAAAAAAATGCTGTATCTGTTTTGTGTATGTGTTGATATAGTTTAAAAGTTTTATACTATACCAGTTGTTTGCTTCTTCAAACTTTAATTCTGACTATAGAGAGTTTAGTCCCATTTAGACACTGGCTGGATCCTTGCTCAGAGGCAGGAGAGAGGAGTGCACCCTGAAGAGCTCCACCTGCATCAACGAGGAAAAGGCTGTCTGCATGTGAGGGTTAGTTGGTCCAATGAATTCGGTGAGTGAAAATTTGTAGGTTTGTAATGTGGCTTATAGTGCAGAATTGTGATCTGATTTATACATGCATGGCCTAGAAGCTGTGGGCTGTTGGGGTTGCAGCACTATTCCCATTACCAAAATGGCCAAGGAGGGGTCTTTTGTGCTCGATAGAAAAACGAATGCGCCGCGCTCCTATATATTAGTATATACAGCTTATACTACTAAAGTGTATCAATATAGTGAATAGTGACTATACCACTAATTACATATATTACATATAAATCACATGCACAGTGAATACTCCTAAAGTGATAGTGCCTTAGTGGGTGCTATGGTGTAAACCCATATTGCACCTCTATATAGCTGTGTACATACTATATGATTAATGCAAACACATATGTGCACGTGCTGGTAATACACAAATAATGAATAAAGTCTTTGAAATAAATGTGCAAGTGAATATTCTGTTCCTTTTCTCCAAGTGCTAGATGGTCTCCTTATATGCTCACCTCTATATTTGCCTGAACAAATCCAGGCAAATACGCTTTTTATCCTTCCAGGATAGATGAAATGGGATGATGCCTTTACTCCAGCCGTCCTATAAGGTGGACATACCTATGGATGGATCCTCCTGTTCTTTCCTTTATCTCCCTGTGTATCAATGAGTACACTGAGTAGCTCTCTTGGGATCTCCCAGTTCCCCTCCTGGGGTTGTTTCCTCGTTCACTCCTCCTTATAGCAGCTCATGGGATGTTTGGTCAAAGAAGAAAAAGCAGACCATAGTGTCTTATCCTTGTACAAAAAATGGATTTATTTCTGCCACTAACAGGTATAACTTGGTGGCATACAGCTCATATGTGATCCAGACAGGTATAGATGGCAGTCAGCAGGTGAAAAAGCCGGTAGCAAGAACCTCTCTGTAGCTGCCCCTGCAGTGCTATCTGCCTGTGCTTGTATTCAGATCTACTCGCTTCTCCAGTGCAATGTCGTGACGTCAGAGCCCCTCCCCTACGCGTTGCGTCACAGGGTCACGTGACTTCATCAGGGGCTCTGACGTCACGACATTGCACTGGAGAAGCGAGTAGATCTGAATACAAGCACAGGCAGATAGCACTGCAGGGGCAGCTACAGAGAGGTTCTTGCTACCGGCTTTTTCACCTGCTGACTGCCATCTATACCTGTCTGGATCACATATGAGCTGTATGCCACCAAGTTATACCTGTTAGTGGCAGAAATAAATCCATTTTTTGTACAAGGATAAGACACTATGGTCTGCTTTTTCTTCTTTGACCAAACATCCCATGAGCTGCTATAAGGAGGAGTGAACGAGGAAACAACCCCAGGAGGGGAACTGGGAGATCCCAAGAGAGCTACTCAGTGTACTCATTGATACACAGGGAGATAAAGGAAAGAACAGGAGGATCCATCCATAGGTATGTCCACCTTATAGGACGGCTGGAGTAAAGGCATCATCCCATTTCATCTATCCTGGAAGGATAAAAAGCGTATTTGCCTGGATTTGTTCAGGCAAATATAGAGGTGAGCATATAAGGAGACCATCTAGCACTTGGAGAAAAGGAACAGAATATTCACTTGCACATTTATTTCAAAGACTTTATTCATTATTTGTGTATTACCAGCACGTGCACATATGTGTTTGCATTAATCATATAGTATGTACACAGCTATATAGAGGTGCAATATGGGTTTACACCATAGCACCCACTAAGGCACTATCACTTTAGGAGTATTCACTGTGCATGTGATTTATATGTAATATATGTAATTAGTGGTATAGTCACTATTCACTATATTGATACACTTTAGTAGTATAAGCTGTATATACTAATATATAGGAGCGCGGCGCATTCGTTTTTCTATCATCTATACACACTAGTTAAGTGAGTCAGTGTAAGTGCCAGCGCACCCCATACACTTTTAGATTTAATTATTTATCATATACCTCAATTCATAATAGCTCACAAGTATTCACTATAATTGGTCTTTTGTGCTTGTTTTGTAATTTTGCCTTGAAACTGACAAACATTGTTCCAGGGCAACGTTTCTCAACCTTGTCAAAACAGAAGAACCCTTGAAATAACTTTCTGGTCTCAGGGAAACCTTGCTACATATAACTATATCTACAACTCAAGATACATTAGTGTCCTGGTCAGTGGGAAGAATGCACCTTTGGAAGGAATTACCCCTTTACAGATAGCTAAAAGGTCAATGGTGTCAATGGAAACTTATCTGGGAGGCAGAAATTGTTCATTGCTCAAGGAACCCCTAGCATCCTCTGGAGGAACCCTAGGATTCCATGAAACCCTGGTTGAGAAACCCTGATCTAGAGTCACACAAGCAGTTCAGTTAATGGCCAAGAGAAGCATCAGACTTAAAATAATAAGTCACAAAGGTATACTGGTAAAGCATTCAAAACCACAGAGCTACTCAGCAGTGCTGAATTTGGACCTTTCTAGACCTGCTTGTAGGGCTCTACTAGTGTCACTGCTGGATCACCCTGTGCTGAGGAGGCCCAAACCATACTGTACACAGAAAGACATTCTGGTTGAGCAGAATGATGCTTTATAAAATGTGTGTGTAGATCACCTAAAGCCCAATTCTGAGCAAATAAAAATATTCCTTCCCGGGGGTACTGTGCCTGGCACTTCCCCACGATCTGGAGATGGACTGTACTTTGGCGTCCTTACATCCAGTGCAGAGCTATGAACTTTATGACATCAGGACCCTAGACCAATGGAGTGTGGGCATGCAGACGCTGCTATAAATCTTTCATTGTTTTCCGCTTGGCATAAATGATCAATTAACCCCAGCAATGCAGGCACAGCCACAGATAGTTTATTTGCCCAGGGTGGGGATTTCAGTACAAACCATGTAAAATAGTATAACACACAAAACCTGTCTACATTTCTGACTTGTTCGCCTACAGTTACCACAAAGCATTGCAAGCAATACCCCCAATCTGTTCTGAATACTCCAGTTAAGTCAGTCACTCAGGAGATACTTCACATGTTATTAACCATAAAAGAAACAAAAAAAAAAAAAAACACTTTGAGATGCAGATTAGGAAGGCATATGTAGAGCGGGACTTCAAACTAAAGCGGATCGAAATTCAGCCAGTACAGCAGGGATAGTTGTCTACAGATAGACTTCTGTACAAACGCCCGTACAGATTTTTCGATTGCCGCTCGATCAGCACTGCAGGCCAACGGTGGCAATGCTGATCAATATTCTGACAGTGGGGAGACTTTCCTGCCATCAGAATATATAGTAACTCTCTGGAGAGAATTCCTTTATCCACCTTGAATATGTGGTATGGTAACTGAATTTTTTTTTTGGTTCAATAACAAAAAAAAAAAAAAAAAAAAAAAAAAAAGGGGATTGTCGTATGGCAGTTGTATGCAACCTTAAAGAGGAGCAGATCTACCTAAACAACATGGAGATCTACCTGAACATCGGAGCATTCAGGAGTTTTGGTGTACTTTCAGAAAGGGTACCAAGCCCACAGGATATAATAGAAGTGCAGCAAACCTGCAGGTACACTACAACCGTAGTGTGGATAAACCACAATGCATCAGTGTGAAAGTGGTTTTATACTATTCCCAGTGTACTGCTTCACACTGACCTGAAGATCTCTTCTTTCCTGCTGCTGGCACCACTTTGGAGACCACTAGCCAGGGTAAGAGGTGGAGTGCAGTTGGTATCACTCGGCATGGGACAGGAGCCGGCACTACAGAGGAGGCATTGACTTTTGCAGCTCTTGCTCCTTACTACAGCTCCAACTTCAAAAGTAGTCCCTCTGCATTGCATGCTGTTTTATGCTCTGAGATGGCGGGTCAGCAAGCCCAGACCACAATCTACCAGTCACCTGGTTGCGATCTACTGGTAGATCGCGATCTACAGGTTGCTGACCCCCATTGTATGGGCTGCTTAACTTTCCTGACCAGCGTGTTTGCTGCAGGCAAATTTCTCAAAATACTAAATTTAGAGACATCCAGGCAACTAGCATTTTCAGAAGTTAGCAATGGAAACCTCTACATATTTTTAATACAGGCTTCTGTTATATGGGTGGACTACTTACAGGGTTGCCATTTAACTGGCATTACCCAGAGATCCTTTCTGGGAGGATTATGAAGGATTTTTGTATTTAAAACAGTGTACATAGGCACTTTTAAGCTCCACTTGAAACTTTCAGTTGTTACATTGTGGAAGGGTTTGATCCTTGATCAGGCTTTTTTTGTGCCGTTTCCCCAATGAGGAGATTTTTCCACACTCCCTGTCCTAATAATACACTATTAGGATGCAACACTAAACTTCTAAACATGTAACAGGCACGTAGCAAGCAGTCGAAATTTCAACAAAACTTCCAATCCTTATACACTATAAAAAGTGCAAATGGATATGACCAACACATGCCTGACATGTGACTAATCTGATACATGTGGCCAACAAACATTTAATGAAAATCTGTTTGAACACAGTCCACTATTTGACTGTGATTGAGTAACAGGCAAAATATGAAACTATTTACTTGTAAAAAAAATTAATAATTAAAAAAAAAAATTGTTATCCCTCTATGGGGTAAAGAGACTGTTCACTTTGCAAGGAAAGTTGCACTATGCATGTGGATTTTTCCCTAAAGCTACGAGTGTGGGGAAATTCACATTGCAAATGAACAGCATTTGGCACATGCATGGGTGGTCAAAGTAAGAGAGCTTCTCCTTGTTCATCAACCTGTAGGGATAATTCCCTTGCAAAGTTAACAGTCTGTTTGCCTTTATTAAATCAACCCATCAGTACGACTGTCTGTTCATTTACTTGCCCCTGCCCCCCCATATGTAGAATGGCCTACCCCTTGCACTCATAATGGATTGTCTGGAAAAAATAGGCATCTATAGTTTTGCAGACTTATGAAATGACACCTGGACCAGCGGTGTGTAGTAATCCTGCAACAGCCTAAATATAGAGCTGCTCTCAAATGAAATCTGGTCAGGAAAAACCTAACATTTTCATACATGAAGGAACCATATGGAATTCTGTATGCCAATACTAAAATGAATAAATACTATTCTGAAATATTTTAGTGTATTAGATAAAAGGTGCAAATATCATAAAATAGGTCACTTTAGATTTATGTAAACATTACAATGGTCTAGAAAATGGGACTATGTCCACTTTTGTGGATGATAGATACTCACTTGGATATGGGATAGTGGAGTCAGTCAATACAAAGAGAAATTCTGCACCATAACCACTGCTGCTGCTCTGCCCAATCTGGAAGTTTGGACTTATTTCTGAGACTTCAGATCAGACAGATTTCTCAACGTACTTGGCAAATTCTGTTCAAAGACAGAGTTGCTCTTTCATGTGCATGGACGAACTTATAGCTGCCCCATGAACATCTGATAACAGTCTACTGATGTGGCCATTTTGACCAGGTCAGGTTACGATTCAGTGTCTACAAGGTCATTGTACAAATTTCCTGAATTAGCGTCTTCTAGCACAAAGCATTTGGGCAGGTTAGATTACCTTGCCCAAATGCAATTGTTTTACTTAGTGCTGATACCTGGTTACCCCTTCTCCCGCTTTTACCCTAAACTATACTGAGGTGAGACTGGCTAATATGACTTAGCGAGACAGTTGGATGGCATATGCATGTCTGACCATTCAGTAATGTCAAAGGCAAGTTTAATTCTGAAAGTCTATTGAAAAATGTGTAGAACTGAAGTCCTTAATTTCAGAGGAAAGGCTTGGTTCTGAAGACTAAGATATAGTTGTCCAGCAAAGATTGGGGGGGAAAAAAAATGGTAGGTTAATGGTTGGTTGTCACAGATACACCTAAATGAAACCAATTTTGCTACAAATGATAACGATTAGCAACGTAAGCAGAGCCAAAAGTGTCACATGATGAGGGGGAAAAAAAAGGTTTCTTGATCATAACCTTAGCATACATTTTGCTAATCCAATTGTACTAATCCAAATAGAGACAAAACTATACAATTGACAATTAAAATCTTTACTGGGTATCGCAAGGGTTATAAAGAAAAAGTACTTTGGCGTATTCGTGGGTCCAATTTCTTTTGTCGCACCAAAGCGATATAGCCGAGACGTGTGAGCCGGAGAAGAGTGTGTGGCGTGAAGTCAGAGCGGGTAATTAGTAAACATGGCGTTTCTCTGCTAGCTCATTGGCATGCGAGCCGGACGGAGGGAGGCTCGTTTAAAATGCAGCCTGACGGAGCTTTGAGGGCTGCAAACCATTTGTTAGCTCCTATTGAAGAGGCTTCGGGGCCAGTGGCAATTAAACTGGAATTAGTGTTTGGAATGAGATACAGCAGATTCATACAGAGGAAGGGAGAGGGGACGGGTGGAAATGTTAAGGGAGGCAGGCTGACTTCTGCAGAGTACCTTCTCTTTTCGAATCTTTTTTTCACTCTACATCCTCCCTCCCTCACAGACTGTGTTCACTGGACAAGAAAAAAAAAACCCCCGATGTGCTCAAGACTGCCTAGCAATATACTGAAGAGCAATTATAATAACCTCTTCCAGCAAAGTTTACATAGAAAAGACCTGTCACTGCTGTGCAAATTGTGGTTCCAGTGGTAAATTGCCGGCCACCTTATCCATAAATTTATGCTGCACAACTGCTTGTCCAGCTTTCACTAACAGCTATACCAAAGTTTGTACAAGTTCCAGAGTTGTCAAAGAATAGGTCATTGGCCTACACCTCTGCAGCTAGGTTGGTGAATGTGAAACTATCATGTTTAGAGAAAAGCAATGCTGTGCAGCCTAGCTTCTATGCAGTCAAAGGGTACTATTTAGCAAGCTTGACAGGCCAGAAACGAGACTTACATATATGGCTTAGGTTGGCAAATGTGTGTCACATCGTGACATGTCCTACTCACTAATGAGGGGATAACAGAGAGCAAGAAAAAACAAGAAAGCTTGGAATGTGCAATCAAGAACAAGACTGAAAGGGGACTTGGAAAAGCAAAAGATGAAACAAAGTGGGGGAAAAAAAGGCAGAATAAAAGTAAAAAACACATAAAAGACAAAACAAGAGCCTATGAAGAGAGTAAGAAAGAGTGGTTAAGTGTGAGACTTTGAGAAAACACCAGAAATGCTCAAGAGGATGAAAATCAAAAAAGGGGTGAGGCAGAGAAGCATAAAAGGTGATAGAAGAAAAACACACAACCAAGAGAATGGTTGGAAACACAGAAGGGTTCACTCAGGGAAAACATTTTATTATTGCCACTTTCAAGAATCACAAGCATTCTACGGCATTTTGGTCCCCTGAAGGTAGCATGGTGCTGTGTGACTTTATAGAGCTTAACTGAATCCCAGTACCCATGGAATCACATCCCATGTTGCTTTGTATTTGTGTTCATCACCACATGAATCCTAAGAATTATATGGCAAATGAAGGGAAGGGAAAGAATGCCGACAACTAAAGCATGGCTATGAAATGAATAGTGATTTTAAGTATATGTAACAGATTTAGCAGATTTTAAACAGTCTTAAGGATGATACAAACATGAGCCAGAATCCCTAGAAGGACCTTTCCAAAACAAAACAAAAAAAATTTAGAGTGGTCACTGCGGAGTTCTGGGGCTGTCAACTATATCCTTCAATACTTATGAGTCGCTGACCTGAAACAAGCACTGTGCATTTTGTGTATTGCACCACCTGTTGTGCATTTCTTCTTGCAGTCACTGACTCATCAAATATTAAAGTAAGACTATGGTCAACAAGGGCCTACATCTTAAAAAAACAAAACCAAAAAAAAGCCAATAGCAGCAACTCACAAAATTTCTGCCCAGCCAGTTTCTGGCTTAGAATTCCATAGTTAGCGACTTGAAAATATACTTTAGTAATTCAGTAATATTTGCCATTTAATTATAATGACAATATTAAATATTAGCTATGTAGCAAGCCTAAGTCCACAATATGTTAAAGCAGAGCTGTAATTAAAGTGGCGTTCCACCCAAAAGTGTAAGCCCTGCTTATCTTTCTCCTCCCCCCTCTGCTGCCACTTTTGGTGGAACTCCTCTTTAACCTAAAGCTAAGTTATGTCTTCTAGAGATGAAAACATGGTAGATAATTAATGGGTCTCCAAGGGCTGACCACATGTGTCAAGGAATAGGGGTCTCTTTTGAGGCAGGTAATCAGACAGAGGTTTGAAGTCCTCTACAGTAGAAATCACACAACTACTAGGCCTTCAGATATGTGGTTGACACTGAATAAAATATAAAACAGCAATTACACCAGGAAAGATGAGCATTTCAGCCAGTTTCACTTCATCTATCAGTTTCAGCAAGACTGTTTACACGGCCCTATGTTAATATTTGAGTATTGTTTCATGTTAGGCGATGTAAAATCTGCAGTTGATATAAAATTCTTTCAAAACATGGGTTTGTTCAATTAGATTGACTTTAGTTTAGGAATTCCCAGCTCAGCAACCATATGAAATTCCCCTTAAATAAGTGGCCACAGCTAGAATTTATCCTTAAGCCTGCTAGTCTGTTCAATTTTACTCTGATAATACATCTGAGCACAGTATTCACCTTGTCCACATCATGCACAATTTTAGTAGTGATAATGTATCTCTTCATAAACGTGATCCAATAAACACAGTGGATAAGTGGTTAGCATTTCCGTCTAGCAGCACTAGGGCCGTCGGTTCAAATCCCAACCACTGCACTACCTGAAGTTTGCATGTTATCCCTGTGCCTGTGTGGATTTCCACCAGGCATTCCAGTTTCCTCTCACTCCTAAGACATGCTGGTAGGTCAATTGGCCCTAATATGTGTATGTATAAATGTGAGAGCTGTGAATGTACAATATGCACTCACCGGCCACTTTATTAGATACACCTTGCTAGTTCCAAAAAAATCTCCCCCACACCATTACACCACCACCAGCCTGAACCATAGATACATGGTAGGATGGATCCATGCTTTCATGTTGTTTGTGCCAAATTCTGACCCTACCATCTGAATGCCGCAGCTGAAATTGAATGCCCATTCTCCTCTGACATCAACAAGACATTTTCGTCCACACAACTGCCACTCACTGGATAGTTTCTCTTTTTTGGACCATTCTCTGTAAAACCCTAGAGATGGTTGTGAAAATCCCAGTAGATCAGCAGTTTTTGAAATACTACTAAGACCAGCTCATCTGGTACAAACAACCATGCCACGTATAAAGTCACTGAAATCCTCTCTTCCCCATTCTGATGCTCGGTTTGAACTTTACCATGTTGCTGCCATGTGATTGGCCGATTAGCAATTTGTGTTACCAAGCAATTGAACAGGTGTACCTAGTAAAGTGGCTGATGCGTGTATATGTAAAGCTGAGCTATACAAAATACAGTACCTGTAATAAACAATAATAAAACTAATTTTTTCATAAGATTACAGGTCACTTGAGTATCTTGCACTGGACATGCAGTCTAAAATTCCATCCCAATGGATGCGTCAGTCATTGGCATCAAAGATAGCTGGCCACACACAATAGAATCTGTTATGTAAAGTTGGAAATGGAACGTTTCTTGTAATTGTACCAGAAATGCTAAAATCAATGGCTGAAAAGCCAAAGGCTACAGAAGGGTCATTTGACTCATTAGGAAGATTTTGGTGCCTTCCCATTTTTCCTCTTTGTATGCCAATCCATGACAGAGAAGAGCTTCAATAAAGTAGACATTGGTGGATGAGGGGGACAAATTGACAAAGTATGGGTAACTTCAACACAATGAACGTACACATCTCACCCAGTCAGAGAACTATATTAATGCAATTGGTGGCCAAGTAAAAAACTCATACTTCAGGAGAGGCTCCTAAGCAAGCGATGTCTATGTTCAAAAGTTAGTCTAATGCATTTGTTTATATAGCCTCACATATAAATAGGGTTAGCCATGTATTTTGACTACTATAATCATGTGAAAGGAAAAAAAAATGTTCAAGGCTGTGGGAGCAAACAGCACGGTCTTTGAAAAAGGACACTATAGTAGCAATTTCATTATAGTATATACATCATATACATAAACAAGATCACTTTTTAGGCATGCCATAATATTTGGTTATTGGGATACCATTTGTATTCCTACCACTAAGATTTTTAGTTAGAACAAAGTGATGAAGATGGTGGTTGTAATGATAAAGATAATCAATAGGTAGCATTATCAAAGAGGAAATGAGCAATCCTAAGCCTTAAAAAAATGAGGTAAGATATTTCTCAAGCTGTAGATCAGTGCTAGACTGGATTTAATTTATTCCAGAGGCCATCTGGCCAGCGTGAGCACAAAGACCTGTCCCTTGTGAATGAGAGGCCATATTTGTCACACCCCCTTCACTCTGACCCCTCTGTCCCTAGTCTTTTCAAGCAGGGACAAGCCAAGGTTCATTCTTTTTCCCCTGGCCATTGTCTGCATTCCCAATAGGTCCCAAAGAGAGGGGCCGCCACTAACAAACATGCTGGGGACGTCCCCATGGACGGCTGAATGAAGCCAGCAACAGAAAGACGTTAAAGCCTTTGACACTAGAGGAGCTGCCATCCTACTGTAACACACATATTAACCCTTTCCCCTCTTCTAAGGGGTTAATGGGGCAAAGCATTCGTAGAAAAGTGGCATGTCTAATAGGAACAAAGAAAAGGATTATCAGGCATCAATTCTATTACCCATCCAACTGTGGAGAAGTTTTGTGAAAGGCACCCAACACGTATTGACAAAAACCAAGGACACCACTATTATATTGATCAGAATTGTGCAAGAACGCTAACATTATCCCCCGACTTTTTATCCTATTATAAAAAGCAAAAATTAGTGTCAAATTACTTTTTACAGACAAAATTGTTGTCTGATATAACATTTTAACCTTTATGCATCACTTGGGAGAGTGGACAACCTTCCCCCTTTTCCTAGAAACCTAAAGTTCCGGCTACTGGGACAATAGGTCTGCCCCGTTCCTTTCTCTAATGCTGTGCTCAATACTGAAGGGCATGCCACCAGGCCCAAGGATTTCCATATGGAGAACATGCTTAGACTTCTAGAAATGCCAGCAGATTTGTTGGTATCTGCACTTGATCCTTGGGGGGGTCTAGCACAGGATGTCGCCTTCAATGCCATGCCAGCCTTCGTTTATATTTATTGTGCAAAGCTCAGATATCCTTTATCTGATGAGCTCAGTAGATGAAGCAACAAAACACAGTGCTAGTACAGGGTGCAGCAACATAACTTTTTTTCAAAACGCAATAAAGCCCATTTTATGAATCAGAATTGTTTTTGTCTTTAATAATGTAGGTACATATCTAAAGTTCTGTTTTACACAGATTTGAAAATCATATCAGGTAGGTGACGCACCCCATTGTCCATACACTGAATAAGTGAATTCAGACCGGTATGTGAACATGTTGGAGGAATTTGTTTTTCCACGACTTGATTAATTGGACTTAGGGGACATTTGGTTCCAACAGGATGGAGCAAGGGCTCACACTTCAAGAGCATCAATGGCTGTTTTAAGGGAACACTTCCCGGAGCGCCTCATCTCAATAAGGGGCGATTTGGAGTGGCCAGCCCGCTCCCCTAATTTGGCCCCTTGCGACTTTTTTTTGTGGGGTTTTTTTAAATCCCACGTTTATGTAAACCGTCCAAGGACCCTACAAGACCTGAAGGCCAACATCCGCGCAGAAATTGCCAACATACCCGCTGGTAAGGGTCATGAAAAACGCCAGAAATCGTCTTATTCAGTGTATGGACAATGGGGGGCGTCACCTACCTGATATGATTTTCAAAACTGTGTAAAACAGAACTTTAGATATGTACCTACATTATTAAAGACAATAAAAACAATTCTGATTCATAAAATGGGTTTTATTGCATTTTGAAAAAAGGAGGGTTATGTTGCTGCACCCTGTATTTACTTAAAGTGCATATCTATTCATACAGTTCCACCATTCTCTTAGGTGTTTTTAAAAGTACATAGAACCGTTTACAAGACTCCCTTTTTCTGAACAAGCTATCTAATGACCCAATCAAATATTACAATCACACAAAGCAGGGTCATTGTAATATGAAGCCAACTGTTTGGGATGGAGTATTCCAATACCCCTAAAGAAAACCCACATCAAAGCAAAAACATACATACACCAAGCAGATAGCTACTTTACTAAGAATTAAATTCAGGACCCCATCTTTGCAAGAATGACAACTACTAGGTCTATGCAAATCTGTGGCACTGGTAACATTACCATCCACCCTGGACATCTATTTTTTTCTTATTATTTGATAGAGGCCTGTAGCACTCAACACATACTAGCCCACATGGGTATCTGTCATTTGATGGAGGTCTATAGCACTGGTTATATACCTGCTGACACCAAAGATCCATTATCTTGCGCGCAAAGACTCAGATCAAACAGGCGTTAGTGACAAGCAGCGTGTTGTGTGTTCATTCGCTGGTGATCAGAGGTTGTGCAGCTCTATCATGAAGCTGGGGAAGCTTAATAAATCTTCCTCTACTATATACCTGCTGACCCTGGCCATCTGTCATAAAAACAGAAGTACGTACACTGGTCTCATACCTGGATGCTCTGGGTATCTGCTTTGCCAATTTTTTTTTTTTTAGCATTGGTCACATTTAGCCCGCCCTGAATCTGTGCAGAAAAAAATAACTCATACTATGATTAACTATAATCCGTTACAGTTATGATGAAATCTTATAAAGCAAGCAAAAAATCCCTTTAATGCAAGTAGAATACAGCAATACTGGCCAAGTACTGATGTCACCAACATTACTGGCTTATCCACAACAGTAGTCCATCACTTTGTGGGCTTAAATTTAAAAAAAAAAACAAAAAAAACTTTTTTTTATCCTCCACACACATTTACTGGATAATTTATGTTGGCCTGGCATTTCATAGGGTCGAAGATATTGTACAGGCTCGTCACTGCTTAAAAGCAGTAGAGGTAACAGAATGACATCTCCACAGCGTAATTGCCTGCTGAGACAATTTTCTGTGCATACATGAATAGACTGTCCATGTATGCACTGATGCACAGATAATGCAACAATTAGAATCTACCTAAGGGTAACTTACAGCTAACCTCCAGGTAAATGGCTAAATATACAAATGTTAAAAATACATACTTGAGTTACAAGATTTGTATTTCTGCTTTTTCAATAAAGAGAATTACTCCACCTTATCAGACAGAATTCGGACGGTGACCTTACCCATTCCTAGTGTAGTTAGAGTGGTTCTAAAGGCAGGAGGTTTTTTTTTTTAATTTTACTTAAGGAAATCTCTGCATTAAGCAGCCCCTCAGCCCCCCTAATACTTGAGCCCGATCCAGCGACAGGCATAAGAGCAGAGGCTCTTTTGGGTCTCTCTCCTCTCATTGGCTCAGACACAGCAGTAGGAGCTATTGGCACCTGCTGTTGCCAATCACAGCCAGTGAGGAGTGGGGGCAAACATACACAGGTGGCTCGGGAGTAAGCACACACGCGTGCCACCACAGCAAGCAGCTTGCCATGGGAGCACTAGGCAGGAGGGAGGGGCCAAGACCACCAGCAGGAGACCCCAGAAGAGGAAGATTGGTGCTGCTCTGTGCGAAACCATTGCACAGAGCAGGTCAGTATATTTACAATCAATTTAAGTAATCCAGCTTGGTCACTTCCCTGCCATTAGCCAATAATTGAACAAAGAAGCACCAGTGGACTAATGTCCTCTGGCTCCTCATGCTACTCCATTTTCTGGTGCTAATCTATAAGGGCTTACAAGATGCCAATACCATATACAACATACATATTAAGGACTCATGCACACAGATGCTGAGCAACAGCATTTATGCAAATACAAGTGCATGCAACCGTTCACTTCTGTGGTCAGCTGAATGCGCCACCTGTGGCTCCAGAGTGCAGAAAAACCACTGAGATTTTAATGCTAGGGTTCCCATATGCCTCTTATTATCTGTGCTTATGAGCCCTTATATTGAATCTCTTTAAATACATTTTATGATTTTGTTAAAGTACACATACAGAGCTGGGAATTTTTCTTTTTGACATGTGTCGCCCTCCCATGTGCTCCTTGCTGTGAAGGCCAGTTATAGACTGGGGCAGTGGCCATTTTTTGTACTGTTGAATTGTTGGTCGAGGGGGTGCACTGGGCACCTTGGCTGCCATTGTGCTACATGCTGGATGTCCAGTGCACTCCTGTACCTCTAAGGAGGGGTGAGCTCCCTCAGGTCCATCTGCCCTTGGTCTATCCATTATATACATGTACCTCTACTATAGGGGCTCTTAAAATTGGAAAGTTAGGAACTACAGAATACTGGGGTGGCCTGACAAGGATCTGTAGCTTACGCATGTATTTGCAAATGTGTGCCAACTAAACCCCTGTTTTTAACGCATACTGTTAGACATGTAAATTCGGTTTGTTTGCAGGCTGGCTGGCACGTTTGAGCTGGGAATTTTTCTTTTTTGTTGTTTGACATGTGTCGCCCTTCCATGTGCTCCTTGCTGTGAAGGCCAGTTATAGACTGGGGCAGTGGCCATTTTTTGGAAACATATAGTACATTTTTATCTAAAGCACATCAAACCCAAGCAATGAATATGTTATACTTACCTGCTCTGTGCAGTGGTTTTGGACAGAGGAGCCCATCTTCTCGAGTCCCCCACCAACACTCCTGGCCCCTCCCTCTTGCCGATAGCTGCTTGCTATGAGGGGCACCTGAGCCGGCTCTGTGTGTCCATAAGATACAAAGAGGGCAGCTCAGCCCTGCCCCCTCCTCACTAGCTGTGATTGACAGCAGCAGGAGCCAATAGCTTCTGCTACTGTGTCTAAGCCAAGGAGGAGGAAGAGGGCGCCAGGAGAGCCTCTGCCCTCAGACACATTACTGGATCGAGATCAGGATCAGGTAAGTATTTAGGGGGGTGGGGCATAGAATGCATTAAAAGGTAAAAAACCTTCTGCTTTTTGAACCACTTTAATTTTACTGGGTGATCCTGCTAGCAACAGTGTGCGCTAATGTGGCCACATTTACATTCCGGTATGTACAGAGGAGCACTGTCACCTTAGACTAGGTCTACAGAAAACCATCCCCACACTTTTCATCTCCCTAACACAAGGGGATAGGTTCTGTAGTCCATAGTGTGTGTCGGGAACAATGCTAACGGATACTGGTTATAAGCGAACAATTCTGGCAGGTCCAACAAGTATTTTTACACTCAGATATCACAAAAACACTTTCAATGGTTTATTTAATAGGAAAAAGAGAAATCAGAAAAAGTTCATGGTTAGGATATACATACAATTTAAAACCGTATATATTTCAATTTCAATGCTAAATGCAATGTGTTTGCCACGTCTACCAAGGTTTAAATAGCTAAAATGAATCGCCTAAACATTGATATCAACCCTCGATACTGATGAATGTGTTTACTGCACTGCCAAGCACTCTTCTGGGGAAAGAGATGCAAATAAGTATTTCAGCCAGATTGTGGAAATGGAGGGAAAATGGGATATCCCCTTCTGTTCCCTCTCGTCTCCCTTGTATTCTGAGAAAAAAAAAATAAGTGTGGGATAAAAAGAATGGGAGGGGAGGCTTTGTGTCTGCATAAAGATCAGACCCTCTACATACAAAGAAGTGGGGCTTAGGTCAAAGCACAAGATGACCTTGTGACTGGACAAAGCATACTATCACTCCTAAAGCCAGTCCATAACTCAACATGAAAAAGATTGCCAATACAAAAAGAAAAAAAAAATACTGGTCCTTTAATATTTATATATTGCACATTGTGCATTGCTATACATTGCACATACACAAACTCAATAGAAATGAACAGGTGGGTAAAAAAAATGAAACCAGACAAAGGTGGGGGATGCATGCCATGAGACATTCCATCACTGCAATAAATTACAGTCAGACAACAATACACGTCACAATGGCCATTATAGTGTTTGGGCAAAAAAAGGGTTAACCGAAGTTGAACTGAAAGGAGAAATGAATGCCGAATTTTTCAGCTATGACTACAGCTGTGCAACGCTTCCCATGGTAAAGGGGTTAATGAAATGGACCACAATGGCACAGTATAGGGGAAAAAAATGTTCTGCCCTCATAACCGTAATGCCTTTGTGGACAAAAGGTGAAAGGTCAAATCTGCATTAAGGCTAATCCCCAACCAATGGTGTTGTCATGGGAAAAAGGTAGCTAGTTTCGTGGTGGTGGATTATAAAGGGAAGTACAAAAACTGAATTGGTATATTTATAGAAACAACCCCATGTAGCTCTACTATGGTATGTTCATAGGATTTCTAATCAAAAAATGACTTTTAAAAAAAAAAAAAACAAAACATGGATAATGATGAACATGTTTGTTTGTATTTCTGCTCTGACAAAATAACAATGGAAGACTGGCTAAAAATCTCCAAATCAGTAAATCGAATTTTGGTTAAGTGGTGGCACCCAAGGCTTCTGTTGGGGTTGTTTGCACCCATATGTGGGACTAATGGTTTTCCAAACCAGTTAAAGGCTTAGGGGTAGTTGAGAAAGTGGAAAAATAAAGCTGGACCTAGTAGGATGTCTTATTGGTATTGTTATCTGAAGGTATGAAATGTTTATGTAAATAATGTGGATTCAGGGCAAGCGAGGTCTGCACCCTAGAGAATCCAAGGTCTCCTTGGCTTGTACTGCAATGTAACAAACATGGAAATTGGCATGCTACACCACTGCTAAGAGGTACAGTACAGGTCCAGATACAACTTTATTTCAATTAAAGAGGGAGCAATGCGTTCCAGTGGTCCAAAGACGCCTGGATATTGAAGCGCCACACCACTAAGAGGTTCAGATACAACTTTAATCCAATAAAAAGTCAGGAGGACAAGCCAAAAGTAGCCAACACGTTTCGTGGGTCTGAAGATAACCCCTTCGTCATGGGCATGAAAACATTGTGAATAGATTAAAAGTGGCCTGGACCCTTAATATTATTTCTTCCAGAGTGGTTACAAGTACAGGCCTCTTGAGCAGCTGGTTTGGGTTTTGCTGTCAAACGATCTGCTAACCAGGATTGTGCTTGTAATCTCTGCGGAAGAAATATTGAAGGTCCACCTTACTTTAAGTCTGTTCACATTGTTTTCCAGCCCTGGTGAAGGGGGTGTCTTTGGACCCACAAAACATGTTGGCTACTTTTGGATTGTCCTCCTGACTTTTACGGTCTTAAAGTTGTATCTGAACCTCTTAGCAGTGTGGTGATTCAGTTTTCATTGCTGTTACATAACACTAAAAGACTTGCTGTTGGTACCATTGAAACCATATGTAAATTAATTCTGAGTGAGTGGGGGAAAAAAAAAATCTAACATTCTCAACAGACTTTGAATGTGTGAATGCAAAAAATACAGCATTATTGGCATTAGATGGTGCCAACTATCATATAAAATAAGCGCCAGCTAGTGGCCACAATGCTGTATTTTCTTTCACAAATATAGGCTGAGAATAGTCGTTTACATTCGTACAGAATGAATTTACATGTAGTTTCAATAGATTAACAGTCAGTTTTTTTGTTATAAATACACCTCTTAATCATATATTAGGCATTGGGGGGGGGGGGGAAAAAAAAAAAAAAAAAAAAAAAAAAAAAAAGTATGGGCCCGGAATGACCTCTGCTTTGTGTCCATTTTCCACCTTTGTTGTTTCAGTATAGAATTAAAGGGATGTTTATTGGCTAGTACTGTGACTTGTACAGATCTGGTGTGCGGGAGAAGATGCTTTTCCTTGACTTGTGTTAGCCATCATGCTCCTACCGTTGTTACTACACTATCCGTAACAGCTGATATAAGGAAATGGAGCAAGTTGATTTTAGTTACCTGGCTGTTACGATGACCCTCCTTGCTGCAATAGTATCATTCATCATTTTTAATTAAAAAAAACAAAAAAAAAACAAAACTATATAATTAAATTTTTTTTTAAATAAAATATAAAAAACACATGCATGTCAGTGTAAAGCAAGTTGTCCTTATCTACAAACTTTAAGCTTGACAGCTGGGCACTGAGCATTTAAAGGACTGGGTGTCAACATTACCCACAGCAACCAATGAGGTTTTAACTGTCACTTCCTAATAAAAAAAAAATAAAAAAAAAAAGCTATTGATTGGTTGCCACAGGCAACACAGACCTTTCTTTCCTCTTGTTTTTTTAATAAGTCAGCCCCAGTGATTAATGTTTGCGTAGTTAAGTATTCTTTGTCTTAGTATGGCAATTTCTTCTGCCTACTTTGCCACGTTTAACCATTGCCCCACGTTCAACCACAGGCTCAGGTGAAAACTGCACGCTTCTAAAATGGGATACTCGGATATCAAGGTCATGAGTAGAGAAATTTAGAGACAGGAGATTCCGGCCTCTTCGCCTTGAAATAAATCTGTGTAAAAAAAGATCTGCCTGTTTTTCTTTAAAATTCAGCATAGAAAAGCAAGTTGTTCGTGGAGGCAACAAATGAAAATGAGAACTTTTGTTTTTAAAAAAAAAAAAAAAACACTAACATTTTTAGAATGAAAAATTGTGTGCTTGTGTGAGTGGCTGTATATGCATTTAATTTATATGTTATATTTAGCAAGTCACTACAAACATCCCACCCTTTTATTTCTCAGGAAAAAAAAAAAAAAAAAAACAGTTGTGGTCCATCATTCGTGTGTCAGAAAGTATTGATGTTTCTGTTTCACATGGGGATCAATGGTCGTTATTTCTATCACCATTCAGGCGCTGAACAGGGCGCAGGACAGACGCATGACTAAACACCCGCTCTATACAGCTGTCATTCGTGCTCTTTAAGTTGCATAATGTTGGTCATTTTTCAGCAAACCATGATCAATTCCAGCTCCTCTCGCTGCCACAAATAAAAGTAAATAACGTTCACTTTTTTGAAAGTGATATCAAATTCCCTCCACCCCAAGAAGGGGGTTTCTAAAGGTTTAAGTATAATTTTTTTTTTTTTTTTTACAGTGTAACTATGGGCAAAAAAAAAATAAAAAATTACAAAATGCAGTCTGTAACTGGGATTGGCACGGCAGAGTCCTCCTTTAAATAGTTTAGCATCTGTTGATCCTGCCAGTAGATCTATATTTCTCCACTTCTATTAATGAGATACAACACTGTTTGTTCTGCAGTAATTTCATGCAGCAGGCTAACACTATTAAGTGTTGCAGCAAAAAATGTATTTATTTTTTTTTTTCCCCAAAGAAAATCACCTCTGCAAGGACACACACAAAACCATTGTTTTCTATGTGCCCTGTTCATACTTGAATGTACCCTTCAGAAACATGCAACATTTCTGCATTTTTCTGTCCCGTACTGCAGCTCAGTTCCTCTGTGTTTTTATGCACTACAGCTGAGCTGTGGTGCATAGCAATGAATGAAATGTCACACTGACAAGTTAAAGTGGTTCTAAAGGTTAAAATTTGCAGTCTATGCATGAGTGTAAAAAAAAGAAAAAAACAAAACAAAAAAAACAACTGTATCCAGCTCCCCCAAAAGCCCCCTTTTATACTTACCGGAGCCCAATCTTGATCCAACGATGTGCACAGGAGAAGTGGCTCTTTCCTCCATCACTACAGAGCAAATTGATAGCAGCAGGAGCCATTGGCTCCTGTTGCTGTGCAGGGATGGACTGACCATTTGGAAACTCGGGCATTGCCCGAGAGCCCGGGGTCAGTAGAGGGCCCCATGAGATGCCCCTGGTACCTTTTTCATAGGCTTTTTTGAGTTTGGGCAAGGACACAGGGGCCCCATGATCCCCTATTGCCTGGGGGCCCCATGAGTTGTCAGTCCGCCCCTGTTTCTGTCAATCAAATCCTATGATGAGCAGGGGGTGGGACTGAGCTGTGCAGTCTGTGTCTATGCATGCAAACAGCAGGGCTCAGGAGCAAGTCCACAGGACTGCCCTCATAGCAAGTGGCTTCCTACGAGGGCACTTACTGAAGAGGAGTAGCCAGAAGCGCCAGTGGGGGACCCTAGATGAGGAAGATTGGGGATACTCTGTGCAAAACCATTGCACAGCATATCTAAGTATTATATGTTTTATTTTATTTAGAATCACTTTAAGGCAGTAATAAGCTGCCCCCCCAAAAAAAAATAATGGGTCCCCTGCAGGTTTAGGTCATAATGTACTAGTATGCACTGCTTACTAGTACATTAGTACAGACTTGCCTGTATAAGGAGCCCTCCAGATTTGCAGTCACAGCTCCCCGATGCACCCATCTTCACCCGGTCTTCCTTCCGGGTTTGCGGGCTCCGGCAGTATGAATGGAGCTGTGATGACTTCACTCCCATGAGTGTACACGGGAGCCCTTGGCTGTAGCACGGAACTCTAAAGGTCCAGCATGCTGTGCCATTATTTCAGGGCTCATGCGCCGGTGACATCACCACCTGCATGTTGTGTGAATATCTCCTAAATGGTGCAAGTTTAGGAGATATTCACTATTCTCTGCACCTACAGGTAAGCCTTATTATAGGCTTACCTGTAGATACAACTTACAAAGTGGACTTATCTTCCACTTTAAATTTGAAAAAAAAAAAAAAAATTGTTTTAAAAGTTAAATCCACTGCCAGCCAAAACTGCTGCTTTTTTTTTTTTAATGAAAAATCATACAGGAACGGTGACCCAGCCCTAAACCATATGAATACAAGCTGGCCTCGTAAGCCCACTTTGCCAAGAGAGTACATTGGCTTAACCTGTTAAAAAGAATAAAAACCAACCGATTTACTGGCAGGATCAAAAGGGTACAAGACTGTTACGAGGGGCTCACTGCTAATGCTATTGACATTAAATGGGGATCACAAAACATCTTATTAGGTCATTTTTTCCTTCTGCCCATTTAACAAATATACATTCCTCACCAATGAAAACACTGGGGGAGATTTACTAAGACCGGAGAGTGCAAAATCTGGGGCAGCTCTGCATAGAAACCAATCAGCTTCCAGGTTTTGTCCAACTTCAATTTATTTATTTCAGGTACTTATATAGCACCGTCAATTTACGCAGCGCTTTACATATATATTGTACATTTGCATCAGTCCCTAACCCTCAAGGGGCGTACAATGTAAGGTCCCTAACCCTCAAGGGGCGTACAATGTAAGGTCCCTAACTCACATTCATACATACACATACTAGGAGCCAATTCACCTATCAGCATGTCTTTAGAGTGTGGGACGAAACCCTCAGGAGGTGTACAATCTAAGGTCCCTACACATACATACACATACTAGAGCCAATTAAACTACCAGCATGTCTGTGGAGTGTGGGAGGAAACCAGAGTACCCGGAGGAAACCCACGCAGGTACAGGGAGAACATACAAACGCCAGGCACTGCCGTGGTTGGGATTCGAACCAACAACCCTAGTACTGCCAGGCGGAAGTGCTAACCATTCAGCCACTGTGCTGCCCCAGCTTTAATTGGACAAGCTGAATTTAGAAGCTGATTGGCTACCATGCACAGCTGCACCAGATTCTGAGTGCTCCAGTTTTAGTGAATCCCCCCATTGGTTCAGGACTGAACTAGACACGTGGCTGGGATATTACACAGCTTTACTAAGATTTAAACATGAATTATATTTCATTTGATATTTATTATATTTGAATTCTGCAGTAGCAGAGCCTGGCTATTTACATGCAGAGAGATTTCTGTAGTAACATTTTCAGAATTCCTCCCGTCCTCCACCCCATTGGATTATTTCATTCTGGGATGCAGTGTTACAGTCCCCTAATCCTCTCTGATTTGAGACTTGGCATATGATACTCCTGGAAAGTTAAACGGCACGGATTCCGTCCGCTGCGTGTTCTCAATACTGCCTCCTGCTGTCTTAGAAGAATACATACTGGTTAGACTGGTAACAAGCGATTACATGGAACGGTTTCCTTTCTTAATGTGGAAGGAAAGGTTACTCTCAGATTTTGTACAATATTGCTCAAGAAAAAAAAAAAAACTTTTCTTATGACATATTTGCAATAACAGGCTTTTAATTAACATTTATGGAATAGCCTTCTTTTCTTTGATAACAGACTAATAAGACCTGGATTATACAGTCATGGCCGAAATTGTTGGCACCCTTGATATTTCTCCAGGAAATCATGTATTTCTCACGAAACGTATTGCATTAACACATGTTTTGCTATACACATGTTTATTCCCTTTGTGTGTATTGGGACAAAACAAAAAAAGGGAGGAAAGAAAGCAAATTCGACATAATGTCACACAAACCTCCAAAAATGGGCTGGACAAAAGTATTGGCACCCTTTCACAACTGCGGATAAATAAGAATGTTACAAGCATGTGATGCTCCTGTAAACTCACCTGGGGCAAGTAACAGGTGTGGGCAATATAGAAATCACACCTGAAAGCAGATAAAAAGGAGAGACGTTCACTTAACCTTTGCATTGTGTGTCTGTCTGTGCCACACTAAGCATGGACAACAGAAAGAGGAGACGAGAACTGTCTGAGGACCTGAGAACCAAAATTGTGGCAAAATATCAACAATCTCAAGGTTACAAGTCCATCTCCAGAGAACTAGATTTGCCTTTGTCCACAGTGCGCAACATTATCAAGAAGTTTGCAACCCATGGCACTGTAGCTAATCTCCCTGGTCGTGGACGGATGAGGAAAATTGATGAAAGATTGCAACGCAGAATAGTCCGGATGGTGGATAAGCAGCCCCAAACATGTTCCAAAGACATTCAAGCTGTCCTGCAGGCTCAGGGAGCATCAGTGTCAGCGCGAACTATCCGTCGACATTTAAATGAAATGAAACGCTATGGCAGGAGACCCAGGAGGACCCCACTGCTGACACAGAGACATAAAAAAGCAAGACTACAGTTTGCCAAAATGTACTTGAGTAAGCCAAAAGCCTTCTGGGAAAACGTCTTGTGGACAGATGAGACCAAGATAGAGCTTTTCGGTAAAGCACATCATTCTACTGTTTACCGAAAACGGAATGAGGCCTACAAAGAACAAAACACAGTACCTACGGTAAAATATGGTGGAGGTTCAATGATGTTTTGGGGTTGTTTTGCTGCCTCTGGCACTGGGTGCCTTGACTGTGTGCAAGGCATCATGAAATCTGAGGATTACCAAAGGATTTTGGGTCGCACTGTAGGGCCCAGTGTCAGAAAGCTGGGTTTGCGTCCAAGATCCTGGGTCTTCCAGCAGGACAATGACCCCAAACATACGTCAAAAAGCACTCAGAAATGGATGGCAAAGAAGCGCTGGAGAGTTCTGAAGTGGCCAGCAATGAGCCCAGATCTAAATCCCATTGAACACCTGTGGAGAGATCTTAAAATTGCTGTTGGGAAAAGGTGTCCTTCCAATAAGAGAGACCTGGAGCTGTTTGCAAAGGAAGAGTGGTCCAAAATTCCGGGTGAGAGGTGTCAGAAGCTTATTGATGGTTATAGGAAGCGACTGATTTCAGTTATGTTTTCCAAAGGGTGTGCAACCAAATATTAAGTTAAGGGTGCCAATACTTTTGTCCAGCCCATTTTTGGGGTTTTGTGTGACATTATGTCATATTTGCTTTTCTGCCTCTGTTTTATATTTGTTCCAATACATACAAAGGGAATAAACATGTGTATAGCAAAACATGTGTTAATGCAATACCTTTTTTGTGTGAAATACTTGATTTTCAGGAAAAATATCAAGGGTGCCAACAATTTCGGCCATGACTGTATATATTAAAAACATGACTTATTATTACCAATAATAATAATATTCGTAATAGTAATATATATATACTTACCCCGTTCACAATAAATGACTGATAGTGTTTATTCTCTTTCAGGGCTCCTGCATAAAGCTGTATATTAGAGACGTACGGAGTAAAAGATCTACCCCAGGAGCTGCTGTGTATTTTTATTATTTTTTTTTTATTATAGACCTGCATTACAGAATATTCTGCACGTGGCTACAAATAGGTAAACAGTACATGTGTTTGCACATGGATAGGTATGGATGTACTTTTATGATTGCAAAATTTTGAGTTTGTGGAAATACATCTATACGTATGCATGTGTAAACTCTGGTACCAGCGTGTTCCTACGTATAGCCACGTACAAAACTATACTGTATAGGCAAAAATTGAGCAGCGACTGTGGCTCCCGGGTGCCATAAATACAGGCGCATTTTACTCTGTATGTCCATATGCCCTACTATACAGCGTGGCTAAGTGTCCTTAGCATCATGTGATAAATAGAGAAAATACTTACGCTTTAATTCTTCTTCTGTGGTAGTGCTGATATGTTGTTTGTGGCTAATGTGGTGGAAAATGAATCTATTAACCACTTGTCTACTGGGTACTTTTACCCCCTTCCTGCCCAAGACAATTTTCAGCTTTCAGCACAGTCTCATTTTGAATAACAATTGTGCAGTCATGCAACACTGTACCTATAAGATGTTTTTATCATCTTTTTCACACAAATAGAGCTTCCTTTTGGTAGTATTTATTCACCACTGGGTTTTTTTTATTTTTTTTGCGATATAAATGAAGGAAGTGAAAATTTTGAAAGAAAAAAAAAAAAAACGTTCTCTTTGTTTCCATTATAAAATTTTGCAAACAGGTAATTTTTCTCCTTTACTGATGTGCAATGATGAGGCAGCACTGACAGGCACTGAAGAGGTGGCACTGATGAGGCAGCACTGGTGGGCACTGATAGGCGGCACTGATGGGAACCGATAGGCAGCACTGATGGGCATTGATGAGAAGGCACTGATGGGAACGGATAGGCAGCAATGATGGGCATTGATGGGAACGGATAGGCAGCAATGATGGGCATTGATGGGAACGGATAGGCAGCAATGATGGGCATTGATGGGAACGGATAGGCAGCAATGATGGGCATTGATGGGAACGGATAGGCAGCAATGATGGGCACTGATGGGAACGGATAGGCAGCAATGATGGGATCGGATAGGCAGCAATGGTGGGCACTGATAGGCACAGATTGGCAGCACTGCTGGGCACTTTTAAAGTTGCACTGATAATCAGTGCCCTGAATAATCAGTGCAGATGTCTCCTTTGATAGTGGCTGGTTATCCGCAATATTTCCCTCATGCTGTCACAGCGTGAGCAAAATACTGCCGATAACCGGCAAGTGTATTTACATGGTGGCCAGCTGTGGTTGGACACAGCTGATCACATGGTAAAAAGCCGCTGTGATTGGCTTTTATCAGGTCAAAAAGGACAAAGCAATCACAGACCGCACCAGGTGCATGCTGCTGGGGGTGCTTTCTGGGCTGAACTGGACGACCATGCTGTAGCCAGTATAGCATGGTAGGGAAATTGTTAATCCATAGGACAGCACAGTGACCAAGTGTCTGGCACTTCTGCCTTGCAGCACTGGGGTCCTTGGTTTGAATACCAGACAGGACACTGTCTACATGATCTTTGCATGTTCTCTTTATTCTCATATGGGTTTACTCCCAAACTTCAAAGACATGCTGGCAGGTTGAAACACTGTTCAGTGCGCTCAAGATTGCTGTCCCAACTGTCTATTCCAACTCCAATCTGGTAAGCGATTTAAGTCCCCAGGGAGAAAAGGCTATAGAAATACAAAATTAATAAGAATAAATAACCTGTCATCTGACAAGTAACTTTCTCCAGGTAGGAACAAGAAAAAAAAAAAAAAAAAAAAAGGGAGGTTATGATTGTCAAACTAAATTTAATTGCAGGCCGCATCAGCATTATGGTTGCCCTCAAAGGGCTGGTTATAAGTGTAAGACCCGTAAGACTAGATGTCAAGAGCACCCCCCCCCCCCCTTCTTCAAATCAAAATCAGAAGGAGGACCAGAGGAAGGCTAGATCCAGTTGCCAGAGTCTGCTGAATGGTGAGAGCAGGGGAAGCAGAAACAAGGAAATGCTGTAGCTGCACAGAATCTGCAGGAGGAGTTCTGTCCTCTCTGCTGCAGACTGCTGAAATGGGAGGGTAGAGAAGTCTCTCTGAAACTGCACGGAGAAGCCCAGGATCCGGCAGGGGTGTTCTGTCCTCCTTTCTGCTGCCGACTACTGAGACAAGGTGGGAGCAGAAAGGAGAGGTTCGAGGGCCACATGAAATGGCCCATGGGCTTTGTGTTTGACGCATGTGATTTAGGAGGTCAGCCTTCTTGGAATCTGTAAGGCCAAATATCCTAACGCCTGACCAGCAACAGGACAATTTTATACTCTGGAACTTACAACACAACAGCAGCTCTTCATTTAAAACAGTCTGTATTTCCAAAGTGATGACCCAAGTATGTAGATTTCAAAACAAGAATAAAAATCAGGCGGGAAGGTTTTAGCATAAAATGTTCTCCTGTTCTTATTGGTCTCCTTCGATATCAGTTATGGTGATTCAAGTCTATCTCCCCAAATGTGCCTATTACATCAGTTACTTGTAACTGACCCTTCTGAAAAAGTCATAGGAAGTGACGAAACGCGTCAGACGTATCGACACTGACCGGAAGTGCGATCGTGGCCATCTTGGAAGTGGGAACATGTGGCCAATGTTTCCCTAACTTGTCTACACCTGTATCCCTATGAGGAGGAGCTGCTTCACCCAAATTTTAATGTGAGTTGCCAAATAAAGGAGGATATTTTTGTATCTACTATTTGTAATTGTGGATTTTCTTATGAGGGAAATGGAGGAAAAACCCTAATATTGGATGAAACCCTAATGATGAGAAGTTAACCCAGAGTGGTGCTATGCCCTGTCATTTCATATATAGGGTAATTATCCATCAATACACGAGTTGGAGAGTGCTGGTTTGGGTTTAAGGTGATCACTGATGAATACAGAGTGCGGTGATACACACTTGCAGTGACAATTTTGAGTTGTTTTTCACATATTGTGTAAGTGACACTTTGTGTGAGTGTCTTTCACTTATATATATATTTTAGGTACACAAAAGGAATATTTGCATGTGTATAGATACTCCCTTATAGAGTAAACACACATATATAGATCTTTTTTTTTTTTTGCATGTTGCACAGTGAGTGGCACGTGTGTACTTACTATTTAAAAGGTATGACACTATGTCGAGCTTTTTCTTTTTGAGGTGTATTGTCATCAGGATTTGCGGGTGATGAGAAGGAGATTTGTTGGTGAAAGAAGAAAGACTGTGTCGAATAATTGTCTACACTTGCGGGGACTATTTTTGATATTTTGGACACTTTTTGGTGTTGTTTTGTTTGTTCACATATTTTATGTATTTTTATTGTTAAAGAGAAAAGTTTTATAATTTTTACTTGTAACTATAAACATTTTGTACATGGGTCAACAGCAGGTTTGGGTTGGCTTTAACACTAACACCCAGCACTGCATCATCAAATTCAACAAATTTTGGTGTCAAATATTAAAATGTGCCCGGTTTAAAAGTCAAGCCTGCCTGGCAACCCTACTCTAGTCCTGTACATTACTTATATTAGAGATCACATGAGTTCACTGTGTTAGAAACCACTTAACAGAAGATAAAAGGCGTTCTTGTCAAGCAGTCCATAATCATAATAAAAATTCACTAACCATTGTGCGTCCGCCGATGAGCATCATATGCATCTTCCTTCGAGAACTGTGCTCCACACTGCTCACATACAAATGCTTTGGCTCCAGCTGTAATGGAAAAATAGAACTTGGTGAACACTCACAAAACTAAACACAAATAGCTTGGTAATCAGCCAAGGGGTAAAATACAACCTACACATTGTCCTTAGAATGTGCTTAAAAGTCAATGATCAAATACCACAGTAGACCTCAATTATAAAAACAGAAAAAAAAAGGAAAGTGCTGTGTGGCATATAGTAACTAATTTCAATATTTTTCCCTGTATATTAGTGCAAAGAAAAACAAATGACTGGCTTGCCAGTAAAGAAATCTCACCATAAGGAGCTCTAATTTATTCTATACTCCAGGACATAAAGTTCATGTAGCGCTTGGTCACATTTTTGCTAGGTGCAAAAGATCCAGGAGTTATCATGGGTGACAGCGCACCTCTGACCCCACCGTTGCCCAACCACGCTGCTCTGTAGCAGATAAATAATTAGTTGTAAATGAGAGAGTTGGCTTCCGGCAGCAGGCACACGCTTCTGAGCAGCACCGACAACACTCATGCATGGGAGTGGGAGCGTCAGCAGATACATTTTTATTGCTCATTAAACTTCTTTTTTTAACTTACCCTTTTGAACATACCACATCTCAGCCCAAACCCCCGCACCATCGAAAAGAAGAAAAGAAAAGGCTCTACTGAACCTTACAATAACTGACCTAAATTACAGTACCAAACGGCATTTATCATGCCAGCCTCATTGGTGGGCGTTTGGCTCCATCCAAGTTATTTATATGCATGTACACCAAATGTATTTTGTAGTTTGACAAAAAAAAAAAAAAAATGTCCAACCTGGTACACGGCCGAATGAGAGCAATTCTGTTATCTTTAGGACTTTACTAAATCAGATGGCATACTTGGCAGTTATTGCAGAATTGTTTTTGAATGGGCACAATAGGAGCTCTAGCCTTGCAAAGTTCACAGATTACCTGCTTTGTTTTAGATTAGTGAACCACTAGGTAGCAAGGCAAGGATCAGGATGACAACCCCCAGAGCATGCACTTTTAAAAAACAAGCCAGCAATGGCACCTGCCTAGTCATATCCTCAAGGGTTGACGTTAAATAGCACCCATCAGCTCCAATCAGGGTGTAACGAAAATAGGTCTCAATGGAAGTGAAGGCTGCAGCTTCAAACAAACTTTTGGCAACACTACAGCCAGCACATGGATTGAGATCTGGATTTTTCACTCCCAGACGAGAACTGAAGTCTACTTCAATGGTTTAAAACAAGCTCTGAGATTTGCTAAAAGGCATTCTAAAAGTTTGCTGAATAGGATGCTTTTTAAACGAGAGAGTTTCAACTAGGACCATGCTGAAAATAATAAACCCTAATATTAGAAAAAAATATAATTCTGCCCAGCTAAATGAGCTGCAGGCAGTGGTGACATTTTACAATACTCATCTAATTAGGTCTTCTATTTAACATTAGGTTCTTACATAGTAGTGTGTTACCTAAACTGCAAAGTTGTGACCCGCAACAGTATATTATTTTTGGGTGCCAAAAACCAGGATGGGGTATTCCGATACCCAAAGTAGACTTACAATTCTACTCTGATCACCATATGGTCCCCCTATGAACCTAACCCTTAGAACTGCCCCCTTAACATCTATCTTACACCTGATTTGCAACCTTGCTAACCTATCTCTGCACATTAATCCTAACCTAATCCTAAAACGCAAAGAGGAACAAAGGCTGAGGGGTACACTGGATCATAATTTGGCAACACAAATATGACAGATTTATTGGAACTATGACTAAGCGCTAGTGGAGCGTGAAACACGTTAGCTGGAGTCCTTTATCCCGGGTCTTATTTGTGGAATATGCTATATGAAGAAAATAAAGGTGATTTTACCGGATGTGCGACCATCGGATGTTTGTTTGTATAATGGCAGATTTATACACACACCTCATTAGTTAAACTATATACATCAGCTTTTTTGCACCTTCTGTTTTATTAGTATCAATGGGCAAAAATTGTTTACCCTCCCTAGAAGTCTGATTATGTCCATATTTCTGTGCTGAAAGCGGTACATTTTTTTGCATGGAAATATGTATTTTTTTTTTATTGTAGGCCTGTAATTTTTAGGAATAACAATCTGTCCGAACAAGAGTCTAGTAAACATCCCTGGTATGTTAAAATTTGAAACACAAAATCATACATTATAATTTAATAATCATAAAAAATAATAAATTTAATTCAATAATATAATCAAATCAAAAACACTGAAATTTGAAATAGAGCGCCAAGTTCACACATCACTGAGCAAAGTCGCAAAATTGTTTTCAGTGTCTGATGACCAATTTCCCCCACGAATCATAATCAATTCTGCAAGTGGTTCTGATTTACTATCGCTGTTCTCTAGCCGGTCTAAAACCGATTTTGACCTAAAGGGACGCTTTTTGGACGCCATGGATGTTTCTCAGTTTCCAGCCAGAAAGAACAGTAAAAATGCAGGCAGGGCGCAGGACAAAGCACTCGGGACAAAATGTATGTGAAATGGTTTGATACAGTAATGTTACTATGTGATTTTAGTGAATTTAGTGAATGTCGCTTTTTGTCATTTTCAAATTTCCCGCCAGTTCCGTCCCCGTACGTCCCGACGTTGCAGGGGATGGAACCCAGAAGACAGATGCCGGCATCCGCCGGAGGACATTACAGGGGACACCGCGGGAGCGCAGGACAAGGTAAGAGAAGAACAGATTCCGGAGCACGGTGCATGGTAAGCCCGAGTGTAGCTCGGGGTTACCGCTTGTGGTGCTGAAACTTTACCCCGAGCTACACTCGGGAATACCGCCAGGGAGGTTACACAAACAGCACCAGATAAGTGCAACATGAAAGGAAACCTTTATTGAAACCACCATGGAATGCAAAAACGGGAAGTGAAGACAGGAAGGGTGGGCTGGTAACCATGGTTTTGGAGCTCATGTGGCATCCTGGTTCCGTGTTCCAGGGTGGTTTCACAGACTCCGGGATTGGCTACATCACTGCTTCCTGATGATACTACTGCTGGCTGTGATGACAGACTCTCTGGGTGGATAGATTCCTACTTGTGATGCATGACAAGCGCATTGCTTACTGTGGCATGTGAATTTGCATTTGGCTTTATTAATAAAGGTGTCCTTTTATGCTGCACATAGCGCGCCCCCCAAATCCTGCATTTGTTGTTTTGTAGAGATCATTCCAATGTTAGGTGGAGCTGCCTATAGAAGTGCACCGTCTACTGAATAGACTCTTCCGAACTCTCCATGAGTCTGATCTGACTCCTAGTGTTCCGTTCCTTGCGGACCAACTCCCTCTACCCACACAAATGGATTAACATATGGTTTTAGATCTAATTTTTAGGAAGCCTATCCTCTTGTATATAACATTTCTATTGTGCGCCATATACTTTTGTTGTAAAAAATTATTTAACAATTCTTACAAATCACCTGCCTTTAAAAAAAAAAAAAACAAAAGAACAAAAACTATTTTATAATATAATACTACTCATTTACAAAAAAAGTTTTAATATGTAGATCATAAAAATTCCTGTGGGTTTCAAAAATAAACATGCTGGCAATTTGCTAACAAGATCTGCATGTTCGGTCTGACTAGGAAGAACATTGTGTTCCAAAACAGTGTCCCGAAAATTTAAATAAATAAAAAATTAAAGCAAAAAAAAAAAAAACCAAAAAAAAAAAAAACCAAAACACCACACATACATAACACACAAAACCAGTGGAGAGAGAACAATGAGTACAGACAGTGCTTGCTTTATGGCAGGCTCTTTGTACAGTCTTATTTACAGTACTCCTTATCAGTACAGGAACAGCCCCTGCCTGCCAAATTCAAATAGCTAGTACAGAGTGTTCCCTGCGCCTCTTTTTTTATATCATTGTCAACAAAACAAGAAGGGAAAAAAAACCTCCACTAGAGCAGAGAATGAGTGGAGACAGAAATAGTATCAAGGTTATTCTTTTTTAAAGTTCCTTTTTTTTCTTTTTTTAATGGCAAGCTGCAGAAAGGGACAACATACTTGTTTGGAAGAGCTTAACTAATCTAATGGGAATAAAACCGGCTTCTCAGTTCTCACCGATTTTCTAATGCCCGTGTTATTTTACTTCCAGCCTTATGTATGGGCACCTAAAGGGAATGCTTGATGCCCATTCCCGTTGTGTGCCAAGAGCATCCTCTCGATCAGTATGTAAGTTTCTAAGCTTGCAAGCAATTCTTACCACTTGAAAAGGCCCTCAAACTTAGCACTATCCCCCACGACGAGTGCACTTCACCACTGCTTGTGAAGGCTGCCGATGTTAACAGGAATGGAAGAGTTTGAGCCACGCACCAAAAATACCTGGCTTACGACCATTTATTGGAAAGGATGGTCCAGCAATAAGCTGGCTTCTCATCCATTAAAGGTGCCTAAGAGTGGGCGTTTTAGTCAATTAGCCCCATGCAGGATGGAATGCATCAGAAGAATGCAACAGTTTGGTGCTGGATGGCCTGTCTCAAAAGATAAAGAAGAGTTTCTTGAGGTTCATTCATTCACCCTTCAAGTGAAGACTGTACTTAAAAGGTTCTATGTAGGCCAATAGTCAAAAACATAGGCTGTAGGTATGGCCTTCATTCATATAAATTGCTCCTCCCCCATGCTTAGTTTCAAAAGACCACTAAAAGCACACCTTAACATTTGTTTTTTTCCCCCCCAAATTTGAGATGCATACTACTATTCAGTGCTCCAAGCATTAGTTGTATGGGATCACTCATACCCATCACGGGTGAATATAATGTGGTAATTTCTAGGAGAATAGCCAAAAAAGAAGCAACACATGCAGAATGTTGTTTCTGAACAAACACATCCACTCTTAAAAGAGAATGGGCTATAAGAGCAACAGGTTCCAATGTTCTAAGCTAAGAACAGAAAAAGAAAGCTACAGCAGGCACACGTTGACCAAAACTGGACAACTGAAGACCTGAATCTCAACTTTGTCTTCAGCAAGTACACTGTAGCATCCACATGTGGCTGGTGTGGGGCCTATGCAATTTTTTAACTCTTAGAGTTGAGCTTTGAAAACAAGCCATCACTGACTTCTGCAGCTATCGGCACTGCAGAGCAAATTATCCTTAATATTCACAGCACAACCACTGAAGTTGTTATTCAAGTTATTTTCTCAGCAGCTCCGCTCACCCTATTTCCTCTTGCAATGGCAGACTTCTAACCTTGTAATGTACACAGATCAGAAACTCTAGGAGGTAGATACGAGCTGCTAAGAACTTGTTAGGACTTCAGTGCTTCTGCTGAGATATTTGAGAATGAATTACTCCACAGTTACTTAAGCTATAGAGGCCATTGTAAAGCCCATTTACAGCTGGTTACTTGTAAGTCCGTAACTGTCTATTACAATTTGTTACAGAAAAATTTGGTCGGGGTTAATTGGACTGCTTCTTTAATGAGAAAAAAAAGAGTCATTTAGGACAGCACCCTCTAGGAGTGGCAGGGGGCATCATTACCATGCCTCCTAAAAGTTCCCTCAGCTACTATTTTGCACACGAACCAGGAAAATAGATGAGCATTTTGAAGTGGAGAATGTGGATGTTGACAAAGGTTGAAAACAAAATCATTAAAGGGCAAGTAAATATGTTTAATATATTTAGCAGAATTTAACAGAACTTTTTAAACATGATTGACATCAAATCAACCAATATATAGGTGTTTCTAATGCGGTCTCTTACTCCTTATGTTCTATGCAACTGCTAAACAAAAGCAACGTCGTCTCCCTAAGTGTCATCCTGTCTGGCTGTGAACAAGTTAAGTATTTTGGCTGTATTTATTTAGCACATTGCAGGCTGAATTGAAGTGTCCTGCCAAGCATTAGCTATTTAGGAGTGAGCCTTACGATGCACTGTGTCACTCGAGACTCTAAATTTACTAACAAGGAGATTTATTGCTGGGACAGGAGCCAGTGACCTGGTACAAACTGTCCCCAACAGTCACACCGCGCCAGCTAGTTAGATGCAGAGGGGGGTCATAATGGGTATGCTGGGGCAGGCAATGTGTTTTCTTTCTGTGAGCAGAATATCAGCAAGGTGACATCAGTCACTGGCAAAGCCATTGTCTGGTGACATCAGCAAACATCCTGAAATACTTCTTCTGCTATCCCAGTGAAGCATACGAACACATCTGATGTAAAGCCCTTTACTGCAAGCAATAGTCCCCCTAACTACACCCGCCAACACATCAGAGATTAGACATGCATGCTGAAATATCTTCCTTCGATTAGCTGATCCCTCTGAATTCTACAATTCAAACTGTTGCTTTCAAACAATTATTCAGTCATCACCATGTAAAAACGTTACAGCTTACAAACTGTAAAGAGAAATCCCATTGTTATTCTAGAGGTTTCTCTTGCACATATACATTTGATAGTTTTTGAGGAGACTTGTATTGCATAAAATACTAAAACTTCCCCATAATGCGAATAGGATGTTACTACTGGATTGCATAAAGGTGCAGGATCTGATGGTCATCCTGATTAGGTGGAAACTAAAAAAACTGAGTGACGGCAGAATATAAAACCCCAAATGGTCCATGGAATCGTGAGTGTGTGTGTGTGTATTTTACACACACACCTCGGTTTACAAATTTAGTTCATTTTGCGGGACTTTTCGTGTTGCGAAAAATTCGTAAACCGAAAAGCAATTTCCCATGGGAATGCACTGAAAACCAATAAATCCGTTCCCGAGGTCAGAAAAAAAAAAAAGAAAAAAAAAAAAAAGTTTGTTCAAAACTTTTTATAAAGTGCACTTTAAAGGCATAAATACTGTACAGGGACATGATTAAAAATTAATCCGTAAATGCATTGAAAACCAATGAATCCGTTCGTATTGCGAAAAAAAATTTGTAAATGCAATGAAAACCAATTAATCCGTTCGAGGTCAGAAAAAAAAAAGTAAAAGAAAAAAAAAAAAAAAAAAGTCTTCTGTTCAAAACTTTTTATAAAGTGCACTTTAAAAGCATAGTACTGTACAGGGACATGATTAAAAAAAAAAATTGTAAATGCATTGAAAACCAATTAATCTGTTCGTATTGCGAAAAAAATTCATAAACCGAGCCATTATTGTCAATGGATTTTCATTCGTAAATTCGTAATTTTCTCTTCGTAGTACAAGGTAATGTCCCCATGTTCTTGATCTTAGCTTCATATTGAAAATACTGCCTTCCTGAACCTTATTCAGCCATTTGCTGTATTTAAAGGTTTCAGCCATATTTCCCCTTTACGTCATTCCTCCTGATTGTACATATTAGGTTCCTAAAGTCTCCCCTGAGTTGTTTTAGTACTCAGACCTTTTGTCATTTTTGTTGCCCGTCTCTGAACTTTTTCAATCTGATCAATAGCTTTTTGTCAATTATGTCTTCAGAACTGGATGAAGTGTTCTAAAAATGGTGTCTACTGGAAGACATTTAGGGGTTGATTTACGAAAACTGAAGAGTACAAAATCAGCTTCTAACTTCAGCTTGTTCAATTAAAAAGTGTTACTAAACCCAGGACCCTGCATTCATTATATCTGGTCTCCTACAGAACATGAAAATGCAGGTATTTTAGTAAATATAAAAACTGCTAAATAACTTCTCAGCAGTATATAGCAGTCTTGTGACTATCGGTGTCCGACTGAGCACTGGTTAAAGCTTGTAGGAGGAGTTTTCATGCTCTCACTGCCCTATACTGAGCATGTGCAGCATGTCCCCAAGGCTCTGTTCTATCAGCAGATGGATAGGGACCGTAGAAGGGGAGGATCAGAGAAGACAGGATCAAACAGCCTTTTTACACAATGCAAAGGATTAACCCCTTAGGTTCAACAGTGCATATAACAAGCATGCTTTACTGCATATACAGGCTGATTTTACGGTTTTGGGTTTAGTAAGACATCCAGCATTGACAAAAAAAAAAAACCTTGAAGCTGACTGGTTTCTATGCAGAGCTGCACCAGATTTTGCACTCTCCTGTTTTAGGAAATCAACCCCTGACTTTGCTAAAGCACTGCAAGGTAAAATATACTATATATTTGGCCTTCTACAGAAAATATGCATTTTCATCAACTTTTTTGCAATTCAGTGCTGCTGATCTCCAACCACTTCATGTCTATATGCACTCACCCCCCCCCCCTTCCCTACACTGACTGCACATCATTGCTCAGGGCAGGCCCTTTAATGGTGACAGTGGTATACCATGCCCACTACTGGAGCATTCGATGGCTTCTAGTTACCATTGGCAACCATGACAATGCAGGAGAGCAATTTAGAGTGCCTTGTCATCCCATGTTCCCTGTACCTTCTAAATCCTACATTGAGAAAAATAAACAGATGTGAGTTTATATTTTGGTTTCAACAAGAATACCTTTCCAGGTCATCAACCACTGCCCATGGGTGAATTTAAGATCTAGTGATAAAATCTGAAACCGCATCTTAGAACAACGGATTGGTGGATTTTGGCCAGAAGTCACCTTTCAGTCCATACTGAAGATGGAAATATACTTTTAGAGAAACAATCGATCTCAGAAACATATACATCATTTAACTGAATATTCCAACTGGAGTTACAGAACAGAGTTTGAATCACTTGGTAGCACAGATTTCAATATGCTGTAAATGAAGCATATTGTCAGGTTACTAAGTGGATAGAAATCTTATGAAACTTTGCTATCTACATGACTAACCAACAGATAAAATAAAACTCACAAAATATCCAATACCCATTTTATTAACGTATTAAACGTTAAAAAATAGAGAAACTGAATGGTCATTATCAACCGATTCAGCACTCTTTGTCCTTATTTCCCGAAATTAACCCAAGCAGCTTCGCAATGAGTTCTGCACCAAGCTGAGCTTAGTATTCACAATAGCAGAATCAGCCAAAAAAACTTCTAAACTTGGCTGGTTGAGGCGTCATTTTTGTACAATGTGCAAAGGTTATCCAACACAATCATTTTCTACTATATAGAGTTCTTGAAAACTGCTAAAGTCAGATTATAACTTAATATCCGAGTACCTGGGAATCCCCTAGAAATTCACCAAAAACTGAGCACAAGTTGTAGGGAACAAGTGATGGGCAATTAAATACTGAGCTGAACTTCTATTGTCTTAAAAAGGTGAAATCCACCTTTTCAAAATAATAAATGCACCCATATCAAAACGTGTAGTTTGTTTTGCATTTCAGCTTGCAAACCATGATCAGTAAAAATTGAGGGTGCAGTGCTCTGGTTCTGACAGACACTTCCTGCCGCTCAGGTTTTTACGGAGTCATAGACCTTCCTGGACAGAGCTGGAGGAATCATCAATGGGCTGCAAGTGCAGTGACATCACTTGTGCTCCATTGGGAACTACAGTCGCTTTTCCAGGGGGCACTTTTCGGGTTTTTGTTTTTTTTTAAATTCTCAGATTACTATTCAGGGGAAGAGCCATACGGAGCTGCACCATTCAAATTTGGATTTAACCCCCTTTGGATTTTCCATGAATTATGTTATACAAGATCCCACCCAACTAGCTGGAAACGGAACAGATTTTGGAAATTTCTTTGAACTACACAGTTGTAGAGGGAAATAAATTTTATATATATATATATATATATTTTTTTTTTTATTACAGATACTTATGTAGCTCCGTCAATTGACACAGCGCTTTACATATATATATTGTACATTCACATCAGTCCCTAAACCTCAGGGGGCGTACAATCTACGGGGAGGGGGGGGGAGGGGAGAAGAGGGGAGGGAGGGGGGAAGAGGGGAGGGAGGGGGGGGAAGAGGGAGGAGGGGGGGGAAGAGGGAGGAGAGGGGGGAAGAGGGGAGGGGGGGAAGAGGGGGGAAGAGGGGGGAAGAGGGGGGAAGAGGGGAGGGGGGGAGAGGGGGAGAGGGGGGAAGAGGGGAGGGGGGGAGAGGGGGGAAGAGGGCAGGGGGGAGAGGGGGGAAGAGGGGGGGGAGAGGGGGGAAGAGGGGGGGGAGAGGGGGGAAGAGGGGGGGGGAGAGGGGGGAAGAGGGGGGGAAGAGGGGGGGAAGAGGGGGGGGAGAGGGGGGAAGAGGGGGGGGAGAGGGGGGAAGAAAAAAAAAAAAAAATTAAGAAATACCTTTTTCCCCCCTTTTTCAAACTGATCACATACCCTCTGATCTCAGATGCAGAGAGAAGTGAGGGTGGAGAAACAGTTTCCATCACAGCTAGTGAACTGACCATGCTGTATCCTTATGCCTGGTGTGGTCAGTTTTTAATAGGAAAGCAGAGGGCCTGGCAGGAATACCAGGGATTGCACACAAAGGAAGGAATACAAAGAACAGGATACTTGTACACAGTACAGCAGGCATATATCAGGAATATGAAATGTTGGGTTAACAATTTCTTATATATTATTACAATTACTTGAAGTTAGAAGCTGATTGGCTACCAGCGGACTGATCATTTGGAAACTCAGGCGCTGCCTCAGGGCCCGGGGTCAGTAGGGGGCCCCATGAGATGCCCCTGGTACCTTTTTCATAGGCTTTTTTGACTTTGGGCAAGGACACAGGGGCCCCATGATCCCCTATTGCCTGGGGGCCCCATGAGTTGTCAGTCCGCCCCTGTTGGCTACTATGCAGAGCTGCACCAGATTTTGCACTCTCCAGGTGTAATAAATCAACCCCAATGTCTGTAATAAACATGCCCATTTCTTGTATGTTCAAATGCAATTTCAATATTTTTGACACCATCTTGTATGTATTTTGTTTTGTGGTTGTTTCATTTCTTTTTTCTTAGAGAAAAATCGTTGCGGTTTATGGTACAATCTTTTGTTTGAAAGACGGTTTGTCTTAGGAAATCTGACATGAGCCAGCAGTGCTATGTCTGTAGGTAACCTGATGTAACTGGAGGGGAAGAAAAATAGTGGCGGACACTTTAATCAGGACTAGCACCGGTGATCAATAACCGTCATAATACTGCACTAAAGATAAGACAATCCCCAGAAATAAAGACGTCACATTCTATGACATATACTGCATGTGGAAGGATCAGGCAGTCATCACTTTATACTTCACACGTTATAGCTGAAAAAAATGTAAAAACCATTGTCCATCTCGGTCTGGATTTAGTTTTGGAATTCTTGATTTAGTAAATCGCACCTACATTCAAGTCTACAAGCTTTAATAAATATGTCTCCCTTGTGCGACTGTCTACAAGAAAAGCTGTCAAACACGCACACATAGAGAAATCCATAATGGCCCCCGGCTTCTTTCCAATCTATTTTCTGCTCAGCTGGCTTTAAATGAAGTTATTATGACTCATTAAAAGAGCCGCAAGCCTGTGGAAGTCAGCCAATTACAATTTTAAATTTATCTTGTTCTTTGGGGTTTCAGACTGAGCTGGTTTACCCCTCCCTGGATGCTGGCTGCACACCCCAAATAAAACCTGTCCCATTTTTTTGGGGGGGTGTAAAGCAGGCTTGTTAACTCCGTGTCTGCCAGGACAAAAGCCATGCATTAATATCGCATCAGAGATGCTATAGTGTGTGAAGAAAAACTAAGTGATAACTGCAATTAAGTGCACAGCTGTATGAAATAATAAAGGCCTGCATTTTTTTTTCTTTAAACCCTGCAATTATACCGATTCTAAAAACGATGCCGTCTTTCCCCATATAAAAAGTTAATACATGTTTTGTCCTACACAATAAGTCCTCGGCAAATTATTCTAACTCTTTTCTCAAAAAATACCTTCCATTGATATTCGCCTCCTTCAAATTCCTTTTTTGCGGCTGTGATGTCACTTCCTGTTAGAGGGTGGCTACATTTGATCTCTATGGTCCCACTCTATGTAGGAATGTAGCCACCCTTTCTAGCTCACTCCCAAAATGGACTATGGGATGTGTAATGTGCATAGAACGCAACAAATGTGTGCTACTTGCTCCAAATAAAGGGAAAATCAGAACTCATGGAGAACATTCCAAGGAGGCAGTTAATGGTCCTGTATCCTTTTTTTTGTCAAATTTATTTCTTATTGTGCTTAAGTAGTGAATGTGAATGGATTATTTTTTGGAAAATAAGGATATTGTTTGGTGTCATTTTAAAATTAAAAAAAAAAAAAAAGGCGTTCATTTTATTAATAATTTAGGACTCAACATGTGTATAGATTGGGGGTCGGCAAGTCATCGATTAAAAGGCAGCCGATGGGATAGATCATGAACTGGCCCAGCTTTGCTGGTCCTTCCCCACAGCCTCCGTTGCGCTCCTGACTGTAGAGCATAGTATTGGATGGAGGGCAGGAGCAGAAGCTGCAACCAATCCTTCCACCACCCAGTGCTTTGCTGCCTCCCGCTCTCAAGTACACCTGTGTAAGGTAGGAGAACGCCACCTACACATTGGTGTGCGTGGAGGTTATGATGTGAAGGGGGCAAAGGGACTGCTTTAGGAGGGGCACAGGACACCACAGTGTGGGGAGGGGTGAGGTGATGTGAAGGAGGCTCTGACCTCCTTCACATCACATCACCTCACCCCATACTGTGGGGAGATGATGTGAAGAGGGTCAGAGGACACTGCTGTGACACACCATGTGTTCTTCATTTTGTCTTTATTAGGGGCTTGATGGTTTTCTTTTGTTTTTTTTTTCCCCCCATGGGATCTTTGATTTCGTCCATCTTGTCCAGGTAGAGTTCAACCTCTGAAAGGTTGACTACTGATGGTTTAGCTGATCCATTGAGGCTGTTTTCTAGGAGTTTATTACAGCCTCTCCTGTAATATGTACTGTACAGTAGTACAAGGGGAAGGTATGGACAACCCAACACTAGTTGCTTAAACACTGGTGGCACTTTGCATTGTACAAGGTGTATACCTTAATGAATAAAAGTAGCCCATTGGTTGAAAATGCAGCCAGTAGGCTTCCAACGTGACAAGTCTATAATTTAATTAGATTAAGTCTTCAACAGTCCATAATTAATAACTGAACAGTCAATAGTTACAAGTATCAGATGAGGGATGTCTGAAAAAAAAAATCAATGAACCCCAGCCAAAATGAACAAACTCTTATTAAAAAAGGGCCAATCCACCTAGAACTGATATTTTAACTTCAAGGGATGCCAACAGGGATAATGAAAGTTAAATTTTTTTTATTGGTAAAAGGACGATGAATTTCCATAATCTACCCAGCAGCTATGGTCATTAAGAATGGGCTGCCATACTTTCCTCCAAAGTTTACACTTGTATTCCAAGTTTAGATAATGCAGTGGTGGGAGAAAGACTGCTATGAGTTTGCAATAGCTGAAGCAGTACACCAATGGGATTTTTGGTTTATCTTGAAGCCCCAACTTACTTTATGATCACTTTAAGATGCATGCATGAAACATTAGCATTATGTATGTAGTATCTTCCATCATGTCTTTCTGAAAGCAAGACTATATTCAATGATTAAATGTGAATAAAAATAGTCCCAGCAAAGGTGACTTGGAGTAAAAGTGCACACTAACCAGATGTGCACATTAAAAGTGCAATGTAGAGATCATAAGGCTCATGGGGTAATGGATCATCCATGTGACTCCAACTACAAGCGACAGGCAGAGAAGGAGCGACCTTTTTCCAGATACGTTTTTTTGCCCAGTGGAGGAGTTGTTTTCTTCAAGCGGATCATCGTTCTGTTCTCGGTTATCAAGGAGTCTCTCTTCCTGCCCAGCACTGCACCACCCGGGGATCCTCTCTGACCAAGAGAACACCATTTCTACTCTGATGATTACCCCATGAGCCTTATGATCTCTACATTGCACTTTTAATGTGCACATCTGGTTAGTGTGCACTTTTACTCCAAGTCACCTTTGCTGGGACTATTTTTATTCACATTTAATCATTGTGTTTTTCATATATGTATGATAACTTTAGTGCTGCACTTTTAAATATATTTTCTTGTGAGGAATTTTTGTTGGTTATCCTGTGTGCCTAGCTGCTTTAATTTCTAAAAAAAACACTCTTATTTCTTTACTTTAAGACTATATTCAGTCTCCAATGACATGAAACACTCACGGTGCACTTGTAGGCCAAAGACCTTATGATTTTAGCCTAGGCTTTAGGTCATGTATATAGTTCCCCATAATTGGTTGGAATTTACAGTACTTACGAATTGGCCGAAATTCAAGCCATGGATGATTCTGCCAACACCAGTCTACCGGGTTGAACAAGAGAAATCTTTACCTGTATTAGATTTAGCAGCTTTTTTTATCCAGATACAATGCTTTGGTAATGCCAACATGTTACCTACTGATGTGTGACATGTGATTTTGAATGAAAGGTACACTTTAAGAGCCATTTCCATTTCCCTACAGTCACTGTAAATGTGTCGCAGCAAGGACAGACATGGCAGATTCAGCTGCTTGGTGATTGTTACAGCAACTGCAGACTTCTCATTTATCGTTGGAATAGACGAGAGCACTGGTACTGATTTTATGCTTCAGCAGAGTACAATAAACTTCGCTGATTTGTAAGCAGAGACTACACAGATTATGTTAAAGTTAAATCTACTTTGTTTTTGCAGGTTTTGGCTCCGCTGTGGTTTTACTTTTATAGCTTTGTTACAGACTGTCCAACTCCTTGAAGTAATAACTTAGTGTTGTATGAAATGCATGCTTTGGGATTATTTATTTAAAAAGATAAATGCAAAAGTGTGTTAAGCGTATTTTGTGTGACTAGTATGCTCTTAAAGTGGACCTAAACTATCGGTAACTTAAAGCTATGTCAACTGTCTTTCTGGGATGCAAAAAGAACAAGAGACCTGGTCATGTAATCCCTGACTGGCTGGTCCTCACTTTCAGCGGAGATCATATAACCAAATGCCTAGGCATTAGGGGTAGGCATAAAGCTGGGCATTGTAATCAGACCCATGAATGAACCTACATTTAGAAAATAAAAGAAAATGGGCGCAAACACCTTCGCATAACCTCAATAAAAACTTTAAATCATAAAAAATAGTAGATGTATATTCACAAACGACAAATGTAAACAGGCATATCATGACCAACAATGGTCCATGGTCTGAAAAGGTGCACGAGCTGTGAAAAGGACACTTGGAAATGGCTGACATGTTTTGAAGAGCGATCTCTTCATCAGAGCCTGTTTTTTTCAATTAAAGTTTTTATTGAGTTAATGCGCAAGGCTTGTGCGCCCCTTTTCTTATTTTCTAGTGCCATATTGGGCTACCACAGCCCTCAGGGGGCTGCACAGCATTGCCGTATTGGTTCGATGCGAAGGTCTATGAAGATTTTTCCACACATGCCATATCTGGTCCTTTGAGTGCAGGAGATTTTTCATTCTTTTCTTCTGATGAACTTACATTTACCTGACCTGCCTATTCTCTATTCAGTGCAAATTGTATTGACAAAATGTAAGCCTACCCTTCACTACTGGCACATGTCCCCTAATAAAGGTCACAGAAATTACGTATCAGTATCTTTCTAGTGAGGATGCTTATTTTCTGCATTTATTTATACCATATACACTACATGTGTTGAACACAAAGCTCATGGGCCAAATCTGGCCCGCCAGGCATTTTCAGTTGTGGCACCTCCCTCGTCTCCGCAGTTGCCAGCAGAGAAGACAGAACTCCTCCAGATTATGTACGTCTCCATTCAACCACAGAGAGGCTCATACCCCCCATCTCAGTACTCAATAGTCGCTAGCAGAGAGAAGAACAGAACTCCTCCTACATATCCTGTGCCTCTCTGTACAGCTATAGCACCCCCTCATCCCAGCATACAGCAGACTCTGGCACCTGACTCCAGCCCTCCACTGGGCTTCCTCTAGACCCTGAACTTTATGCTTCCCAGCTCCTCCCCCAGCTTCTTCCTGACAGCAGCACAAGGTAAGTGGGGAGCATCGTGACGTAAGGTAGGGTGGAGGACTCTTGACTTCTGATGAGCTCTGGACATCCCTTTGAGGGCAACCGTAAAGCAGATGCATGCAGCCATGATGAAATGGAGTTGACAACCCTGGCTAAACAATGGCCAATTATCAGACACATGTCAAAATATTTGGTTCTACTAAACTACGTGCAATTCTATAGTGCTTACAAATGCACCCTTTAGTTATAAGGGATTTTGACACACAAAAATACATACAAAGAGCATAGCACTTTAGTCCATTCCAGTCCCCTTATTAATCTGGTAACCCCTTTTGCTTTCCTGTTTGTAATGCACAGGAGATATTCTGAAACACAGCACATGATTTGTTGACCAAACCTATGATTTAAAAGAAAACCGAAGTAGGGCACATCAACATACCTAAAAAACAATCGCTTTTGCCTAATGAAATGGGAAGGATCAACCAAAGTGATCATGGGATCATTACCAATGACAATGTACAGCAGGGGACAATTACAGTATAAACCAAATCTACAGTATAAGAAAAATATACTATTCAAATTGCATATAGGACTAGTCACCCAAAAATTGTGCGACTCAAACAATAAAAAAAAAAATTGTACTCTTACACTTAAACATCTTCCTGCAATTGTAGAGCACATTAACAGTCCTAAACAAAACAAAAACAATCTGGTCAACTTCTATTTCATAAGCTCAATCAGAACATGTCAATACACTCAGTATTGGGTAACAGGTGAGGACACCAACATTAGATATCTCATATTGGATACTTGTAAATGACAGGTTGAAATGGCGCCAAGATTATCTATGATCTATAAAAAGATCAGCTGCATACCAAATCAAGGATCCATAGTTAGTCTTCTGGCTAGACTGGCTTCCTTTCTTTTGCCTCGAAGTATGTGAAGATATGCATATATGTAAGACACAAGCATGGCTTAGTACTTAAAGCCTGTTACATTCCCTATTCAGGGTACACTGCAGAGTTCTTTTGATTGTCTACCTTCTATCCCACTAATAGCATGGGGAATGTAATTATCAACAGGATAGGAGGTGGGCTATCAAGAACTTGCTGCCTGTTCAGATGGCTGAAGCCCTGAGTTAAAGGCCCTATGAAAGTTCTGTCATTGCTTACACAAGGCTAATAACTTGTCCCCCACCCCATTAACAGTGATCAGGCATGGTGACTGGCCATTCAGAGCCCAAGCATTGCATTGTGGGAAGAAGAGAGAAGGTCATATGCTCCCCTTCCCATACCCCAAACTACCAGGCATTTCCAAGGGCTCTGACAGGAGAACGGAGTAGTGGGGGAGTGCAGTGAAAGTATGAGTGGGGTGTTTTTAAACTGATACTGTGACTTAGCTCCCAATGGTGTACCTGCAAGGAAATCTGTGAGCAAAGACCTGCCAATACCAACTTGTTTTTGAGAGTGTTGACTTCAAGGCCATCATCTGGATCCTAGCTTCTCTGTATAGAAGGCCAATAACCTGAAATCAACATGCAGCCAATAAAAACTGAACTCTTAGCCACAATTGCTCTAGGTCAGTGACTTACTAGGGAAGTGAAACCAGGATCAAGACAGCAGCCCTGGAGCAGACACCCTTTAGATCAGACTTGGCAAAATTCCATAGGTTAGTCTCCATAGGTTCTATTTAAAACCAGGACTCCTCTAAATAAAAAAAACACACAGCTCAGTTAAAGCTATGAAAACCATACTGAAGATTAAAAGGGAAAAAAAAAAAACCCCACTCCACAGGAAACCGCTTTTCACTTGCTTCCTGTAATTGCCAGTGATCTCATTGGGCCTCAAATATGGGATCCAGGATCCCCAATCTCTTCACCGTGCAAGAGCACATGCTTGTGGGATTTGGGATCCTAAGCTTTTCCAGTATTCCACAAGGCGGCAAGAAGACCCAAAGAATTTACCCTCCCTTAGGCATAGGTCCTGAAATCTAGGTCTTAAAAATGATCTTGATGCTTTGCCTCATACCAGAAATTATACCTTTTGCACCTTTCAATGGGCATAGTGCCTGCCGAACGTGTTCCATTCATGTAAATGGGGTCACACTGCAAAGCCCTGCAACCATATGCAAAGCACTGGATTTGGACACGCTAGGGTGGGCTTCAAGGGGTTACAATGCCTCCTCACCGCCTGTCAAATGCACTCTGAAGAGCACATAACCAAAGCTCGAATGTAGTAGATTGTATTTGAACTTACCTCAATTTCTATACAAGGTCCACTTTAATACTGGAACTATTATATGCCATGTCCATCATACAGTTGCAGAGAAAACACAAAATGGTCATATTAAGCTATTCTGATAATTGAGGACTGTACATATGTGCAAAATAAGAGCAACACAGAAGAATCAGGTGACGAGTAACTCAAACAAGTTAAAGAATTTTGCTTCTTTATCAGACTTGGACAGTGCAGAATAATATCTGCTGACAATATTTGATTCATGAGCCAGAACACTGATGGTGTGTTCACGCAGTGAACAAAAAAAATCCTCATGTGTAAAGATCTGTCTGTGTGCCAATAAAAACAGTTGAACGTATGAGCAATTCACTTCATATTAATATAATCATCTAGTTGACCCAGAATAATTGACTATTTCTTCCAGTGTATGGTCACCTAAAGATGATGGATAGATATCTGTACAAGTTGTGAGATCCCAAATGCAGAATACAGTCCTATATTGTCTGAAGAGCGATATACATTGACAAGGTATTATTGATTGGTATATATTGTAAAACTATTCTTGGATTATTGTGCCTGTTATCAGTATGAAAAGTAGCGGCTCTATAGTCACCAGCTGAATGCAAAAGCTTCATCTTGTGCTCCGCATTCAGAAATATTTGGTGGCACTCGTTAAGCCCCGTCTACTAAAGAAAACTTAAAACCGATGGCCATTTATCAAATATGCAGGAGATGTATGCAAAGCTGTATTTGAGAATAAAAAACAAGCAATGGTACTGTACTATTTCAGGACAGACCAGTCCTAACCGCTGGATGTTCTCAGTGCAAGGAGAAGAAACAATGCAGGATTGAACAGTCTGTGTTCTGCTCAAAAAGCACAGTGTGTACTGTACATAGCATAAAAACTCCAAACAGCCTCTAGACACAGGCTGCTTCCATCCGCCATCAAAACACTTTGTCTTGCATACAAAAATAAGACCCAGAGCTGTATGGAATACAAAATAAGCCCATTACAGTACGGGAGGGAGGAGAAGGAGGGGGGGGGAGAAGAGCTGCTACTTAGCAACAACGCAGAGCTTTAAACCTAGCTGCCTGTTGGGCATGCGATAAACATTAGTAGTGGAGATGCTTTTGCCATACCTAGGACTCTGGGTGGGTTAACCCCTTCTTTGCTGCTACCTGTTGAACAGGCTGGCAATGCCAAAAGAGACTTTACACTCTAAAACCTTCTGGATTCATCAAGACAGGTTAAAAAAAATATATATATAAAAAAAAAATGCAGGGTTATTTGTTGGCAAAATATTAGGAGAGAGATATTAACTAAAGAGTAAAATGGTAAAATAATGAGCCCTAAGATTTCGGAAGAAAAAAACTGGCTGTCCATACTCACCAACCAACCCTTGACCACTGATGAGTAGACATCTTCATACTTGTCAGGTACTGCTATTTGATTGCATGGTGCAACCATTACATGGAAATATTTCAATTTGCCCCTACATGAACTCAACATGGACATTAGTTGCTCATAAATCCAACACCTGGATGCACAATTGGTAATGCACCTAAAGTGGAAGTTCAGTCAAAAGCCAACTGGCTATCATGTTCATGGGGGTGAAGCCTTAGTTAGCTTTTGACCGAACATCCATTTTAACTTCTAATCACTTATAAGAATTTTGGCGTATGGAAATTTTCAGCTGCACTAATCTATTTCCCTTGGGAAAGAGGAAAACTGTACTGAGGTCAACTGCTGACTCGATCATAGTAGTTTTTTGGCTATCATGTTCATGGGGGTGAAGCCTTAAACAACTACTATGATCGAGTCAGCAGTTGACCTCAGTACAGTTTTCCTCTCTCCCAAGGGAAATGGATTAGTGCAGCTGAAAATTTCCATATGCCAAAATTCTTATAAGTGATTAGAAGTTAAAATGGATGTTCGGTCAAAAGCTAACTAAGGCTAAACCTACTCCCTCCCACTCAAAGCCTATTCTATCTAGCCCTGTAAAGAAAAGATCTGCATACTTACCTCTTCTGAAGCCAATCTGGTCTAGTCCTATGACCAGCTGTCAGCAGCAGCTTCAATGTAGAGGGACAGCAGACAACGGATGCCCCATAGTAAGCCTATGGGTGACCCGAACATAGCAGTTTCCTGGCTATCATGTTCATCCAGTGGGCAAGAGAAGGGGGAGTTTAGACTTTATTTTTCACACCTTTTCCAGGTCAGCGATTCGAAGTATTGAAGCCAAAGAGCCAGGTAAATAGCCTTCTTAGAAGGTGTTCAGCAGAGGCACCCTGTATACATCTCTCCCGGTGCAGTTTGCCGTTAAAGATCTGCAGTTAAAAGAACAGTTCCTCCACTTCAATTGAAAGAAAACTTGGTAATCAGTGTTATAGATTTTGCGGCAAGCGGGAAAATCTGCACCCAAACCAACTTTAGGGTCTCCGCACCGGCATCTATGTCCCCCATTCCGTATATTTCACTGAAGGTGTAGGTCAGGCTAGGCATTTGCCTTGAGTCCATATAATCTGCAGAACAAGGAGAGAAATCTCAGCAACTGCACACCATGCAAGCCCAGAGTGTAAAAGGTGATAGCAGCCTAACTATTCAATCCATGCCACGGTCTGGATGGAGTTAGGCTGAGGCTGCTATTACCTATTACACGCTAGGCTTGTATGGTGTGCGGTGGCTAAGATCTCTCTTTGTTCAGAGAAATATCTGAAGATGTTTTTTCCTATGATGGATACCCCATACACTAGGAGGTGTAGTGCCTGCAATGCTTGGATGAGTTGAATCAATGGGCAGCATTGGCGCTTTATTTATTGGGAACTGGCTATGAAACTTTGCCAGGAACCATTTATAGATACAGTAGGGTACAAGGTATATCCGGCAAGCGGAGTTTGAGAAAGGATTACAGGCTCCTTGAGTGGAGATGAAAGGGTGTCCCAGAAAGAGCAACTGATGAGAAATGTCCAATGACACAATCAAAATATATATATTTTTTTTTAATTTTTTTTTTTTTAAAGTTGAAAATGGATCAAGTTAACAGATTATAGGACATGTTTTTATGGCTCTCTCAGTGACACCATGACAGAAATCAAAGAGAAGGGTCTTTCACATGGTTACAAAAAGCAATAAAGATTTTGACAAAAACCTTTTTCCACTATAGAAAACTTAAAATGGCTGGAATTAGTTTTTAACATAGATTTAAAATTTTCAAATCTGGGCAGCACAGTGGCTAAGTGGTTAGCACTCCCATCTGGCAGCACTAGGGTCGTCAGTTCGAACTCAAACTATGACACTACCTGCCTGGAGTTTCCTCCCACACTCCAAAGACATGCTGGTAGGTTAACTGACCTCTCTATAAATTGGCCCTAGTATGTGAAATAGGGACCTTATATTGTAAGCTCCTTGAGGGCAGGGACTGATGTGAATGTAAGAGATATATCTATCTATAGCTATTGGCCACTATATAAAAAATACCTGTAATAAATAAAACGCTCAAGAGTTGAATATCTGTGTTTTAAAATCGAGAGAGATATTGCCAATTTCTCCTAAACCAATTGGTGAATTAAAGAAATATTACAATTACCTGTGTTTCAAAACCTAGGACGATGTAGATCTAGCAAACTAAAAAACTATCACATATATAGCTTCATCAAATCGCTAAAGGCATTTTGTTAATGCTGGTTAGCGTGCTACAAATAAGGAAATGCAGCAATCTGGTGGGACCTTACCTTAATTTAATGGAGGAAAATGGCTTTTTAAAATACCTTTATTACATGGATTATTACGTGGACTCTGTTGCCTATTTTATTTTCTTGATACATAAGCTGCTTTAATCCTTCCTTCTGTAATGCTGAATATACTTATCGTGTGTCATGTTACTATTTTGAAGTTTTGTTTTTTTTCTCCAATTGAAATTTATCATAAAACACAGGACAAAAAAAAAGAAGAAACTTCTTTTGGGGTTTTCAGATCTTAAAAAAGGGGGCGAGGTAGATTAATGAAGTACAAAAATACTTAGATGAATCCGTTGAGCAGCCATTGGATAGAATGTACTCCCTTGTCCCCATCTCAAGGTTTCATTTTCAACTTCTGATTGGAGTGCCCCTTTAACAATGAACAGCGGATCATCAGCACATACAGGACCCCGTATCTCTTATGAAATCTCCATATGAATACTGAATGTCACAATAAGCATCCGGCTTCACTTGTGCTGAATTGCAAATTTCAGCACAATGTGAGTTTAACAATGACTCGGAGTTGAAGTTGACCACAGTTTGCTGAACCTCAACTGTGCCATAAAGTAGGGTTAAAAAAAAAAAAATACAGAAGAGAACAAGAACAAAGAAAAACTGAATAAGAAAGGCAACAAGACTAAACCCCCTCCTTTATGTTTTCTACTTATAAGACCCCAATCTGTGCAATGAAAAACACAAGTTTGTAGCCCATTGAAGATCAATAGTTACTACAAATACAAGGAGACAGGGCAATAACAAAGAGGGAGACAGCGAAGTAAGGACAAGTCTAGCATGGAAGAACACAAGAAGCAGAAAATCATTTTTAGGTAGCGGTGGTGAAGTGCTGAGACCCCCGGTCCAGCTCCCTCCACCTTTCAGCAGGTTAAAATCATCGCTTCCCCCCGTTTTAGTTTATGAAATATGTCTACTACGAGATCTGCCAAAACAGGAGCTCAAACCACACTCAGCCTCTCTCCGGCTGTCAGGGCATGGATAAAATAAAGGCAGAGAGGAGGAAGGGAGGGGGGGGGATGTATTTTTCATCAGGCGGTGTATAATTTATAAACAGCATTAAATAGTTTGCGCTGTCACCCCCTCCTCCTCCTCCAGCGAGTCCCTCCTCTGTATCAGGGTTGGACAGCACTCAAGCCTGCATTAATTTCGTCTCTGGGTACAGTGTGTTCTTGGATTCACATCTGCGAGTGATCATAAACGCTGTGGAATGCTGGCAGAACATCGAGACCTGCCAGCGCGCCCATGACATCACTCTGGGAAAAGGCTGGGGGTGCCGGCTGAGGGCCAGGCTCTGGCCTAGGGCTGTGTACAAACAGCAAGCAGTTCCATCAACATTTATGCTCAGTATAAAACTATACACATGCCCAATGGTATATATTTACACACGTAATAGACGCAGGCTGGGTTTGAGGTTACAGAAACACGGCTGGGTGCATTGATAAAAAAAAGGAGGACACAGCAGACCGAGACCAATGACAACAGGCTGCTGTCCTACAGATATCACTCTCATATAGGCCGGCCTGATCACACCTTTACTGGAAGTGTATAGGTTTTTGTTTTGCTTTTTTTTTTTTTTTTTTACTTTAACCTCCTCAGCGGTATGATTCTTTCCAATTTTTGTGCTGAAAGGGGTACCATTTTTTTGCATGGAAATATGTCATTTTTTATTGTAGGCTGTAATTTTTAGGAATAACTCCCTGAAATCTGTACGAAGAGTCTATTAAACATTCCGGATATGATAAAATTTGAAACACGAAATCATAAATTATAATTTAATAAATAATCATAAAAAATAATATAATAAATTTAATTCAATAATATAATCAAACCAAACACACTGAAATTTGAAATACAGAGGCAAATTCGCACATCGCTGAGCAAAGTCGCAAAAACGTTTTCAGTGTCCGATGACGAATTTCCCCACAAATCATTATCACTCAATTCTGCAAGTGGTTCTGATTTACTATCGCTGCTCTAAAACCGCTTTTGACGTAAAGGGACGCTTTTTGGACGCCATGGACTTTTCTAAGTTTCCAGGCAGAAAGAACAGTCAAAATGCAGGCAGGGGACAGGACAAAGCAGTAGGGACAAAATATATGTGAAATGCATTGAAACAGCAGTACGTCCAGACGTCACAGGGACCGGAACACAGAAGCCGGATGCCGGCATCAGCCGGAGGAGATGGCCGGGGACGCTGCAGGGGACACATTGCGGGAGCGAAGGACAAGGTAAGTGCTGCAGGGACCCCCAGAGCAGCGCCGCATGGTAAGCCCGAGTGTAGCTCGGGGTTACTGGTTTTGGTATAGAAATTTTACCCCGAGCTACACTCGGGATTACCGTTAAGGAGGTTAAACCAGGGACGGACTGACAACTCATGGGGCCCCCGGGCAATAGGGGATCTTGGGGTCCCTGTGTCCTTGCCCATACGCAAAAAAGCCTATGAAAAAAAAAAAGGTACCAGGAGCATCTCATGGGGCCCCCTACTGACCCCGGGCCCTCGGGCAGTGCCTGAGTTTCCAAAAGGTCAGTCTGCCCCTGCTTTAAACCATTAAAGTCATGCTGGACTACAGAAAGTAACAGGTGCATTGTCCACTAGGCTACTTGGTACAATAAAGGCTGCCAGAAAGAATTGGCTAGGCCGGCTCTATTGCTAGAACGTTTGCATTAAGAATGTACTGTAGGATTTGCTAGCCATAGACACTAGTTGCCCCAAGATGGCCATTTACTTTTTTTCCCGTTCAGCTAATAAGATTCCTCAATGCACACACACTATATTGCCAAAAGTGTTGGGCTATCCCTCCAAATAATTGGATTCAGGTGTTCCAATCATCTCCATGGCCACAGGTGTATACAATCAAGCACCTAGACATGCAGACTGCTTCTAGAAAATGTATATTATATAGGGCGCTCTTGTTGGAGCCCAACCTCTGTAGCTGTAAGATAAAGGTGCCAGATGGATATCAGGGATGCATGGATGGAAGCAGCTCTTCTTAGAGTGGAAGCAAGGCTCTAATCAAGTAACAAGAAAAAGACTGCTTCTACAAACATTTGTGAAAGAATGGGTCGCTCTCAGGAGCTCAGTGACTCCAAGCGTGGTACCGTGATAGGCTGTCACCTGTGCAATAATCCATCCGTGACATTTCCTGGCTACTAAATATTCCACGGTCAACTGTTAGTGGTATTATAACAAAGTGGAAGCAACTGGGAACAACAGCAACTCAGCCACCAAGTGGTAGGCCACGTAAAATGACAGAGCGGGGTCAGTGCATGCTGAGGCACACAGAAGTCGCCAACTGTCTGCAAAGTCAATAGCTAAAGGCCTCCAAACTTCATGTGGCTTTCAGATAAGCACAACAGTGGGTAGGGAGCTTCATGGAATGTGTTTCCATGGCCGAGCAGCTGCATCCAAGTGCAATGAAAAACAAAGGATGCAGTGGTGTAAAGCATGCCGCCACTGGACTTTAGACCAGCGGAGACGTGTTCTCTAGAGTGACGAATCATGCTTCTCTGTTTGGCAATAGATGTGTTTGGGCTTGGTGGTTGCCAGGAAAACGGTACTTGCCTGACTGCATTGTGCTAAGTGTCAAGTTTGGTGGAGGAGGATTATGGTGTGAGGTTGTTTTTCAGGGGTTGGGCTTGGCCCCCTAGTTCCAGTGAAGTGAACTCTTAAGGTGTCAGCATACCAAGACATTTTTGACAATTTAATGCTCCCAACTTTGTGGGAACAGTTTAGGGATGGTCACTTCCTGTTCCAACATGACTGCGTACCAGTGCACAAAGCAACATCGATAAAGACATGGAGGAGCCAGTTTGGGGTGGAGGAACTTGACTGGCCTGCACAGAGTCCTGACCTCAACTCGACAGAACACCTTTGGGATGAATTAGAGCGGAGACTGTGGGCCAGGCCTTCTCGTCTGACATCAGTGCCTGACCTCACAAATGCGCTTCTGGAAGAATGGTCAAACATTCCCATGGACACACTCCTTGTGGACGGCCTTCCCAGAAGAGTTGAAGCTGTTATAGCTGCAAAGGGTGGGCCAACTCAATATTGAACCCTACGGACCAAGACTGGGATGTCATTAAAGTTCATGTGTGTAAAGGCAGGCATCCCAATAATTTTGGCAATATAGTGTATAAGGTGGATAGAGGTATTTTTTTTTTTACTTTAGGTACTTGTATAGTGCCATCAATTTACACAGCGCTTTACACATAGATTGTGCGCTCCTTGAGGGTTAGGGACTGATGTGAATGTACAATATAAGGTCCCTAACTTACATTCATACATACTAGGGCCAATTTAGAAGGAGCCAATTAACCTACCAGTATGTCTTTGGAATGTGGGAAGAAACCGGAGAACCCGGAGGAAACCCACACAGGCAGAACATGCAAACTCCAGGCAGGTTGCCATGGTTGGGATTTGAACGAACGACCCTAGTACTGCCAGGCAGAAGTGCTAACAATTTAGCCACTCCCCTGCTTAGTGGCTGCAGTCACCTATCGAG